>NC_069500.1:979943411-980255911 GCF_027579735.1 Bombina bombina | reverse complement strand
TACCTGCAAGGGTCAAATGGATGTAACTATCAATGTAAAAACAATAAGAAGGAAGAATAGAAAATATAGAGACTCATTCAACTGAGAATGAACAAGGGCAGAAAAAAATGCAATCTCTCTTAGATTACAATGACATTCTCAAACAATACATTTTCTGTCAGTCTGTTCTTGCCAGTGGCGGAACTAATGAACAGAGCCTCCCCCTACATAAAATCATATCACCAGTTTTGGGAACTGAACATGTGATTTACCTTCTGCATTGCTCGTGTTCTTTGTTTTATGTTGGGAAAACAAAGTGAATGCTAAAGGATAGTCACAGAACACAGAAATTTCATTAATAAAGCTAAAGAAGGGGAAATAAATAGTGGGTGGGTCTGCATTTTTTCATTGCTCATATTTGGTCAATTGATGTTTAAAAAGTGATAGGCATAGAAGCCTGTTCCCTATGTGGGAGAGGGGGAATATTGACAATATCCTCCTTAAGAAATAAGCAGCATGGATGCACAGGCTCAATACTCTTTTCCCTAATGGATTAAATAAAAAGTTAGAGTTTGCAACCTTCCTTCAAAGCTAACAACCAAAAATGTATAGTATGGTGAGAGTAGGATTGATGTAAGGTTCAGAAATGCAGGAAGCAAAAAATACTTAAAAATGTTCACAGCTATCTGTATGTGACATATGTATTAGTTAGTGCTCAAATTTTGAAGGAACTAATAATGATTCTGAAACCACAGAAAGATTGATGCTTACTTTAGTCTCGTAGTTAGCTAAACCTAACTTTATGAGATGTAACTAAATAGTTAAAATATAATGTAAGTTATTTTGGGTTTGCAACTTTATGTCTTTCTTTTCCTAGTATTTCTTTGTGTCTTTGGAGAAAAAAAATTGCCATGAAATCTTTCACTTATTTATGATGGCCATATAAAGAAATCTACCTAGCAACTTCTTACCAGTCACCCTGAGGAGGTTCCAATGATGCTTTTGTCACATGGAGGGGAAAATACATGTCAGCAGTAGCATCATTAAGCAGCCAACTCTAACAATTAGATGTGGTTGGGCATGGAACTGTCCTTAAGGATACAATTAATGGTGCAATACCTTTCTCTCCACTTAATGCCCAGCTGTAGGGACAGATCTTTTTCTGGAAGGATTGGGTTTCCACAGGAAAACTAGTTGGGTAATTATATTGATGTGGCATGAACAGACTGGCCACATTCTGGATGCATTGTGCTTGGATGCTTTGTTTCTTTATGTCCTGCTTTGAATGTATGTGAACATGTTGCTATAGACTCTACAACTACTTAAAACTGCTACCCCTTCAGATGGTTTGCAACAGGAACTGTGTAGTTTGTGTAGAGCTGTAAATATTGCATTTATGTATGAGTGGTGTGTGCATTCTAATAGCTAACATAGATCCTACCTTCTGATTTTTTACCAAGGTGTCTGAAAGCTACTTTTTACGTAGTGTCACCCTCTGGATTAGGTGTTGTTCAGCTATATTTTAAACATTACACACTCTCCTGTTGCTTATAAGCGTGCATGCACAGAAATTGTAAAGTCCTGCACAGATCCTCATATGGGTACCATGCTTTGTATCCTTAAACTGCACTTATGCTCTGGCCATGCTCTATTTGTAATACATATTTATACATTTATTTTTTACCGCTTTCTATATTTTCTGCAATAAAGAGCCTACTTAATTTTTTTATGTCTGATTCGCTAATTAAATCACAGAGTCCTAATATTTTTTGTAAAGAATTCTAATGAATTTTTGTAATAAACTTTAACACTTTTATTCTGAAATCCCTGTCTTGTTTTTTTTGGGCCAATTTTAACCCTAAAAAAATCTCTCTAGTATATATTTTCTATGTAAGGATTTACGGGTCTGCATATGGTAACTAAGATAAATAAATTCTAAAAATACATTTAAATTGTTGAATCCGCCTAAATCTGTTTTTTTTATATTAGTGTGTCTACCTGTCTCCAGCTCCAACATAGCCGCTTGTTGCCTAAGGAGACTTCAAAAAAGCTATATCATAATTATTTAGAACATTACTATTAATGTGTAAATTTAAGCCCCTTGTGAAACCATTTGGTATAATTGTATTTTGGCAGGTCAATTGGTTAACCAGTTGTTTCCTGCGTTTACAGTTGCCAGAAGCTGATGCTGTAAGGGGTTTGATGAATGTATTGTGTGTTCCTGTTGAAAGGTCTAGTTGTCTCCCAATCATATTATGTGTTTTACTTGTTTGGGTTCCTACGCCCATGGGCATGATGATATAAAGCTCTCCGCTCAGATGAGATGATCTAAAATGATCCTTCTGTCCTGTAAGATCCCTAGGGAAATTCTTAAAAGGAGTACTTTGCTATACTTCTCCAAGGGGCATTCCATGCATTTCTGGATGTGAATGAGAGACAAGCCCAGTCCAATATTACACTGCATGACATGACAGTTCTGCTGTATTTACACTTTGTGTTTTAAATTTATATTACTTTACACATCAGCTTACATTTTATTACATTTACACTTTGCACTTTCTATTTTGTATTTTATTTTGTATACAGCAGTCTATTTAGGATTATGATTTTAAAAATTCTGATTATGCTTTCAAAGTTTGCACTTTGTATTTCTTGTACTTAAAATTAAACTGAAAATCTGGTAGCTTGAGTTTCCCAGAGAGCTTTATTACTTTCTATAGGCACAATAAGCAAAGATTATCTAGTTTGGTGAGAAATTATAGTGTAGACTTCATAGGGGATGAGCTCACTGAATTATCTTAGAAAAAGTACAGAACCTAGGGAGATGATAAATGCCTTCCATAAAAAGTAATGAAGCTCTCTGGCATACAGAATTGCACATGTGAGAGAGAAGGTAACTGGAGAACACCTGGGGCTGATATAAAGGTTTGCATCAATTACAAATTAAACTGCACAACAACTCAACTTGCTTTTGCCTATAGTTTAGTATATACTATTTTTCTATCAGTTAAATAAGTGTATTGTGAATTTTGAGCAAACGCCAACTGCATACAGCTGGCAAGATAAATCAGTGCAGTGAGACCTGCTTGTTTTAAATACTTACAGAATTTCACAAGACTTACAAGAGAACTTCAGACTTTCCATGGGAACTCACCTGTTCCTCTGACTTTCTGAAGCTGTGTTTTATTTTACAAAAGAGAAAATACAAAGTGCAATGTAAGTTGTAAAAGATAGACATAAATATAGGAAGTATTATTCTAATTTGTTAAAGTAACACAAAAACTTTAAAAAATAACAGAATTTTTAAAATCACTGCTAGACCTAAATGTATTAAAATATAAAATAAAAAGTGCAAAGCTTAAAAGTAATAATACTGAAAAGATCCAATCTGAAGTGTAAAGAAATATAAAATACAATGCACAAAGTGTAAGTGTAACAAAACTCTCATATTATGCAGTGCTATATTGCAAACTCTGAAGAGTTTGTTTAAACTGAATGTGAGACAAAGTGTAAAATAAAGTTATATATTTTTTGGATATCTTTTGTGCTGAATTCCCTGTGTTTTAATAGAGACTTACAGTTCCTATATTCTTCTGTTTAATAAAATTAAAAAAAAATATGAATGTGTACCACTTCTGTCACAGAATGTGAGAATAGCTAAGTGTTAAGATGACAGCACCCAGTATACAGAGTTTTGTCTTCTGGCACCTACTGTATAAAAGGTTAAAATAGAAGAATGGCTTTGAAGAGAGCCTCAGGCAGAAAGCTTTAACTATTTTACTTAATTTTAAAGCCAGTTTATGCTTGAATTTAAACCATTAAAACTACTCGAGTCAAACAATGATAATGTTTATGCTGAACTGAAGCTTAACAATACATAATAATGTTTTTTATTGAAATCAATACAGAAAGAGAAGCTCTCTCTCAGTAACTAACATCAGCTCAGTAGCTTGTTCTATGTCGATTTAAAGGGACAGTCTACACCAGAATTTTTATTGTTTTAAAAGATAGATAATCCCTTTATTACCCATTTCCCAGTTTTGCATAACCAACACAGTTATAATAATATACTTTTAACCTCTGTGATTATCTTGTATCTAAGCCTCTGCAAATTGCCCCTTTTTTCAGTTCTTTTGACAGACTTGCAGTCTAGCCAATCAGTGCCTGCTCCCAGATTAATTCACGTGCACGAGCACAGTGTTATCTATATGAAATATGTGAACTAACATCCTCTAGTGGTGAAAAACTGTTAAAATGCAATCTGAAAGAGGTGGGCTTCAAGGTCTAAGAAATTAGCATATGAAGCGCCTAGGTTAAGCTTTCAACTAAGAATACCAAGAGAACAAAGCAAAATTGGTGATAAAAGTAAATTGGAAAATTGTTTAAAATTACATGCCCTATCTGAATCATGAAAGTTTATTTTGGCCTAGACTGTCCCTTTAATCCTTCTCTGAACAAGTAACAGGGAAACCCCAGGTGCTCATCATGGCCTTCTTTGGGCCTCGTCAGTGAGGTGCAGCAATATTTCCATAAACACATTGAGCAAGGAGTCCATATGGTTTCCACATCATTCTTTCTTTATATTGAGATTTGAGACTTTTGTTATCTTGTAAAGAAGGCCAGTTGTTTACAGCTTGTGTATATCAACTTCATGTTTGGTTTTATTTGCCCTCCAATAACTTGCTTCATGTGCTTCCCAGAGGTTGCCGTTTTCTTCCACTACCAGCAAGCTCCAAAGCTGTATGTCCATGCCTCACGCTATTTTGTTACATGGCACTGTTTTTCTCAGGCACAGGGCTGGTCAAAGGCTATATTTTAGTGGCCTATCATACATAGTTTTAAATCTTATAATGACATAATTATTTTTTGTAACTCAATCACATCTGCAATTAAGCTTAGCCTTTGCAGCTTAACATTTCAAGTATTAGTAAGAATTAAAAAGATAAACCAATTTGAATAATTTAGTAGCTGCCTTCACTGGATTACAGTCATTTTTTTTTATAAAAACAAAATAAGTACAACATGTGAAATAAATCAACACAACTACATGTCTTTATGTAGGTTAATTTTCTACACTACAAATCTGGAGGTATCTATTGTGTATATCATTGGTAAATGTAACTGTTAGTGAGCAGGAGGAGATAATCTTTATTCTGACACAAATGAAAGGGATATGAAACCTCACATTTTTCTTTTATGATTTAAAGAGAATATGCAATTGTAAATAATTTTTGAATTTACTTCTATTATCAGTCTATCTTTCTTCTCTTGGTATCTTTAGTTGAAAAGCAGGGATGTAAGCTTAGGAGCCTGCCCATTTCTAAAACACTATATGGCAGCAACTTTGCAAGAATATTAGAATATATTGATACACTCTTTTTTTTTAGCACATAAATTAATGTTCTAGTAGATATGCTATAGCTGAGAGCTTGTATATATATGAAGTAGAATTCTATAATACAAGAAAACAATACTGTATCATTGACTCGAGAGTAGTAGAATTTATTACCAAAATATAATGTGCTACAATATGCACTTACAGAATAAAACATTTACAAATGTCTCACGTGCCAGGCATCAACCTGTTGTATTAGTCCTTCTGGTGACCGTACAGCAGAAACACAACCATGGGATCTATCTCATTTACTTTTGTGAATTCTGCTACCTTCTGTTTGAGTCCCGCCAGGCAGTTAGTGGTACATCCTTTTACAGCGTGAGGCTTTTAAGGTTAGTAGCTGTTTTTATAACTTACACATTTCGTAGATCCCTCCTCAGCCTCCCTGATCCCCCAAAAATCTCTTTAACCCTCCCACTGCTCACCACCATATTTGTCAATAACTGGCTGTCTGCCAGTGGAAAATATATATATATATATATATATATATATATATATATATATATATATACATATATATACATATTATTTAGAACTGTTTTACAGTATCTATAATTTTTAATAATTGATATTTAATATTTCAATAACGTGCCTTAAGATAACTAAGTTTTCTAGGTTTATTTTGTTTAGTGGATGATTCAGTCAAAGAACATTTCTGAGGTTTGGGAATGTCTTGTGGTGATGCTTGATTTTGAGAGAGTCGAGGATTTTCCTTACTAGGAGGCAAAATGTTCATCATGTTACAAAATTTGTCTATATCAGATAGTGAAGAGCATTCAATTTTTTTACCATTCCTCATGGTAATCACAGACGTAGGAAATCCCCATCTGTAGTTGATTTTAAGAGAACGAAGATGGGTAGTTAGAATTGAAAAGTCTCTTCGCTTTTGAAATATACGTATATGATGTCCATGAAACATCGTAGCTTGTTGTTTCCTAGCAAAGGTATAGATTTCTTCTATGTTGGTAGTTTTGAAAATGGACAATTATGTCTCTAGGTCTAGAATCATCTGATGGTTTAGGGCGTAGGGCTCGGTGAGCTCTATCGAGAGTTATAGTAGGTAAATCAGTTGCATTATCTTTTACCAGTTCCATAAAGAAGGCCTGTAGATAGTCTTGGATAGTCTTGGATCTCTAGGAAATAAGGATATGACCCGTTGCTGTATCAAGTAACGGAAAAGGAAGGGGAGTGTGTGTCATTCAGTAGCAAAAGCTTGTATTATTAGCAGATCCCAATTCCTAGAGGGGTTACACTTCCAGGATTATATGGTGGGCAAAGAGAGTATCAAAATGGTGCAGAATAAAACTGAGAATACATCAAAGTGTCCTGTGTATATAGAGATGCAGAATATTCCCAATTAATTCTCTGAAGGCAGGTTATTATGCAGTGATAGGTAGTGCCTGATTAATTTAAATACATGGTCCCAGTCTTCTCTCAAATATCAAAAAAGTGCATGATGTGGCTAAACATTCACCAAATGCTGAAAGTAGTAGGCAATATGTCCATATACATTAGTTGGGTGACTTGACAGGATTAATAGCAGAGTCTATTAGCGTGAGACACTTCAGACTTGGTATGACTGTGAATGGCGCCATTATTTTAGCGAGATGCGTCACTCATGCACTATGCAAGAAGAAAAGTGTATACTCACTATTGACCTCAGATTATGGCAGACCGCTTCATTAAGGCTCCAGGTTCCCATTTTTCAGCTATGAGTTTGAGATTGTGCTCCGGAGCAGAGCACTGACCATCCAGAGCGAAACAAGGAGACTCAATGATTCAGGTGCGTGTCATATGCAATCCGGAGATACTTTAGTAAAAGCCATCCACAAAAAAGGCAGATCGGTTGAGTCAGCGGCTGGAGCGATGTATCATAGGGGTCAACTCAGATCATAATTTTGTTAGATGTCGCAAGTGGAGTAGTCCATATCTGAAGCATAGTTCTGTTGTAACAGAGGCCTCACAGTTAACACTTGGTAATAGACCTAGATTAAATGTGCTGTAGAGTAAAAGAAACATGCCGTTGTGGTTATGGGATCTTCACACATTAGTCCCATATCAGAATCTTATACTCCAAGTCGAAGTAATGTACAATAGCTCTAATAGCACCCAGTTTGTTTTGAGAGCTTCAGTGTGATGCGGCCATCCTGATTGGCAGTTCGCTCCGCACCCCTAAGATATGTTTTTCATGTGCACTATACGACACTGTGTTACACCTAAATTGCGAAACACATATTTTACATTCCTGTTCTGTACATAGATTTTTTTTATTTATTTTTTTTACTATTAAATATTTATATATATATATATATATATATATATATATATATATATATATATACCCAGGTACCGCTGCATTTCTGTCAGATAATGCACCACTTTGCCCAGAAAATTGTTGCAATTACAAACCTTTAGGCATTCTCATGTTTATTTTTTTTTGTTTCTATTGGTATGACACAAAAAAAGTGGAGAAAAAAAGCCAGATCTGACACATTCCAAGCAAAACTCCAAAAATTGACAAGACAAAATTATTGCAACCTTTTCAAAATTCTGAGAAATAATTGCATTTAAGGTTTGTGATGCTCCTGTAATTTGTAATTAAACTCACCTGTATTAATTAACGGGTGCTGACAATATAGAAATCACACCGGCAACCAGTTAAAATGGTGAAAAATCGACTCAACCTTTCTGTTGTGTGTCTCTGTGTGCCACACTGAAAGGAAAAAAAGAAAAAAAAAGAAAAGTGTGCTACAAAAGCAATCACGACCACCAATATGAATATGGCAAATTTACTAATATGTGAAAAAATAAATGCAATAAAAACAGAAATACAAAAAAGAGGGTTGAAAAAACAATCCTCAATGATACCACTTGTAGGTAAAAATTGTAAGTCCCAATGTGCAAGCTTACAAAAAAAGATGGATTGCGGTTATAAAAACAGAATCCTGTGGAGAACCCTTTGGTGTACTCTCCAGCTATGCTGGTATCCAGAGAAGCAGTTTGCAAACCACTCAACCACAAATAATAGAAGCTGTTTTTAGGTACACAGTCAGAATCCAGACACATTCACAGTCATCAAAAGCTATCCGTGCGTGTCCAGCTAAGTGTGTGCACTTATTCCACTGTCTTGCAGTCCACACTTACTGATATGTGCACTTCTGGGTGATAAAGAGTGAAGCCTCCTCGGCGTTCCAACTTCGCTCAAAGCAGTGAAACTCTTGTGTCTCCGGTCACATGATTCTTACAACCAACCAGATTCTCTTTTCTCCGTGTTCACATGAGAACAGAATTCAAGTTAAAAACAAACAGAACGCTCTATGTTTAAAAGTCAGGAACCTGTCCTGCTGTAACCACCTGCACATTTAAGCCACCTGTGGGCCTTTATCAAGATGATTCTGTGTGGCTTCTACAAGTTTATATAGTCTCTCTGAAAGACAGTGGGAGTGCTTGCGTGATGACATCCATTGCTTAAAGGGAGCATAACATTTTCTAGTCAACTGGATACAAAATAACTTCAATTCCTTAATAACAGTGTCATCTTTGTTATGGATAGAAGAATAATAGACTACAGATCTGATCGGATAATACAATTATATGACATAATTAAGTCAACAACATTTTGACAGAATGGACATATTGACAAAGAGTCAAATGTAAAAACATATAAACTTTGGCAAATCATCTAAAGGATTGGATATATTTTATGGAGAGAAGTTAAAATAATAAATCAAAATATGATGTTAAAAAATATGGGAAACGGGGGGGCGGAGCCAACTGCCTAACAAACCGGTCGCACACTGCATGAGCTCCAGCACTGAAACCTGAAATTGGGGGTAAAACCATGATTTAAAAAGTGACTTTACAATTATTTTAGAGTCCTCATCCTGCTGCCTCCTACCAACCTTGTATGGGCATTAGTGTATTTTAATGCAGCCTCCCGTAAGCTCTACAACGCAATCGCATAGGCACATCTGTTGGCGGGCTAGAGCTTATAGCGGCTGAAATAACAGACCAAGATACCTACTTAGTGAACCGCTGTATGTATCCTGCCTGCCGATCTACAATATCACAGCAGTCACGGCAGTTATATCTGCTATATTATTGATCCCTGCGACAACCAAGATGGCGGCTGCTGAGAACTTGGAGTTGACAGCCCGAGGCCTTATTGAGTCCACCTTCCGGTTTTTGGAGACTCATCTGACCAAGCTTTTCGCTGCTGGAAGCTGTGGCCCATCTACCTATGCTGTACGGGAGCAGGCTCTGTGCGGCATAGGGGGTGATGGGCTGCATTCGCCTGCTGACACATACAATACTGGGGCGGGAGCCCCGCTCCTCACTGCAGCGCTACACCCGCAACTACAGGTCCGGATCTGGGAGAGAACAGATCAGCGAGATCATTACCTCTCATCTGCTTCTAGAAATCTCTGCTTGCTTGTCGCTGGCTGTAGCCCTAGATCGATGCCAAATCCTTACCTCCTGAGAGATCCTCAACAGTGGAGCACACACATGCCCAAAGAGACTTTGGACGAACACCAGCGAACCTACAATGGTGAGGAAGCCTTTTCTCTAGCCGCACATTTAGTTATGTCCCCTGGTTGTACACTTGGCTCTGCTTTCCTAGGCATGCACTCTGATCAACCACAACAGTCAGCCCGGAGAGACAGTCCTGGCTTGCGATCCGGTGTGGGGTGAATACTAAGCTATATTTGAAGCATCACATCACTTCATTATCCCCTATCCAGATTCAAAGTCGATAGTGGGCCAATATGTTTTGTGATCTACTACAGACTTACCCTCACCTCTATAAAAGTAACTCTGTATCCAATTGGCAAAGGGACTCTACATAACGTTTACTTAATCTTGCCTATACTAGTACGCTTTTTCAGACTAGTACCTACATCTCCTATTCTGCAAACACAGATGACTCCAATGTAGGACCATTTGATTACCCATGCTGGGGACTTAGCATATTTTATAACATGGATTTATCTAGTTTCCAATTTATCTGATATTCCTGCCGATGGGCATAGGGCCCGTGCCCTGGTGTAGGAACTCACGATATGACACTGTTTTCTGCAGACCAATTTCTAAGTCCCAGCTATTGTTGTTGTTTTTTTTTGTGTTCCTATGTACCCTTGTTGACAGTTGTTACAAAAGCTTAACTTCTTATTTTTATTTACCTCGTTCAGAGCTTAGAGAAGCTTCACTGTACATTTATAACTTTAATTATTCACACAAAATTGAGCGGCTATAGAATCAAATGTAGCGTTTTTGTTGATCCAATAATATGAGGTAAATGTTAACCTACACCACTAGAGGGGAGTCTTGGCTTATATAGAAGGCCTAATGCATTTATATTCACCTTGCTAAATATTGATATAGCAGTTGTGCTCCTTGTTATGTTTAATACAGTTAATAGGGCACAGTATTCTACAATTGCCACAGGAGATGGTAGTAATTAAAATAATAGTGAAAGCCTAATATTTTTACATGTCTAGAGATTATATTGCTCCTTTTTTTTTCTCTTTAAGATTAAAAGGAGGTCCTTTGGGACTAACTTACATCTAGTACATACCATTAGTATGGGTTCATTTGCTTAAATTGCACGTGCTATCTGGCCTAGTCATATGTGTAACAACTCTACCTACTGGCAAACAGTTATATATGCCTTTTGTTTATATATTTCTTATAATACTCCCCACAATCTTTAGATTATCCGGGTATACATATTGCAGAGCTTGCAAGTAACATGGTTGTGCTCATGTGAATAGGCCCGGTGCATTAATTCAGATACCCTGCCTATGATTAACTGCATACAGGTTTGAAGCAAAGGCTTATTTTTCCCCTTCAAAGAATGGCTCTCAGCTCCTCACCAATAGGCATATTCTTTAACGGTAAATTCATGGTTCACATTTATATAGTTTTATATATTGCTCTCACAATCCTTTTATTTTTTCTAACCTCCTCCCCTCCTCCCCTTCCCCCTCTTACTAATGTACTCTGGAAACACCTAATTGTGTCCAGAGGTTAACTACGCGGCTTCTCTTACCAATGCCGCATTCTTACCTACTGTTACTCTTTGAATAGTAATTTCAATACAGTTATTAATACTATTCTCACCTTGGTTTGAATATTTTACAGTCACTAAAAAGTTAAATGAGGTTCTTAAGTTCAGGATCCAACAGTGGTCCTATTTATTGGTATTAACCTCCATTGTCTTGATTATCCTGAGAAGTGGTCCAAAAGTGGCCTCACTTATCATGGTGGAGGTACGCAGAATATTAGGCACAATACCTATATATTGTTATCTACTTTAGTTCTTCTCAGAAATGTTTGTTCTTTACCTGCATTGTCGCTTGTTATTTGTATCCCAACACTGTCATTGTGTTATACCGTTACATACTCCATGTATGCCTTCTTTTTTAAAGCAGTTTATTAAGTTACTCTTTGTCTCCCCCAGGATATCTATACACTCAGGCATGTTTTATAGCTCCAAAATTACTATAGAATCTATAATTACTCAAGCTTGTTTTACTCCTTATCTCTCCCATGATATCCATTCATTCAGGCATGTTTTATAGCCCTAAAATACTTTAGACCCTGGGTATCCTCAAGCATGTTTCATAGCTGCAAAAACACTCTAAAATAAAGCAGTTTATACAGTTACTCTCTATCTCCCCCAGGATATCTATACACCCAGACATGTTTTGTAGCTCCAAAAATACTATAGAATCTATATTTACTCAAGCTTGTCTTACTCCTAATCTCTCCCATGATATCCACTCATTCAGGCATTTTAAAAATAAAACAAAAAACGAGGTTACTAAAGCGAGATCCAAGAGAGGTCTCGTCATTCCATTATACCTTCCCCCCCTGTTAGATAAGTTTCCTTATTATAGGTCCTAGAGTGACCTATTAGATTTGCTTTGGAAGGGTTCCTTTTCAATAGGCATCATACATTTAAGTTTGCCATGTATATCTGTTTACTATTTCACTGATAAGCTGTGCATAAGGTTTCACATATCATTATAGTACTAATTTTGAAATGTATATCATCCTTCTGTACTGATTGGCATTTCTTTTTGTTTGATTATACTGTTTGTAAGCCTAATTTAAGTACCTCAATAAAAATATATTTAAAAAAAAAAAAAAAAAAAAAAAAAATATGGGAAACTAATAGTTGGTCTCACTATTTTACAAATGTAAAAAATAATTTAAATCCAATTCAGCATTTAAACCTTCAGATTGAAGGGTGCTGAATTCAAAATTAAATTTGCCTCCTGGTATAATGACCTTTTTCATAATCACCACCTCTACAGTCTTTGGTGACTTTCTTTAAGCCCCCAAATTTGAAGCCTCTAGTATCTTTATTATGTGCTTCTTTAAAGTGCTTAGAAAGAAGGTGTCCTTCAAATCCCTTTCAAATATTTCACAAGTGTTCTTGTATGCTGTCTCTCAAAATTCTTTGGGTTTGTCCCAAATACTGTTTCTGACATAGACATTGATTAATATACACAATTCCTTTGTCCGAACATCGGATTGTGTCTACTATATTAAATTTGTACTCCCTAGTACTTGAAGAAATGTCTTTTTTCTTTGTACTGTGTTTGCATGAAACACAGCTGTAACAGGGGGAAAAAACTCAATAAATTACCATGAAAATCCTTTGTGGTCTTGTCTGTGTGCTACACTGAGCATGGAGAAGAGAAAGAGCAGGGAAGAATTGTCTGAGGATTTGAGAACAAAACTTGTGAAAGAGCATGGACAATTTCAAGGTTACAAGTCCATCTCCAGAGATCTTAATGTTCCTGTGTCCATTATGCGCAACATTGTCAAGAAGTTTACAGCCTATGGCACTGTAGCTAATCTCTCTGGACGTAAACGAAAGGTAAAAATCGATCAAAGATTTCAACAAAGGATTGTTCTAATAGTGGATAAAGAACCTCAATCAACTTCCAGACAAATTCAAGCTGACCTTCAGGCACAGGGTACAAATATGTCAGCTCACACTATATATCGCCATCTGATTGAAAAGGGATGCTAAGGTAGGTGACCCTGGAGGACCCCACTGCTGACACAGAAACATAATAAAGCCAGATTGGAGTTTGCCAAAAATTACCTGAGGAAGCCAAATCATTTTGGGAGAATGTGCTGTGGACAGACAAAACAAAATTACAGCTTTTTGGTAAAGCCCACCATTCTACTGTTTTCAGAAAAATGAATTAGGCTTTTAAAGAAATGAATACAGTCCCTACAGTCAAACATGTTGGAGGTTCACTGATGTTTTGGGGTGGCTTTTCCACTTCAGGCACTGGATGTCTTGACTGTGTGCATGGCATTATAAAATCTGAAGACTACCAAAGAATTCTGTGGTGCAATGTAGGGCCCAGTGTCAGAAAGTTGGGTGTCGGTCAGAGGTTTTGGGCGAAGGAAGAGTGGTCCGAAATTCCAGTATAGAGGTGTAAGAAACTCATTGATTGTTACAGTAAGCAATTCATTTCAGTTATTTTTTCCAAGGGGTGTGCTACAAATATTAAATTGAGGGTGCCAATAATTTTGTCCAGTCCGTTTTTGGAGTTTTGCGTGGAATGTGTCAGATTTGGCTTTTTACCACTTTTTTTGTGTAATAACAATACAAACAAAATAAATAAACATGAGAATGCCTAAAGATTTGTAATTGCAACAATTTTCTGGGCATGGTGCATTATCTGAAAGAAATGCAGGGGTGCCAATATTTTTTGGCCATGACTATATATATATATACATATATATATATATATATATATATATACACACATACTAACTGTTGCTACAACAGTACCCACCAGGTAGCCTATGTCTGCTGAAGTTCATCTCCTGCACTTACTTTACCAGTGGCAGCTTACATGAATCCTGTTGTACCTGCTGCATTCAGATGGTATCCCATGACAGCCTCACTAACAGTACCTGCTGGGTATCCTGTTCCTGCTGAATCTTCTGTACTTGCTGAAAGATTACCTGAATCCTGCTGTACCAGCTGCACTTATCTTGACAGCCTCATAAAAAGTACCTGCTGGGTATCCGGTGCCTGCTTAGTCTCCTTTACTTGCTGTACCAGTGGCAGCTTATAGGAATCCTGTGGTTCCAGCTGCATCTATCTGGTATCCTGCCGGAGTTGCTCCTGCTTTCCCCCTTGGTACCTTATTGTTGAACTAAGCTCACATTACCCAACCTTTGACCTGTTCCTGGAATTTGCTCTTGATACCTAGTTGCTGGCCTGATCTCATGTTACCTGATCATTGGATAATTCTAAGTTTCTGTTTCTCTTGTTTCATTAAAGCCATTAAAGACTTTTTGTTTCCTGTGCATCTATTCCTGCAATTGTGTTCCACTCACCCAAAACACTCACAGAAATACTGCTGGGGTATTTCAAATTCCAAATAGTATTACAAGATACTCCTAATATCCTGAGGGTATATTAAAAACTGCCTTCCTTTAATTACCCTCGCATATTTAATTTAGATTCTTCGCCACATAAGACTGTTCTTAGACTGAGGGTAATTGAAGGTTTAATGGAAAGCTCTTTATCCACAAAACTTCTCTATGCCACTGAGTCAATAAAGGTCTTGTTGTTGATCTTAATATTCCCCAAAGACAATGTAAAAAGTTATAATAATACAGAGAAGATTTGTAAGAGACAGTGCCTAATGCTATTTGTCTATCCTGCATTAGGCACAATCTTTTACTGGTCTGACAATAAAATTACAAACCAAATTTCCTTTTTGGAAGCAATGCATGCAAAGACAACCTCCTTGTTTTCTGAATGCTGTTTTTAATATTCCTTCATTCCAGTAAATGGGTTAGATTTACCAATGTCTGTCCGACATGATACGCTGTAGCATATCATGTCCGACAGATATCGCTGAATGCTGACAGCATACGCTGTTGGCATTCATCATTATACAAGCAGTTCACAAGAACTGCTTGTGCAATGCTGCCCCCTGCAGATTTGCAGCCAGTCGGCCGCTGGGAGTATTAATCAGCCCAATCGTATAGGATTGGATGGATTGAAGACCGCAGCCTCAGAGCAGGTGGACCAGTTATGGAGAAGTGGTCTAAAGAGCATTCGGCCCTTGTTAAATCTACCCAAATAATTCCATGGCATACTGGACAACTGTTCTACAATTCCGGTGAAGATCTAAAAGTAATGTCTCTGCAGCTGTGACTTTCCCAGGTAAATCAAAAACAGCTCTGAAAGAGGATAGGAACAAGTCATAATCATCCAAAAGAGTTTTCTCTAAAAGAGAAGATGCCCAAGCCAAGGCATTTCCCTTCAGCAATGAGACAATTAAAGTGACCTTGATTTTTGAAGTAGAAAACATATGGGTTTGATTTCTGAAGTATAATCTACATTTGTTTAAAAAACAAACATAATATTCAGATGGATCTCCTTGTGGTACATTAGTGACTCAACTGAGATTGTAGCTTCCGGCTGAGAGTTAGAAGTAACATCACAGCCAGCTCAGCAGAGTCTTGGCCAAATTGTCAAGTTTCAAAGGCTTACCCTTAAGGCTAAGGGGACAAATTATCAAGCTCCGAATGGAGCTTGATGCCCCTGTTTCCGCTGCTCCATAAATTATCCACCTGCTCTGAGGCTGCGGACATCAATCCGCCCGATCCTATATGATCGAGCTGATTGACACCCCCTGCTAGCCGCGAATCTGCAGGGGGTGGCATTGCATAAGCAGTTCACAATAACTGCTTGTGCAATGATAAATGCAGACAGCATATGCTGTCGGCATTTATCGATGTGCGGTGGACATGATAAGCTACATTGTATCATGTCCGCTCCCACTTTCATAAAACAGACCCAATGTGTTATCAAGTAATAAACAGGCAACATTTGAAAAAGTGCATTATAGTAATAAACTAAAGAATTAAAATACAATTAATGTAATTTATAGTAAAATTAGTGCAAGAAAAATACATGATACTGTATGAATGACATGGTATAGAAAAACATAGAGGTATGCGGCAGTAGCAGGAACTGCATGACACTAACCTCATGTACATAGTGTATGTTATTGAACTCTGCTGGATCCTGACCTTAACCTTGCACTTTGCTTGTTTTGTAAATATTTCTGGATATTTTTCAGCTCTGTATCAAAATTGTGGACTCTTTGGCCAAGATTACAAGTGGAGCATACAAATAGGTAGTACTCCCATAAAGCTCCCATTTGTTACTTCCATATTACAAGTTAAAAGTAAAATAGATAGATAGATAGATAGATAGATAGATAGATGATAGATAGATAGATAGATAGATAAATAGATAGATAGGCATGCAGGCAATAGTTTTTTTTTATCTGTGATTGAATGGTATATGACAAGGTAATGGAGACTGGTAAGGGCTCAATGGTATAATATATATATATATATATATATATATATATATACTATATATATATATATATATATATATATATATATATATATATATATATATATATATATATATAAAAGCAAGATTGCAATAGAATATGCTTGGCTGATGTCCTCTGACATTCATAAACTGTGTGACCTATTTGCATGCGCTGTGATGGTTTATCGCTACATTTATTACTATTTTTTTGTATATATATATTTAATTTTGAAAGCGGTAGTTTTGAATATACCGAACCCGGAGCACAAGTGTATGCCTGTGATAAGGACTGTTTGAGCACTTTAACCAGGAGATTTGGACTGGAACATTGCTTTGACGGACCGCTGGGATACCGTTTGGACTACAAGTGGGGACACTTTGATATCTAACTGCTCTTATTTACCTCATACTATTGAGGTCATCTCTGTGAGTAGGAAATACCGAGGGGATAACTGTTGTGTATATATGTTTTAACGTATGTCCTGCATTTTGTGAATAATCAATTTGCTCGTATCCATATTAGTTACATTTTATATCATCTTGAATTATCTTATTGTAAGTGTGTGCAACTTTGTTTATGGTAGTGGATACATCTAGGTGCATTCATTTCTATAGCATCTTTTTATACACACACACACATATATATATATATATAAATATATATATATATATATATATATATATATCAACCAAAAAGATGCACTCTCAGGGCTTTTTGAAGTGAAGTAACAAGATTACATTATTTGGAACGTTTTTGGGGAACTTGTCCCCTTTGTCAGCATAAAACAACAGTGAATGTATAACAAACAATCAACTCATACCCAGCTCAAACAGTGGGTCAAACCTCCGCCATGGAATGCTGCTTGCGTTCCACTGACTCGCTAGACCGGATGTAGTGCGTACGTCAATTTCCGGTTTCGTACTTCTATGTGAAATATCGTGATCAATGTATCACTCTTTTTCATGTGTACATAATCGTGAAAAAACATATTATACAATTGAGGGACTTTAATACAACAGTGATGTCCTCATTTTAGTGTGGAAAAAATGTGTGCAATTATATTTATGCTTAATCGTTGTCATGGCAACTTGTCAAGCTCCCGGTTGTCATAGATACTTATATACAGAAGGTAATGTTTAACCGGGGAGATTTGACTACTTACTCATAGACGTGTGACAAAATTCTATTCAAGCACAGTGTTGTAACATATCAACTGTCTAAAATATCATCCTTCAAATGTGTAGAAAGTAAGCATAGCATACGTGTATATTTACACATACGCTTAAGCGTTGTCATGGTAGCTTACTAAATTTCCCGTAACCATATGTGTATTTATGCAATTGGCAAGATTTTATATGCGGGGCTTAGATTGCTAACATAAAGGCATGTACAAAGTTTCTAGTTGACCACAGGGTTAAAACTTTGACTCCCAAATTCCATGGTGCTGTGTTATTTTAGGTTAGATCTATACCTCAAACCAGCGCTACATTGGGGTCTTCAGTGTTGGGCAAAACTATTTTCATCAATTAGATTATCAGATGTCACAGCACCATTATGTCAGGTATATATTATGCAATATAAATGAAACCTAAGCCACATACCTCAAAGGAAATAGATATATTAGCAAATACAACGCTAATAGCATTATCATCTGATGGATGATACAGGATGCTTTTTCAGCGCACAATGCCTTGCTATGGGTTGCTCAGAGTCCCCAGTCTGGAGTGCCAACCTAATGGCATGTCTGTGGTTCGCCATCCTCTCCCTCAGGGTTCCTGACATCTTTCCCACATAAAATCGGGAGCATGGACATACCAGAAGATATACAACAAATGAAGTTGTGCAAGTTATTGAATGTCTAATAACATCATTTTTATTGGTATGTGGATGATGGAAAGATTTAGCATTTATGAGTCCATTGCAGGTAGTGCACCCTAAGCATCAGTATGAGCCTTTGATGTTTATCTTGGACCCAATTCTGTAGCTGGATTTAGGGTCCGTTCTGACTAACAAGTCCCTTAAATTTGTACCCCTTCTATAGCCTACCATTGGTGTTATATTACTTGCGAAGGACAATTTAGTATCCGTGGCCACTATGGGCCAATGTGTCCGAAGAACTTGTCCTGTATTTTTAGTGGTAGGTGAAAAGGTAGTTGCCATAATCAGTTTTTCCTTTGATTCTTGTCGGGGTTTTAGTAAGAAGATCCAATTGTGTACATTGCGCAACCTCTTCAATCGTTCCCTTAATTAAGTGTGGTTTATAGCCCCTTTGGGCAAATTTCTCCCCCATCCCAGTTAACTGGGAGACTCCTGTTAAATTATCTGAATTATTGCGTTTGGTCCTAATCATTTGGGACTTCACAATGCCCTTAAGATCACACAACAATAGGGGATATACCTCACCAGGTGCATCAGGTATACAAGAGCAATATGACACACACTCTACTCCTAGACATTTTTTAGGGGTCACCACACGCTCATGAGGGGGAGTCACTCCAGACCCCATCTTAGGCGGGCGAGGGCCCAGATACAGACCCCCCAGGAGGGGACGGCAGAGGATGCAGTGATAAATCTTAGTTCCCATGTTCTTTCAGTCAGTGAACAGAAATTGTTGAACAAAGGTTTATCCTTTGTACCCAGTACAGTTGTATCAGAATATGAACAAACACTGGATATTCAGAGACTTAATAGAACATTGAAACTAAGAGAGTTCTTCCAGAATTCTAATACTGACTGCCCCAAATCCTTTGTAGAACGAAATTGCAAAATCCAGAGTTCTTTTGTGCTAGCACCAAAACCTTAATAAGGTTGGTTACGCAGGATTTGGAGTGGGAAAGGAACAATACAAAGTGGAAGAATAATTTGACATTTGAGGAAAGGAAAGCTATCATATCCCTACAAAAAGACCCCCATAATAATAAGGCCAGCGGATAAAGGTGGGGCCATTGTCCTCCTTAATTGCTCTGATTATAGGGAAGACATTATCGCCCAACTCTCAGATGAGTCTACATATATCCCATAATGTCGGATCCAACATTTACTTAAAACAACTGGATGCTCTTGTTAAAATGGGCTTTGAACAAGGCTTTATCACAGAGCATATCAGGAGGTTTTGTACTACAACACACCCCAGGATCCCAATTTTATATACAATTCCTAAAATTCATAAGAGATTAGAGAAACCTCCGGGATGCCCTATTGTGTCTGCTGTCCAGTCTCTGTTACAACCGGTGGCACAGTACATTGATCTGCTACTCCAACCGGTTGTCATAAACACACAGTCTTATATCTTGGACACTAGTTTATCAGACATTTGGGGGCTGTTCATATCAAACAGGGTGACATTCTTGTCACCCTGGATGTGAACAGCCTATATACCATTATCCCGCACAAAGAGGGTCTAGAGGCGATCAGGGAGCATCTTATCAACAATCCTTTGTATGAAGGTCCTCCTATAGATTTTGTATTATCATTAACAGAATTTTGTCTTCACAAAAACTATTTTAGGTTTGAAGACAAGTTCTATTTGCAAATGGCTGGTACTGCTATGGGATCATCCATGGCCCCCTCATATGCCAATATCTTCATGTCACATTTTGAAAATTTGTACCTGTGGGGTAAGTGTGATGCATCTATCATATTTTACCGCAGGTACATAGATAATATTTTTCTGGCATGGCGAGGGGGCCTGGATGATCTCCATACGTGGTTTGATATATTCAATAACACAGAAACGACGGTCAGGTTCAAGATGACAGCTAACGAACAAAACATTAGTTTCCTAGACCTAAACATATTCAAGACTGAACACAAGTTAGGGACTACACTTTACAACAAACCGACGGATAGGAATTCTATATTGCGAGCAGACAGCTGTCACCCCCCAGCCCTACTTAAGGGGATTGTGAAGTCCCAAATGATTAGGACCAAACGCAATAATTCAGATAATTTAACAGGAGTCTCCCAGTTGACTGGGATGGGGGAGAAATTTGCCCAAAGGGGCTATAAACCACACTTAATTACGGGAACGATTGAAGAGGTTGCGCAATGTACACAATTGGATCTTCTTACTAAAAAACCCAGACAAGACTCAAAGAAAAAACTAATGATTATGGCAACTACCTTTTCACCTACTACTAAAAATACAGGACAAGTTCTTCGGACACATTGGCCCATAGTTGCCACTGAAACTAAATTGTCCTTCACAAGTAATATAACACCAATGGTAAGCTATAGAAGGGGTACAAATTTAAGGGACTTGTTAGGCAGAATGGACCCTAAATCCAGCTACAGAATTGGGTCCAAGATACAAATCAAAGGCTCATACTGATGTTTAGGGTGCACTACCTGCAATGGACTCATAAATGCTAAATCTTTCCATCATCCACATACCAATAAAAATGATGTTATTAGACATTCAATAACTTGCACAACTACATTTGTTGTATATCTTCTGGTATGTCCATGCTCCTGATTTTATGTGGGAAAGACGTCAGGAACCCTGAGGGAGAGGATGGCGAGCCACAGACATGCCATAAGGTTGGCACTCCAGACTGGGGACTCTGAGCAACCCATAGCAAGGCATTGTGCACTGAAAAAGCATCCTGTATCATCCATCAGATATACGCTCATCGACCATGTCCACCCTCTGGATAGGGGTGGTAACCGAAATAAAATACTGCTACAACAGGAAGCACAATGGATGTACCGACTAGGCACCATCTATCCAGGTGGCCTAAACACGATACCTGATTTTAAAGCCCTCTTGTAGTGCTGTCTAAATGTGTGTCACAAACTTGAGGTACATCCCAGAGATATTATGACTCTGTGTAGTGGGTATTGGATGTAGGCTCCACTTGTTGGTGCCAGGTCCGACCATGGACTCACAGCACAAGCCATGGGAGCATTTTTGTGTCCCTATTGACCTGTGGAATCTGATAATCTTAGAGTGGTTACCTTTAAACTACACACCTGACTGGCATTTTTTTTTACTACGAGGTGAAAAAAGGTGACTGGCCTGAAAACATATAACTATCTGCCTAGAGGAGAGACATAATGGACATTCCATATGTATATTGAGTTGCAGCTTTGCTGTGAATGTATTGGATATAGATGCTGGTCATAATGCCCGCTGAGCGATGTAGTATGTTCTGATACATACGAAATATGTATGTAATATCTTATCTGTTCCCATAATAGTTGAGGGTTACCTGTCTAAATGAGGTATGCTGGCAAAGTATGATTGCAAGTGTAGCAACATTTGTTATCTGTATATGGCAATAGTGTGGTTTAGAATGTCATATATTTTAATGCTATTAGCGTTGTATTTGGTAATGTATCTATTTCCTTTGAGGGATGTGGCTTAGGTTTCATTTATGTTGCATAATATATACCTGACATAATGGTGCCGTGACATCTGATAATCTAATTGATGAAAATAGTTTTGCCGCACACTGAAGACCCCAATGTAGCGCTGGTTTGAGGTATAGATCTAACCTAAAATAACACAGCACCATGGAATTTGGGAGTCAAAGTTTTAACCCTGTGGTCAACTAGAACCTTTGTACATGCCTTTATGTTAGCAATCTAAGCCCCGCATATAAAATCTTGCCAATTGCATAAATACACATATGGTTACGGGAAATTTAGTAATTTACCATGACAACGCTTAAGCGTATGTGTAAATATACACGTATGCTATGCTTACTTTCTACACATTTGAAGGATGATATTTTAGACAGTTGATATGCTACAAGACTGTGCTTGAATAGAATTCTGTCACACGTCTATGAGTAAGTAGTCAAATCTCTCCGGTTAAACCTTACCTTCTGTATATAAGTATCTATGACAACCGGGAGCTTGACAAGTTGCCATGACAACGTTTAAGCAAAAATATAATTGCACACATTTTTTCAACACTAAAATGAGGACATCACTGTTGTAGTAAAGTCCCTCAATTGTATAATATGTTTTTTCATGATTATGTACACATGATAAAGAGTGATACATTGATCACGATATTTCACATAGAAGTACGAAACCGGAAGTGACGTAAGCACTACATCCGGTCTAGCGAGTCAGTGGAACGCAAGCAGCGTTCCATGGCGGAGGTTTGGCGCCACTGTTTGAGCTGGGTATGAGTTGATTGTTTGTTATGCACACTATAAATGTTTGACACATTAACTGTTGTTTTATGCTGACGAAGGGGACAAGTTTCCTGAAAACGTTCCAAATAAAGTAATCTTGTTACTTCACTTCAAAAGGCCTTGAGAGTGCATTTTTTTGGTTCCCCTCCCATTTATTTCCTGTGCAGCTGTTGCTGGGTTTTGAGGATTTCCCAGCTTTCCACTGTATTTCTTATTTTTATTTTTATTTTTCACTATTTTTATTTTTTATTTTTACTCTCATTTTTATTTTTATTTTTCTCACCCGGTATTTATGGACATAACAGTCTCTATTGCTGGACATTTACTTTGATTGGATTACCATAAGGGCATTATCATTTGGTTTTTACGAACACTATCCTGGATTTATTTGGGATTTTTTGCATAGATTTGGGACACAATCAGGACAGTATTTTTGTTTTGTGATCACATTTTTTGCCCCCTTGTTCTACACATTTTTTCATGAACTTTACACATTATACTATTTATTTATTTTTTGAAACACCACTGTGTGACTTGATCAGCATTATCAGCATTATTTTCATTGTATTTTTATTGCCACTTTTTGGAGCAACACTAGTTTGTGTACACACTAGTTATTTTTGACCTCACTTTTTTATCCACCTTTCAGATTATCTATCTGTCTCACTTTGAAATTTTTCTGTGTTATATTATCATTTCTTGTATAATCCATTTAATTGTATTAATTTCATTGTGCTGTTTTACCATTAAGCCAACACCCCCACAAGGGTGTAGACAACAGTATCTTGGAGGTGGACGGTAGTGACGCTTATCGACCCTCACTCCTAACGTTTTTGTTTTGTTTTTAAGTATGACTTGTTAGATTTTATCAACCATAGAATGGGTCACTTCCTTGGAAGGATCCTACTCATTCAATTGGAATTTTTTTTCACTATTTTTGTATACATTCTTAAACTTACATTTTATTGTATTGATTTTATGTTCATTTGTTTTTATGTACCATGGATCCATGTTTACTAATGTAATTTGTAATAAATTGTAATTTAATATTTTATACATTATTGTGGATTAGTTCCTGGAGCCTTTGAGGCCAATCCGTAGCACCTATCCAATACTAACATAGGTATTCACCAACTGCATTATAACATCACGACCACACACATTAGACCTTGCCTCTTTTGGCGCTCCTCTCTAAACCATAGACACTAATGATTCCAATAAGACTCAGCTTCTTGAATGAATTTCAACACTTTAATATAGTGAGCATTTCCAATATTTCAGCCCACACCTGGGCTTTTCTCAAGGTGACTAACTCACTTACACCCTCCCCCTTTATACATACCACTGATTGCACACTGACTGTCAAGTGTTATCAACTGCTGTGTCTCCCTAAAGAAAATAAAGAAAGAGTTTAGGATCCTACCTGGAATCATATCACCATCTACTGGATAGCATGAATCAGTAAAACTTTTACCTACACACACACATGTTTTCAACATAGAATATTTACATATATACAAATCAAATACTTTTCACCAGAGATAATATATATCCCCTGAATTCCTAGATATATCTTATCCTAAAAAACATGTGAGGGATAGGTTCGTGTGAAGACCCCTTGGTGTAATTGTGTCAAGTTCCACTATCCATTTAGCCTCTCTTTGAAGTAATAATCTTTTCCTATTTCCTACTCTTTTTAATTTTGGAATCTGGTCAATAGAACAGCACCTTAGGCTTGAGACTGGATGTTTATGGTCCAAAAAATTATGTTACAGATTGGTCAGTCTTGCCTGTATTAAGAGCCTGTCTGATGCTAGATCTATGTACAGCCATTCGTTCTTTCAGCATGCACTACGTTTTCCCAATATACATTTCTCCACATTGGCATTTGATCATATAGACAACGTATGTAGATTCACAATTCAAAGCTTGCCTTATTCTATATCTTATGCTTGTGTGACTGTGATAAAATGTGTCACCCAATATCAAATTGTCACAAGTGACACCACCATGGCAACGATAAACCCCACCTTTTCTGGATAGAAAATGGCTTTTCTCTGTTTCATATTTGTCTGTTGGGTCTGCTCGTACTAGCATATCCTTAAGACTCCTTCCCTTTCTGTAGGAGAAAATAGGTCTCTCTTTCACCTATGTCCCCAATCTTTCATCAACCTGTAGTACCTTTCAATTGTCTAATACAGCTTTTCTCAGTTTCCATGTGTCAGTAGAATAATTTGTCACAAAGTATAGTCTGTCTGTAATCTCTCTCTTTGGGCATTGGACCTCACTATCACCCATCATTATCTGTTGTAAACTATCCTCTATCAAACACTTTGGGTATCCTAGCTGTAAAAACCTCTTACCCATCTCATTTACAGCCTATGTGCTTTTTCTGGGTTAGATGTTAATCATACTGCCCTCATCATTTGAGCTTTTGGCATAGACCTCAATAAATGCCTGGGGTGAAAACTTTCAAATCTGACCATGGTGTTTCTATCAGAGGGTTTCCTGTACATTATAGTGCCAAAACCATTTCCCTCCTTAAAGATCTCCACATCTAGGAATTCTATCTTCTGTGTACTCCACTTAGCCACAAATTTAATTGGGCCATTGATATTATTAAGTTTTTCTACAAAGTATTTTAGAATATCCTCACTGCCTCCCCAAACAAAAAACACGTTATCTATAAAACTTTTATAACCTCTTCCCTATGTTTGAAATAGGGGATCTGAGAGTATATGTGTCTGTTAGTGATGTCGCAAACCTAAAAGTTTGCGTTCGCGAACGGCGGACGCGAACTTCCACAACTGTTCGCGAACGGGCGAACTGCCATAGACTTCAATAGGCAGGCGAATTTTAAAACCCACAGGGACTCTTTCTGGCCACAATAGTGATGGAAAAGTTGTTTAAAGGGTACTAACACCTGGACTGTGGCATGCCGGAGGGGGATCCATGGCAAAACTCCCATGGAAAATTACATAGTTGATGCAGAGTCTGGTTTTAATCCATAAAGGGCATAAATCACCTAACATTCCTAAATTGTTTGGAATAACGTGCTTTAAAACATCAGGTATGTACACTACTGTTACACCAGATATGAGTTGCACTGGGGTGACACTGTGCCCTGGCAGGCAGGCACTGAAACGCACACGTGTGAAGGAAACTGACTGCTATTATTTAACACAGTCAAAAAAGTGTTTTTTTTTTTAAATCTACACTACTGTTACACCAGATATGAGTTGCACTGGGGTGACACTGTGCTCTGGCAGGAAGGCAGGCACTTAAACGCACACGTTTGAAGAAAACTGACTGCTATTATTTAACACAGTCAAAAAAGTGTTGTTTTTTTAAATCTACACTACTGTTACAACAGATATGAGTTGCACTGGGGTGACACTGTGACCTGGCAGGCAGGCACTTAAACGCACACGTATGAAGGAAACTGACTGCTATTATTTAACACAGTCAAAAAAGTGTTGTTTTTTTTAAATCTACACTACTGTTACACCAGATATGAGTGGTGGCACTGAGCAAGTGGGCACAGTATACGCTGTGAGCCTGACACACACTCTGGCAGGCAGGCAACTGCAATTAGATTACACAGGAAAAAAAAGTAGCCCTAAAAAGGGCTTTTTGGGGTGCTGTCCTTACAGCAGAGATCAGATGAGTCTTTCAGGACTGTAGTGGACACTGAATACACTAGCCTAGCTATAGATTTCCCTACTAAATCAGCAGCAGCTACACTGTCCCTCCTCTCACTAACAATGCAGCTTCCGAATGAATCTAAAATGGAAGCTGTCCAGGAGGTAGGAGGGTCTGGTAAAAAGGGTCTGCTGCTGATTGGCTGGAATGTGCCTGCTGAATATGAGGTACAGGGTCAAAGTATTACTCAATGATGAGGAATAGGGGGCAGATCGAACATTGCATATGTTCGCCCGCTGCGGCGAACGCGAACATGCTATGTTCACCGGGAACTATTCGCCGGCGAACAATACGCAACATCACTAGTGTCTGTTCATAATTATGCATGTAAATGTTACACATGTGACCCCATAGCTGTGCCAACTCATTGTAGGTAAATGTCCCTCTCAAACTTAAAGAAATTATTGTGTAGGAAAAAGTGCAACAATAATTATATAAATTGTGACAGATAGAAACACCATGGTCAGATTTGAAAGTTTTCACCCCAGACATTTATTAATGTCTGTGCCAAAATCTCAAATGATGAGGGCAGTACGATTAACATTTAACCCAGAAAAACGCACAGAGGCTGTAAATGAGAAGGGTAAGAGGTTTTTACAGCGAGGATACCCAAAGTGTTTGATAGAGGATAGTTTACAACAGATAATGATGGGTGATATTGAGGTCCAATGCCCAAAGAGAGAGATGACAGACAGACTATACTTTGTGACAGACTTTTCTACTGACACATGGAAACTGAGAAAAGCTGTATTAGACAATTGGAAGGTACTACAGGTTTATGAAAGATTGGGGACACAGGTGGAAGAGAGACCTATTTTCTCCTACAGAAAGGGAAGGAGTCTTAAGGATATGCTAGTACAAGCAGACCCAACAGACAAATATGAAACAGAGAAAAGCCATTTTCTATCCAGAAAAGGTGGGGTATATTGTTGCCATAGTTGTGTTACTTGTGACAATTTGATATTGGGTGACACATTTTATCACAGAAAAGGGATGCACTCGCCAGGATTTTCAAAGTTTATTTAATGTAACGTTTTTGGGGTGTTACCCCCTTCTTCAGACAATACAAAATAACAATCCACATTGTATTGTCTGACGAAGGGGGTAACACCCCGAAACGTTACATTAAATATTAACTTTGAAAATCCTGGCGAGTGCATCCCTTTTCTTCACTACTATTAATACTATGGAAGCACCCTGGGTGGATGAAATGTTAGCCGTGAGTGCTGGCCTGCCTGCTGTTTATATACTAATATATATATATATATATACTAATATATATATATATATATACTAATATATATATATATATATATATATATATATATATACTGTATATAGATATATATATATACATACATATATATATATATATATATATATATGTGTGTGTGTGTGTGTGTGTGTGTGTGTAATGATTCCAATAAGACTCAGCTTCTTGAATGAATTTCAACACTTTAATATAGTGAGCATTTCTAACGTTTCAGCCCACACCTGGGCTTTTCTCAAGATGACTAACTCACTTACACCCTCCCCCTTTATACACACCACTGATTGCACTATGACTGTCAAGTGTTATCACCTGTTGTGTCTCTCTATAGAAAATAAAGAAAGAGTTTAGGATCCTACCTGGAGTCATATCGCCATCTACTGGATAGCATGAATCAGTAAAACTTGTACCTGTGCTCCATGGCATTCTTTAATTCTAAAGTGAGAGAGACAGAGGAATGCAGGTGCAAACACTAGACTCAGCCATATGCTACATCTTCTCAACATAGAATATTTACATATATACAAATCAAATACTTTTCACCAGAGATAATATATATCCCCTGAATTCCTAGATATATCTTATCCTAAAAAACATGTGAGGGATAGGTTTGTGTGAAGACCCCTTGGTGTAATTGTGTCAAGTTCCACTATCCATTTAGCCTCTCTTTGAAGTAATAATCTTTTCCTATTTCCTTCTCTTTTTAATTTTGGAATCTGGTCAATAGGACAGCACCTTAGACCTGATCCGACAGTGCGGATCAGGTCTGACAGACCTCGCTGAATACGGAGAGCAATACGCTCTCCGTATTCAGCATTGCACCAGCAGCTCACAAGAGGGCCGCCAGCAGGGGGGTGTCAATCAACCCGATCCTCGATCGGGTTGAATTGTGGCGACGTCTGTCCACATGCTCAGAGCAGGCGGACAGGGTTATGGAGCAGCGGTCTTTGTAACTGCTGTTTATAACTGCTGTTTCTGGCGAGCCTGTAGGCTCGCCAGAAACACATGGCATCAAGCTCCATTCGGAGCTTGATATATAGGCCCCAGAATGTTTATGGTCCAAAAAATGCTGTGCTATAGGTTGGTCAGTCTTGCCTGTATTAAGAGCCTGTCTGATGCTAGATCTATGTACAGCCATTCGTTCTTTCAACATGCACTCCGTTTTCCCAATATACATTTCTCCACATTGGCATTTGATCATATAGACAACATATGTAGATTCATAATTCAAAGCTTGCCTTATTCTATATCTTTTGCCTGTGTGACTGTGATAAAATGTGTTACCCAATATCAAATTGTCACAAGGGACACAACAATGGCAACGATATACCTCACCTTTTCTGGTTAGAAAATGGCTTTTCTCGGTTTCCTTTTTGTCTGTTGGGTCTGCTTGTACTAGCATATCCTTAAGACTCCTTCCCTTTCTGTAGGAGAAAATAGCTCTCTCTTTCACCTGTGTCCCCAATCTTTCATCAACCTGTAGTACCTTTCAATTGTCTAATACAGCTTTTCTCAGTTTCCATGTATCAGTAGAATAATCTGTCACAAAGTATTGTCTGTCTGTCATCTCTCTCTTTGGGCATTGGACCTCACTATCACCCATCATTATCTGTTGTAAACTATCCTCTTTCAAACACTTTGGGTATCCTTACTGTAAAAACCTCTTACCCATCTCATTTACAGCCTATGTGCTTTTTTCTGATTAGATGTTGATCTTACTGCCATCATCATTTGAGCTTTTGGCATAGACCTCAATAAATGCCTGGGTTGAAAACTTTCAAATCTGATCAAAGTGTTTCTATCTGTGGGTTTCCTGTACATTCTAGTACCAAAACCATTTCCCTCCTTAAAGATCTCCACATCTAGGAATTCTATCTTTTGTGTAGTGCACTTAGCCACAAATTTAATTGGGCTATTGATATTATTAAGTTTTTCTACAAAGCATTTTAGAATATCCTCACTGCCTCCCCAAACAAGAAACACGTCATCTATAAAACATTTATAACCTCTTCCATTGTTTGAAATAGGGGAACTGAGAGTATATGTGTCTGTTCATAATTATGCATGTAAATGATAGCATAGATAGGGCCACATGTGACCCCATAGCTGTGTCAACTCGTTGTAGGTAAATGTCCCTCTCAAATTTAAAGAAATTCTTGTGTAGGACAAAGTGCAACAGTAATGATATAAATTGTGACAGATATAAACACCATAGTCATATTTTAAAGTTTTCACCCCATGCATTTATTGAGGTCTATGCCAAAAGCTCAAATGATGAGGGCAGTACGATTAACATTTAACCCAGAAAAACGGACAGAGGCTGTAAATGAGATGGGTAGGAGGTTTTTACAGTGAGGATACCCAAAGTGTTTGATAGAGGATAGTTTACAACAGATAATGATGGGTGATAGTGAGGTCCAATGCCCAAAGAGAGAGAGAGATGACAGACAGACTATACTTTGTGACAGATTATTCTATTGACACATGGAAACTAACGCCTAGATTTAGAGTTCTGCGGCCAAAGGGGTGCGCAGCTAACGCTGGCTTTTTCTGGCCGCACCTTTTAAATACCACTGGTATTGAGAGTTCACAGAATGGCTGCGTTAGGCTCCAAAAAAGGAGTGTAGAGCATATTTAACGCAACTTCAACTCTCGATACCAGCGGTGCTTACGGACGCGGCCAGCTTCAAAAACGTGCTCGTGCACGATTCCCCCATAGAAAACAATGGGGCTGTTTGAGCTGAAAAAAAACCTAACACCTGCAAAAAAGCTGCGTTCAGCTCCTAACGCAGCCCCATTGTTGTCTATGGGGAAACACTTCCTAAGTCTGCACCTAACACTCTAACATGTACCCCGCGTCTAAACACCCCTAACCTTACACATATTAACCCCTATTCTGCCGTCCCCGCTATTGCTGACCCCTGCATATTTTTTTTAACCCCTAATCTGCCGCTCCGTAAACCGCCGCTACTTACATTATCCCTATGTACCCCTAATCTGCTGCCCCTAACACCGCCGACCACTATATTATATTTTTTAACCCCTAATCTGCCCCCCACAACGTCGCCTCCACCTGCCTACACTTATTAACCCCTAATCCGCCTCACTAACCCTATAATAAATAGTATTAACCCCTAATCTGCCCTCCCTAACATCGCCGACACCTAACTTCAAACATTAACCCCTAATCTGCCGACTGGAGCTCACCGCTATTCTAATAAATGTATTAACCCTTAAAGCTAAGTCTAACCCTAACACTAACACCCCCCTAAGTTAAATATAATTTTTATCTAACGAAATAAATTAACTCTTATTAAATAACTCCTATTTAAAGCTAAATACTTACCTGTAAAATAAATCCTAATATAGCTACAATATAAATTATAATTATATTATAGCTATTTTAGGATTTATATTTATTTTACAGGTAACTTTGTATTTATTTTAACCAGGTACAATAGCTATTAAATAGTTAAGAACTATTTAATAGCTAAAATAGTTAAAATAATTACAAAATTACCTGTAAAATAATCCTAACCTAAGTTATAATTAAACCTAACACTACACTATCAATAAATAAATTAAATAAACTACCTACAATTATCTACAATTAAACCTAACACTACACTATCAATAAATTAATTAAATACAATACCTACAATTATCTACAATTAAACCTAACACTACACTATCAATAAATTATTTAAATATAATATCTACAAATAACTACAATGAAATAAACTAACTAAAGTACAAAAAATAAAAAAGAACTAAGTTACAAAAAATAAAAAAATATTTACAAACATTAGAAAAATATTACAACAATTTTAAACTAATTACACCTACTCTAAGCCCCCTAATAAAATAACAAAGCCCCCCAAAATAAAAAATGCCCTACCCTATTCTAAATTAAAAAATTTCAAAGCTCTTTTACCTTGCCAGCCCTGAACAGGGCCCATTGCGGGGCATGCCTCAAGAAATTCAGCTCTTTTGCCTGCAAAAAACACATACAATACCCCCCCCAACATTACAACCCACCACCCACATACCCCTAATCTAACCCAAACCCCCCTTAAATAAACCTAACACTAAGCCCCTGAATATCTTCCTACCTTATCTTCACCATACCAGGTTCACCGATCGGTCCTCGGAAGTGTTGATCCGAGCCCAAGCGGGGGGCTGAAGAGTGACGTCCATCCTCGGGCTGAAGTCTGGATCCAAGCGGCGGCTGAAGAAATCCATCATCGGGCTGAAGTCGGAAGTCCATCATCGGGATGAAGTCTTCTATCAAGCCGCATCTTCAATCTTCTTTCTTCTGGAGCGGAGCCATCTTCTTTCCAACCGACGCGGAACATCCTCTTCAACCGCCGCCTACTCGCCAAATGACGATTCCTTTAAATGACGTCATCCAAGATCGGAACAGCCAATAGAATGCGAGCTCAATCTGATTGGCTGATTGGATCAGCCAATCGGATTGAACTTGATTCTGATTGGCTGATTCCATCAGCCAATCAGAATATTCCTACCTTAATTCCGATTGGCTGATAGAATCCTATCAGCCAATCGGAATTCGAGGGACGCCATCTTGGATGATGTCATTTAAAGGAACAGTCATTCGGCGAGTAGGTGTCGGTTGAAGAGGATGTTCCGCGTCGGTTGGAAAGAAGATGGCTCCGCTCCGCTCCAGAAGAAAGAAGATTGAAGATGCGGCTTGATAGAAGACTTCATCCCGATGATGGACTTCTGACTTCAGCCAGATGATGGATTTCTTCAGCCGCCGCTTGGATCCAGACTTCAGCCCGAGGATGGACGTCACTCTTCAGCCCCCCGCTTGGGCTTGGATCAACACTTCCGAGGACTGATCGGTGAACCTGGTATGGTGAAGATAAGGTAGGAAGATCTTCAGGGGCTTAGTGTTAGGTTTATTTAAGGGGGGTTTGGGTTAGATTAGGGGTATGTGGGTGGTGGGTTGTAATGTTGGGGGGGTATTGTATGTGTTTTTTTGCAGGCAAAAGAGCTGAATTTCTTGGGGCATGCCCCGCAAAGGGCCCTGTTCAGGGCTGGTAAGGTAAAAGAGCTTTGAACTTTTTTAATTTAGAATAGGGTAGGGCATTTTTTATTTTGGGGGCTTTGTTATTTTATTAGGGGCTTTAGAGTAGGTGTAATTAGTTTAAAATTGTTGTAATATTTTTCTAATGTTTGTAAATATTTTTTTATTTTTTGTAACTTAGTTCTTTTTTATTTTTTTGTACTTTAGTTACTTTATTTCATTGTAGTTATTTGTAGATATTTTATTTAAATAATTAATTGATAGTGTAGTGTTAGGTTTAATTGTAGATAATTGTAGATATTGTATTTAATTAATTTATTGATAGTGTAGTGTTAGGTTTAATTGTAGATAATTGTAGGTATTGTATTTAATTAATTTATTGATAGTGTAGTGTTAGGTTTAATTGTAGATAGTTTATTTAATTTATTTATTGATAGTGTAGTGTTAGGTTTAATTGTAACTTAGGTTAGGATTTATTTTACAGGTAATTTTGTAATTATTTTAACTATTTTAGCTATTAAATAGTTCTTAACTATTTAATAGCTATTGTACCTGGTTAAAATAAATACAAAGTTGCCTGTAAAATAAATATTAATCCTAAAATAGCTATAATATAATTATAATTTATGTTGTAGCTATATTAGGGTTTATTTTACAGGTAAGTATTTAGCTTTAAATAGGAATAATTTATGTAATAAGAGTTAATTTATTTCGTTAGAATAAAATTATATTTAATTTAGGGGGGTGTTAGGGTTAGGGTTAAAATTAGCTTTAGCGGTTAAAAAATTTATTAGAGTAGCGGTGAGCTCCGATCGGCAGATTAGGGGTTAATACTTGAAGTTAGGTGTCGGCGATGTTAGGGAGGGCAGATTAGGGGTTAATACTATTTATTATAGGGTTATTGAGGCGGGAGTGAGGCGAATTAGGGGTTAATAACTTTATTATAGTAGCAGTGAGATCCGCTCGGCAGATTAGGGGTTAATAAGTGTAGGCAGGTGGAGGCGACATTGAGGGGGGCAGGTTAGGGGTTAATAAATATAATATAGGGGTCGGCGATGTTAGGGGCAGCAGATTAGGGGTACATAAGGATAACGTAAGTAGCGGCGCTTTGCGGCCGGCAGATTAGGGGTTAATTATTCTAGGTAGCTGGCGGCGACGTTGTGGGGAGCAGGTTAGGGGTTAATAAATATAATATAGGGGTCGGCGGTGTTAGGGGCAGCAGATTAGGGGTACATAAGTATAACGTAGGTGGCGGTCGGCAGATTAGGGGTTAAAAAAATTGAATTGAGTGGCGGCGATGTGGGGGGACCTCGGTTTAGGGGTACATAGGTAGTTTATGGGTGTTAGTGTACTTTAGAGTACAGTAGTTAGGAGCTTTATAAACCGGCGTTAGCCCAGAAAGCTCTTAACTACTGACTTTTTTCTGCGGCTGGAGTTTTGTCGTTAGATTTCTAACGCTCACTTCAGCCACGACTCTAAATACCGGAGTTAGAAAGATCCCATTGAAAAGATAGGATACGCAATTGACGTAAGGGGATCTGCGGTATGGAAAAGTCGCGGCTGAAAAGTGAGCGTTAGACCCTTTCCTGACTGACTCCAAATACCGGCGGTAGCCTAAAACCAGCGTTAGGAGCCTCTAACGCTGGTTTTGACGGCTACCGCCAAACTCTAAATCTAGAAAAGCTGTATTAGACAATTGGAAGGTACTACAGGTTGATGAAAGATTGGGGACACAGGTGAAAGAGAGACCTATTTTCTCCTACAGAAAGGGAAAGAGTCTTAAGGATATGCTAGTACAAGCAGACCCAACAGACAAATATAAAACAGAGAAAAGCCATTTTCTAACCATAAAAGGTGGGGTATATCATTGCCATGGTGGTGTCACTTGTGAAAATTTTATATTGGGTGACACATTTTTTCACAGTCACACAGGCAAAAGATATAGAATAAGGCAAGCTTTGAATTGTGAATCTACATATGTAGTCTATATGATCAAATGCCAATGTGGAGAAATGTATATTGGGGAAATGGAGTGCATGCTGAAAGAACGAATGGCTGTACATAGATCTAGCATCAGACAGGCTCTTAATATAGGCAAGACTGACCAACCTGTAGCACAGCATTTTTTTGGACCATAAATATCCAGTCTCAAGCCTAAGGTACTGTCCTATTGACCGGATTCCAAAATTCAAAAGAGGTGAGAAATAGGAAAATATTATTACTTCAAAGAGAGGCTAAATGGATAGTGATGGAACTTGACACAATTACACCAAGGCGTCTTCACACAAACCTATCCTTCACATGTTTTTTAGGATAAGATATATCTAGGAATTCAGGGGATATATATTATCTCTGGTGAAAAGTATTTGATTTGTATATATGTAAATATTTTATGTTGAAAAGATGTAAGCATATGGCTGAGTCTAGTGTTTGCACCTGAATTCCTCTGTCTCTCTCATTTTAGAATTAAAGAATGCCATGGAACACAGGTACAAGTTTTACTGATTCATGCTATACAGTAGATGGTGATATGATTCCAGGTAGGATCCTAAACTCTTTCTTTATTTTCTATAGGGAGACACAGCAGGTGATAACACTTGTCAGTCAGTGTGCAATCAGTGGTGTGTATAAAAGGGGAAGGTGTAACGCCTAGATTTAGAGTTTTGCGGCCAAAGGGGTGCGTTAGTTACGCTGGCTTTTTTCTGGCCGCACCTTTTAAATACCGCTGGTATTCAGAGTTCACAGAATGGCTGCGTTAGGCTCCAAAAAAGGAGCGTAGAGCATATTTACCCCAACTTCAACTCTCGATACCAACGGTGCTTACGGACGCGGCCAGCTTAAAAAATGTGCTCGTGCACGATTCCCCCATAGAAAACAATGGGGCTGTTTGAGCTGAAAAAAAAACTAACACCTGCAAAAAAGCCGCGTTCAGCTCCTAACGCAGCCCCATTGTTTTCTATGGGGAAACACTTCCTACTTCTGCACCTAACACTTTAACATGTACCCCGAGTCTAAACACCCCTAACCTTACACTTATTAACCCCTAACCTGCCGCCCCCGCTATTGCTGACCCCTGCATATTATTTTTAACCCCTAATCTGCCGCTCCGTACACCCCCGCCACCTACATTATCCCTATGTACCCCTAATCTGCTGCCCTAACATCGCCGACCCCTATATTATATTTATTAACCCCTAATCTGCCGCCCTCAACGTCGCCTCCACCTAACTACACTTATTAACCCCTAATCTGCCGACCGGACCTGAGCGCTACTATAATAAATGTATTAATCCCTAATCCGCCTCACTCCCGCCTCAATAACCCTATAATAAATAATATTAACCCCTAATCTGCCCTCCCTAACATTGCCGACACCTAACTTCAAGTATTAACCCCTAATCTGCTGACAGGAGCTCACCGCTACTCTAATAAATTTATTAACCCCTAAAGCTGTCTAACTTTAACCCTAACACCCCCCTAAATTAAATATAATTTAAATCTAATGAAATAAATTAACTCTTATTAAATAAATTATTCCTATTTAAAGCTAAATACTTACCTATAAAATAAACCCTAATATATCTACAATATAAATTATAATTATATTGTAGCTATTTTAGGATTAATATTTATTTTACAGGTAACTTTGTAATTATTTTAACCAGGTACAATAGCTATTAAATAGTTAAGAACTATTTAATAGTTACCTAGTTAAAATAATTACAAAATTACCTGTAAAATAAATCCTAACCTAAGTTACAATTAAACCTAACACTACAATATCAATAGATTAATTAAATAAACTACCTACAATTATCTACAATTAAACCTAACACTACACTATCAATAAATAAATTAAATACAATTCCTACAAATAAATACAATTAAATAAACTAACTAAAGTACAAAAATAAAAAAAGAACTAAGTTACAAAAAATAAAAAAATATTTACAATTTTAAACTAATTACACCTACTCTAAGCCCCCTAATAAAATAACAAAGACCCCCAAAATAAAAACATGCCCTACCCTATTCTAAATTACAAAAGTTCAAAGCTCTTTTACCTTACCAGCCCTTAAAAGGACCTTTTGTGGGGCATGCCCCAAAGAATTCAGCTCTTTTGCCTGTAAAAAAAAACATACAATACCCCCCCAACATTACAACCCACCACCCACATACCCCTAATCTAACCCAAACCCCCCTTAAATAAACCTAACACTAAGCCCCTGAAGATCTTCCTACCTTATCTTCACCTCGCCGGGTATCACACCGATCTGTCCTGGCTCCGATGTCTTGATCCAAGCCCAAGCGGGGGGCTGAAGATGTCCATGATCCGGCTGAAGTCTTCATCCAAGCGGGAGCTGAAGAGGTCCATGATCTGGCTGAAGTCTTCATCCAAGCGGGAGCTGAAGAGGTCCATGATCCGGCTGAAGTCTTCTATCAACAGCATCTTCAATCTTCTTTCTTCCGGATCCATGTTCATCCCGCCGACACGGAACATCCATCTTCACCGACGACTTCCCGACGAATGACGGTTCCTTTAAGGGACGTCATCCAAGATGGCGTCCCTCGATTTCCGATTGGCTGATAAGATTCTAGGTAGGAAAATTCTGATTGGCTGATGGAATCAGCCAATCAGAATCAAGTTCAATCCGATTGGCTGATTCAATCAGCCAATCAGATTGAGCTCGCATTATATTGGCTGTTCCGATCAGCCAATAGAATGCGAGCTCAATCTTATTGGCTGATCGGATCAGCCAGTCGGATTGAAATTGATTCTGATTGGCTGATTCCATCAGCCAATCAGAATTTTCCTACCTTAATTCCGATTGGCTGATAGAATCCTATCAGCCAATCGGAATTCGAGGGACGCCATCTTGGATGACGTCCCTTAAAGGAACCGTCATTCTTCAGTTGGACGTCAGAGGAAGAAGATTGATCCGCGCTGGAGGTCTTCACGATGGAGCCGTTCCTCATCGGATGAAGATAGAAGATGCTGCTTGGATCAAGATGGCTGCCGGTCTGGATCGCCTCTTCTTCCCGGATAGGATGAAGACTTTGGAGCCTCTTCTGGACCTCTTCAGCTGCAGGATTATGGATCGCCAGCCCCCGCTTGGGTTGGATGAAGATTTTGGAGCCAGGAACGATCGGTGATACCCGGCGAGGTGAAGATAAGGTAGGAATATCTTCAGGGGCTTAGTGTTAGGTTTATTTAAGGGGGGTTTTGGTTAGATTAGGGGTATGTGGGTGGTGGGTTGTAATGTTGGGGGGGGTATTGTATGTGGGTTTTTTACAGGCAAAAGAGCTGAATTCTTTGGGGCATGCCCCACAAAAGGTCCTTTTAAGGGCTGGTAAGGTAAAAGAGCTTTGAACTTTTTTAATTTAGAATAGGGTAGGGCATTTTTTTATTTTTTGGGGTCTTTGTTATTTTATTAGGGGGCTTAGAGTAGGTGTAATTAGTTTAAAATTGTTGTAATATTTTTCTAATGTTTGTAAATATTTTATTATTTTTTGTAACTTAGTTCTTTTTTATTTTTTGTACTTTAGTTATTTTATTTAATTGTAGTTATTTGTAGGTATTGTATTTAATTAATGTATTGATAGTGTAGTGTTAGGTTCAATTGTAGGTAATTGGAGGTATTTTATTTAATTAATTTATTGATAGTTTAGTGTTAGGTTTAATTGTAACTTAGGTTAGGATTTATTTTACAGGTAATTTTGTAATTATTTTAACTATTTTAGCTATTAAATAGTTCTTAACTATTTAATAGCTATTGTACCTGGTTAAAATAAATACAAAGTTACCTGTAAAATAAATATAAATCCTAAAATAGCTATAATATAATTATAATTTATATTGTAGCTATATTAGGGTTTATTTTACAGGTAAGTATTTAGCTTTAAATAGGAATAATTTATTTAATAAGAGTTAATTTATTTCGTTAGATTTAAATTATATTTAACTTAGGGGGGTGTTAGTGTTAGGGTTAGACTTAGCTTTAGGGGTTAATCCATTTATTACAGTAGCGGCGAGATTCGGTCGGCAGATTAGGGGTTTTTAATAGTTAGGTGTCTGCGATGTTAGGGAGGGCAGATTAGGGGTTAATACTATTTATTATACGGTTTTGAGGCGGGAGTGAGGCGGATTAGGGGTTAATAACTTTATTATAGTAGCGGTGCGGTCCGCTCGGCAGGTGGAGGCGACGTTGAGGGGGGCAGATTAGGGGTTAATAAATATAATATAGGGGTCGGCGGTGCTAGGGGCAGCAGATTAGGGGTACATAAGGATAACGTAGGTGGCGGCGCTTTGCGGTCGGCAGATTAGGGGTTAATAAGTGTAGGCAGGTGGAGGCGACGTTGAGGGGGGCAGGTTAGGGGTTAATAAATATAATATAGGGGTCGGCGGTGTTAGGGGCAGCAGATTAGGGGTACATAAGTATAACGTAGGTGGCGGTCGGCAGATTAGGGGTTAAAAAATTTTAATAGAGTGGCGGCGATGTGGGGGGGCCTCGGTTTAGGGGTACATAGGTAGTTTATGGGTGTTAGTGTACTTTAGAGCACAGTAGTTAAGAGCTTTATAAACTGGCGTTAGCCCAGAAAGCTCTTAACTACTGACTTTTTTCTGCGGCTGGAGTTTTGTCGTTAGATTTCTAACGCTCACTTCAGCCACGACTCTAAATACCGGCGTTAGAAAGATCCCATTGAAAAGATAGGATACGCAATTGACGTAAGGGGATCTGCGGTATGGAAAAGTCGCGGCTGGAAAGTGAGCGTTAGACCCTTTCCTGACTGACTCCAAATACCGGCGGTAGCCCAAAACCAGCGTTAGGAGCCTCTAATGCTGGTTTTGACGGCTACTGCCCAACTCTAAATCTAGGCCTTAGTGAGTTAGTCACCTTGAGAAAAGCCCAGGTGTGGGCTGAAACGTTGGAAATGCTCACTATATTAAAGTGTTGAAATTCATTCAAGAAGCTGAGTCTTATTGGAATCATTATCTACATACTAGGACTTGGCATATATTTAACCCTTGGAGTGCCTATTCCATGTGAATGGCATATATATCTATATATATATAGACAGAGAAAGAGAGAGAGTATGTATATATATATATATATATTTATATTTATATATACAATATATATATATGTGTGTGTGTGTATGTGTGCATGTGTATGTATGTTTACATATATACATACAAATCCACACATTAATCAACAGAACACTCTTGTTAATGAATAATAACCTGATTTAGAATTTACAGCGTAACAGAATACTATTTTAAATAAATACCATTGCTTTCCTTAAAGGGACATAATACTCATATGCTAAATCACTTGAAACTGATGCAGTATAACTGTAAAAAGCTGACAGGAAAATATCACCTGAGCATCTCTATGTAAAAAAGGAAGATATTTTACCTCACAATTTCCTCAGCTCAGCAGAGTAAGTTCTGTGTAAAAAGTTATACTCAGCTTCTCCCAGCTGCAGGTAAAATAAATAAAAAATGAAGAAATGAACAGCAGCCAATCAGCATCAGCAGTGCTGAGGTCATGAACTCTTACTGTGATCTCATGAGATTTGACTTAAATCTCATGAGATTTCATAGTAAGCTTCCTTTACCTGATTGGTGAAATAATATGAGAGTGCACGATGCTAGTCCCTTCAGATGTCCCAGGACAAACACACTAATATGCTGCTTAGAAATCCTTTACAATGGGAGGTGGCTACTGAGGAATTTTTGAGGTAAAATATCTTTCTTTTTTACATAGAGATGTTCAAGTGATATTTTCTAATCAGCTTTTTACAGCTATGCTGCATCACTTTCAAGTGTTTAAACATTTGGGTATTATGGCCCTTTAAGGTAGAAGTGAGGCTTACAGAGTGGTTTAATGCGTTTCCTTTAAACAGTGCTTTAGTGTTGTTAATGTTTGAGAAATCCTTGCAAGGAGTGTTTAACCCTCTTATGGTTAATGTATCATTACTCACGGGGCATGTAGAATTACACATCAGTGGAAGACAGCAGGTACTAGTAGTAATCAAAGCTGCTTTAGTCACAAAGAAAGTAGGTCACAGCAGCTATAAACAGAAGAAAGATATTAACAACATTAACAATCTGTAGAACTAAAAAAATCCCAATTGCTTTATCCACTAGATCAAAGTAATAATACATTAGTATTCTGAAAAGACAAAAAAAGAAAAAGAAAGAAAGAAAGGCAACAGTGTTGTAGCTCACAAAGGCATTAAGTTAAGTCCTCAAGCCTAAGGAAATGGACCTGTGAATATGTGAATGGTATAAAGAAATAAATTACATAGAAACATAAATTTAAATACAAACGATTTTCTCTGTAGGAAAAAGAACCTAGAAATTTGTAAATTATTTCTTACATCCTATGCAGTTAACGTATATACGAGTTAAAGGGACATTTTTTTTTTCTTTCATGATTTAGAAAGAGCATGCCATTTTAACTAACTTTCTAATTTGCTTCATTCTCTTGATCCTTTGCTGAAAAGCATATCTAGATAGGCTCAGTAACTGCTGATTAGTGGCTGCACATAGATGCCTCGTGTGTTTGATTTACCCATGTGCAATGCAATTTCTTCAACAAAGGATATCTAAAGAATGAAGCAAATTAGATAGAAGTAAATTGGAATGTTGTTTAAAATTGTATTCTCTACCTGAATCATGAAAGAAAAAGTTTGGGTTCAGTGTCCCTTTAAAAAATCTATGAAAGGGTCATGTAAAGTCTTGCATGGCTTTTCACTCTCGTTTTAAATGTATTGTAATCCTTCAGAAAATGTCCTGAGTGGGTGGTCCCTATCAGCTTTAGCATTGGGTTGTAATGCCTGTTTGCTTTGTGTGTTTGGTGCTTTTTAAAAGTATATCATGCTCTTATTCTCTGCCTGTATATTGGACTTGTTTGGAGTTCCTGGATATGCTGTTTTGTGCTACATAAAATTGCCTGAAACTGACACTGCAACTGCCTTGTGCTTCTCAACTGATTACAAACTTTAGAACCAGAGTTGGCCCTACCATTAGGTGAAATAGGCAGTCGCCCAAGGCCTCTCAAAAGCAGGGGCCACACTCTCACTAATCTATTCATTACCACAACGGAAGAGAAATAGGTTGATGATCAAGTAGGCGGGACTTCCAAGGCAAGTCGCAGTGCAGTTCATATGCTAGCATAGGAGATTTATACTTGTGCTATTCCTTGCCTATATACTGTATATATATATATATATATATATATATATATATATATATATATATATATAGTATGTATATACACACACACACACATGGGATCATTTGCCTGCATAGAGCTGAAATGCAGAAAACTGCAGGTCTCCTGTTTTCATGTTTTCAAGCTTTTATGCAGCGGGAGAGGTGATCTGCTTCTGCAGAACAGCTCAGAAGAGAAAGGAAGCTCCCTCTGAGGGTATTACCATTAGTTAGCAGTCATGAAGTCCTGTCTGTCAGTCAAAGGATTTTATCAGTGTTTTCTTCTACAGTTTAGAGTTTGATTATTAAAATAATCAATCTTAAAAAATGTTTTTTTTATTTTTTATTTTGTGTATGTTTTCTCTTCAAGGGGGCAGTCTTTTTACGATACAACCTTAGAAATGTTAAAATGTTGGATTAGTAATATATATATATATATATATATATATATATATATATATATATATATATAGATATATATATATATATAGATATATATATATATATAGATATATATATATATATATAGATATATATATATATATATACAGTATATATATCTGGGGGGGGAGAGAAATACTGCATATTTTTTGATAATTTGGACACTTTTCAGTTTCTGCAAATAAATGCTCTAAATGCCAAAAAAATTATTTGGAATTTGGGAGAAATGTTGCCAGTAGTTTATAAAATAAAACATCAGTAAAATCATAGTAAAACCAGTAAAGCTTTATTTTTCATACATATATATATATATATACTGTATATATAATTAATATGAAAAATATAGCTTTACAGTCAGGTAAGAAATGTTACTAGTCCACTGAACGATATATAAATTCCAAATACGTACCATATTTTGTGTGAAATAGTTTACCCTTAAGTGATTGGATTTTCTTTAAGACCATGTAGTATACTTAAAGGAACAGTAAACATACAAAATTTCTACATTTATAAGATTGCAACATGGTCAAGTTTAAAGCTTTTTAAAACTATATCACAAGTACATTTCAGCACCCCTTTGGATGGGATTTTACCTACTTCTGGCCACATTACGAGTGGAGCAATAACGGATTTATTGCAGGAGTTTGCGCTCGTCAGGTTTACCGCTGGTATTACAAGTTGAAGGTAAACATGATCGATTGAGCTCAATTGTGATTTAGGCTAGAATGATTACCGTAACTTCAGAGCTCTGGTCAACTGCTTCACGAAACCAAAAATCTTGCACAAAACACATCAAAAAACATTTCAAAGTGCAGTTACACTCATAATAACTAAATAATTATAAAAAAAATAATTATAAAAAAAGGGGGGCGAAGCCAGCAGCCAAGCAGAGAGGAAGCATTTTATAGAGCTCCTGCAGAAACTTCTGTAAAATAAAGGCAAATTGCAGCATTTTTAATGCAATTTGCCCCAAAAACCTAATTCTGAGCAAGCAGGACTGGCCTTAAAATACCTGTAAGCTACTTCCCTGAATATTTGTATCAGGCTACCTCTAATATTACACGCAGGTCTCTGAGGCCTACTAAAAATTCAGAGACAAACATGGAGACGGTTCCGGCAGATATATATGAGGCTCTATGGGAGTTCAATCTGCAATTGACTGCCAGCTATGACAACTTGTCAGCCTGCCTAAGGTCAGCTATGAGAAAGCCAGAGACCCAAACACTAGATGGGGACCTATACCCCCTAGAAGAGCATGTGGACATACGGGATGATGTCAGCCCATCCACCTCACTTGCCGCCACGTCTCTTGAGCTGGATATGGAGCTACCGCTCACACTACTACCATCAATACTGGAGTTAGAGACAAGCAGATCCCTGAAGATCTGTGCTGCGACTAAACTGACAGGCGGGGCGGTCCCGCTACCCATCGTTGATAGATCACCATGCAGCAGAGAAGAGATGTGGTCACTGGATATTCCTGCCCCGATGGATAGATGGAAGCCCTTAAGTTCTTACCTTGTAATGAGGTTCCCCATGTCCAGATGCATACTTCCTACCCATAGCTGCCTTCAGGAGGCCCTGCGATTCTATGTGAGCGGACCCGCGAGCACTACCCTCAGTGTGACATCTGTGCCAGAGCACTGCCCTTCCCGAAGGGGAGCATTGCGGACACTGCAGTGCTCCCATGTTCAGTTGGAACTTTATTGGAGATACACATAGATGTACAGTGTGGACCCCATCTCGCCAGCAACTTGGCCTCAGTGAAAATAGGAGTTGGGTAAAGTAGATTTAGACTCTGCTGATGTACGCTATGCTGATATGAGCAGCCATTTTCACATATGTTCTGCTCGTTTCTCTCTGCTTACAGACAGCAGCTCCTCTGGAAAAGGATCAATTAAGGAGTAACCTCTGACTTACCGTGTGTAGACTGGACTGTATTCAACAAACAGTCTAGTATTGCTCACATACTATATTATAAGTGCTGATTTTGGGTGAAAGAATGTGATGCTGACCAGACTCTACAAGCCATTTTTAATCACCCTAACATAGCTCATGTTCTGACTCTCTATGAAAACTTTTTTGCTACGAGATCATTTGTTTATCATACTGCACATGACTCCAAATAGCATGATCCAGTCTACAATTGTTTTGGTTCTTTTAGATGCATGGTTATGTGAGGCTGTTGCAGTTTTTTGTCAACCTCCATTGCTTTATGGTTTTATCCTCCCTTAGTGAGGTTATATGTATTTCCATGCAACAGTTAATGTTATTAATTATATAGAGATGATTTAATTGATTGTGGGTGAGTTTGTACTTAGATTGACCTATAATGAGTATGTACAGCAAACACAGGGAGACTACATATGTGGTAGCATACAAAGCACTCTCCTGCATTTTACCTCCACGCTAACCTATTTTTTTACAGGAACCTAAATATTATTATATGTTTCCTAAAACATATCTATGCATATATGAGGGTTTACATAGGGGCTTTTGCCCTCTATACTAACTTTTGCATGCTACATCTTGTAAGGAGACATGTCAATATCTAAAATTTAACCCCTGCGGTTGTCCTAACATAGTTTTTGACTTGAGCAATCAGACTTAATATAGTGAGCATATTCTTGCTACTCCCAAGCATCCTACCTTTTTTTACAAGGATCCTTATGGACCATTCTATTGCTGTAAAACCTCAGTAAATTTTTGAAATGCTACCTCTCTCCCTCTACAGTTAATATTTACTAGGTCCTTCACAGTGTAAATAACTTATATAATCTTGTTTGACTAATGCAGTTAAAATGTTACTACCTCTAGACATTTTGCTCTCATGGTACATATATCTTACATAATACTAGTAGGTTTGTGCTTTATATTACCTTATTTAGATATTTAGCCCTTATGGCACAGGACTCCTACACTACACTAGCATGTTTATATTACCTCCTCTAGATATTTAGCTCTCATGGTATGTGTATATTACACTGCGCTGGTATGTCTATGTTTTAGAAACTTAGCTCTTATAGCACATATATATTACTCCACACTAGTATGTCTGTGTTTCACATCTTCTCCTCTAGATATTTAACTCTCATGGCACATGTATAACACATTTCACTTGTATTTCTGTGTCTCATGTTACCCCCTATAGATAGGTAACTCTCATGGCTCATGTACACTACATCCTACTAGAATGCCCGTGTTTATATCACCCCATCTATCTATTTAGCTCTTATCGCACATATATTTTTGTGCTCAAGTTTTTTTTTCTGTCATGACATATATTTTGCAAGTGGGGTTTACTTTTTATATAGGGGTCTCATAGAAATACAGAGTTGCCTCAACTTATAATCTACTTTAATTATGGTTACATATCTTACGTTAATTATGGATATATACCTTATTCCCTAGACATGATCCTAAGTGGGACCACACTTGATTGACCCTTAGCTCTTCTATACCAATATTTACATTGAGTATCGAGAAGCATCCCCACACAGAGTTAAAATTGTATACTTATTTCTGCTAGATCCTATTACAGATGATACAACTATGTTATATGTTAGTATGTTTAATAATGTTATCTATATTGCCTGATATTCTTCTTTAGAGAAGTATTGTTTATATCATCCTTAGAGAAGATAGCTCTGATCTATTTGTGTTTCCCTGAGCTGTTCTGTTACACATATAGCCTTTTAGCACTTTACCTCTCACAAGTTATCAGATCTGTTCTGAGATTTCTGACATTTAAAATAATTCAGTCGACAATATTTAAATACTAGATATGAATCCTTGAAATTATACTCATTTCAGATCTAGGTCCCAGGCCCAGATCCCAACTAGATCCCACAGGGTAGCAGAGTCATACTATCTATTATGTACAGTATACTCAGGTAAGCTACCTACGGAAGCTAGATTAGCTAACTAACCTACAGTCTTACATCTTTATGCTTAGGACCGCTTGTTTTATCACACGGTATGTTCTATAAACAACAGTTCAACTGGTACTATAAAGTACCCAGAGCGGTTCCTTAATGCAAAATATATTTATATGTTTTCATATCACCTACTATAACATAATCTGTCAAGACTTCTTATAATGTCATAGGCACTTTATTTCTGAACTAGTGTCAGAGGAACTTTATCTCTGATACCTCCGCCCCCCCCCCTCCCTTTATTTTTTCCCCTTTCTTCCATGCTCCGAGCGGGGCTTACCCGCTGATTTGTTCCCTACTTCCCCCCAACTATCATAAAGCCCAAAAGCGGCTATCCATCAGACTAATATACCAATTCATTTATCATATCTAAAAGGGTCCACGAGTGGCCTTCTAATTAGTCTGTCAAATTAAGATCGAAAAATTATAAAATACACTGTCTTGCAATTGTTTTCGTTATATATATATTGACATCTTTACTGTTGGCAATATGAGGCGATGTATGTTTTGTTTTTTCTTTTGTAAGTATCATAAAACCTCAATAAAAAAATTATTCAAAAAAAAAAATAAAAAAAAAAAAAAAATTGCACACAAAAGTTATAAAGGCTCAAAGATATAAGCTCTCAGGTTTTAGAAAAGAAAAGGCAGGCGAAAGGCTTTAACATTGAGCTACATACATATACATGTCTAAATATGGATTTGTATGCATATATATATATATATATATATATATATATATATATATATATATATATATATATATATATATATATATATATATATATAAATATATATGTCTATATATGTGATGTTGCAAACTGAAAATTTTCCGTTCGCGAACAGCGAACACGAACATCCACAACAGTTTGCAAATGGGCGAACCGGGCAAACATAGATTAGATAGATAGATCAATAGATGCAATATACATTTAATAGATACGATAGATAGATAGATAGATTTGATAGATAAATAGATAGATTTGATAGATAGATAATTTCCCAGACAGAGAATTACAAGACATGCGGTTTGGGTCCCATGGTAAGGTTCCCAGAGGCAGTTGCGGCGCCAGGGGACGTGTATATGGCATGGATTTTAGGAACCGGGAGATGGAAAAAGATGGTTGGTCGGTCCTCCTACTTCAAATTTGGGGCACTGCGCGTGCAATCTACTGTGCCACCAGATATGAGTGGTGTGTTAAGTAGTACTATTCTTATCAGTTTAATACCTGTTACTCCCCCTATCGGGGGACGTATATAAGGCATGGATTTTAGGAACCGGGAGATGGAAAAAGATGGTTGGTAGGTCCTCCTACTTCAAATTTGGGGCACTGCGCGTGCAATCTACTGTGCCACCAGATATGAGTGGTGTGTTAAGTAGTACTATTCTTATCATTTTAAAACCTGTTACTCCCCCTATCGGGGGATGTATATATGGCATGGATTTTAGGAACCGGGAGATGGAAAAAGATGCTTGGTCGGTCCTCCTACTTCAAATTTGGGGCACTGCGCATGCAATCTACTGTGCCACCAGATATGAGTGGTGTGGTTTTTGAAGCTGTGAGCCTGGCACACACGCTGGCAGGCAGGCAACTGCAATTAGATTACACTAGCAGACTGATGTTTCACAGTCAAAAAAGTTTTTTTTTTTTAAATTTACACTACTGTTACAACAGATATGAGTGGTGGCAGTGGGCAAGTGGGCACAGTATACGCTGTGAACCTGGCACACATGCTGGCAGGCAGGCAACTGCAATTAGATTACACCAGAAGACAGATATTTCACAGTCAAAAAAGTTTTTTTTTTTTAAATTTACACTACTGTTACAACAGATATGAGTGGTGGCACTGTGTGCAAGTGGGCCTGACACACACACTGGCAGGCAGGCAACTGCAATTAGATTACACAAGCAGACTGATGTTTCACAGTCAAAAAAGTTTTTTTTTTTTAAATTTACACTAATGTTACACTAGATATGAGTGGTGGCACTGGGCAAGTGGGCACAGTATACGCTGTGAGCCTGGCACACACGCTGGCAGGCAGGCAACTGCAATTAGATTACACTAGCAGACTGATGTTTAACAGTCAAAAAAGTTTTTTTTTTAAATTTACACTACTGTTACAACAGATATGAGTGGTGGCACTGTGGGCAAGTGGGCCTGGCACACACGCTGGCAGGCAGGCAACTGCAATTAGATTACACAAGCAGACTGATGTTTCACAGTCAAAAAAGTTTTTTTTTTTTTTTAAATTTACACTAATGTTACACCAGATATGAGTGGTGGCACTGGGCAAGTGGGCACAGTATACGCTGTGAGCCTGGCACATACGCTGGCAGGCAGGCAACTGCAATTAGATTACACAGGGAAAAAAAAGCAGCCCTAAAAAGGGCTTTTTGGGGTGCTGTCCTTACAGCAGAGATCAGATGAGTCCTTCAGGACTGTAGTGGACACTGAAAACACTAGCCTAGCTATCAATGTCCCTATTAAATCAGCAGCAGCTACACTGTCCCTCCTCTCACTAAGAAAGCAGCTTCCGAATGAATCTAAAATTGCTGCTGTCCAGGAGCTGGGAGGGTCTGGGAGGGAGGGTCTGCTGCTGATTGGCTGGAATGTGTCTGCAGACTGTGAGATACAGGGTCAAAGTTTACTCAATGATGACGAATAGGGGGCGGATAGAACATCGAATATGTTTGCCCGCCATTGCGAACGCGAACAAGCTATGTTCGCCGGGAACTATTCACCGGCGAACTATTCGGGACATCACTAGTCTATATATGTACGTGTGTACATATGAATTTATATGTGTATATATGTATTTACAGACATACAGTATATACACATATAAACACATAAATACATAGGTACACATTTATAGACATACATATAAGTGCATTTGAGCCATTTGCAGTTAAAGGGACAGTAAACCTAAAAAATAATGTTATATAATTCTGCACATAGTGCAGAATTATATAACATTATTTAGGTGCTATAGCCATAAAACCCTTTTTTCACTTTGGCCCGACCGTGCCATAAGACTAAGTGCAGCTCGCTCCTGCTCTCTCTGACAGCAGGAGCGAGCTTCACTTAATGCTATGGCGCGGTCGGGCCAGGCTGTGACTATACAGCTGGCCCGATGCGCTGACAAAAAAAAACAGACCCGCTCAGCAGAGAGCGGGTCTGTAAAAGCGGCATGTTTTTTAAATATTAAAAGTGAAAAAAGGGTTTTATGGCTATAGCACATAAATAATGTTATATAATTCTGCACTATGTGCAGAATTATATATCATTATTTTTTAGGTTTACTGTCCCTTTAAGTAGATAAAAACATATAAAAGCATATTTATGCAATATTAATTTTTAATAAAAGGTTTTAATCATGTAGTATTTACTGTACTTTTTTCACATTCTAATGTTTTGCACATAGCAGAATATGTTCTTTGTATTTCTAAACAGATATTCCTATATACAGTATATCTGTACATTTCTATACCTATATATAATCATTTATAGGTAGAGATATATATTGTACCACAAATCCATCAGATATATGTAGAAATATGTATTTATGAATAAATATAACATTTTCTGTTATTTAAAGAACATAATAATCGGAAATATTCCTATTTTCATGTTGGGCAATCGCAAATGAAAATATGCGATCGGGTTTGCGTTTGAGTGTAGTGTTAGTTTTTTTTTTCCACTTCTTTTTCTCCATTGACTTCTATGGGGGAATATGCAAACGCACACACAATATTCTAACTTCAGCTTTTTGCGCTTATTGGGTTACAGAAAGAGCAAAAACAGTTTACTTTCTCCTTGAAAAAAGCCTTCAGCTGAAACATGTTGGGGGGAAGCGGGTTACATTGGGTCCTTATTTTAATATAGTAGTAGAGGTTTCCTAGCGTGTCTAATTTGCTATTTCAGCATTTTTGGCAGCCGTTAAAGTGGCAACTATTTGTTTAAATCAGAACATTAATCCACCCCTACTGATATTTTAATGAGCATGTACGCTGTTAATACACCGCAGACCATAAATACTTTTGCAAAGCGATATGTCCTTCCACTAGCCGGGACTTCACTCAGCACATTAAAGCAGCATTCATACACGTATTTCATATAAGTGCAAATATGGCGTGGAATAGTAAATATTTGCTCCTGAACCCTTTATATAAATATGCAGTGATACTGTTGAGACACATTCTGGGTTAGCTATAATGGCGGTCCTTTCGTATAGAACTGTATAATAGACAATGCAAATGTGTTAGTAGAAGGAAACCACCTTACTAAACCCAGTCTTGTATAACCGATATCGGTTGTCCATAGCATAAGTGTAAGTAATGTTACATATGATAGTTGAAGTTAACATTCAAAGCGTTACCTTAGTGTCTTGATATCTTGTGCTGCTCCCAATCGCCGGTTTAGCAAGTTAATGTAGCCAGTCCCACACTCTGTGGGAAGGAAAAGATAGATGGTGAGTCACCTTAAGACACTCAATTAGATTTTGCTCGCAAGTATAAAAAGCCGGTTCCACAAATGAATGGATCCAGTCCCACACACCACGGGGGGAAAAAAGAACAAAGCCGGTACGTGACACTTTAGTCGATATTACTCACAGCTGCTAAAAGTCTTTTGATGAGCATGTAAAAGAGTTCAGTTTAAACAAACATAGTTGCAATTCCTCTGGAACACAATTTTTCCACACCTGTGTGCTGAAGTTGTATGCAATTGCTTGTGTGTGCTTTTGGAAAGACTAATTTTCCTTCTGTTTTAATTATGCCTGAATAAAAAAATTTTTGGAATTTACATATACTCTCATCTGGTGCAGTCTGCAATTTCTTTTTTTCTTCTTTGAACTGTTTGTCTTGACTCAGCACATACAAACAAACAGTATGCCACATGGAGGGGTACTTATCAACGCGTCTACTTTACCGGCCTTCGCCGGTCCAATACGCCCGCCTAAGCTCGCCTACCATCGCCACCGCGGACCTGAATACGTTCGCCTAAGTTATAAAAAAAGCTGTCAAAAAGCCGCGCACCAAGTACGGGGCGATGAGCAGCGGACTGTGAGAGTTATCACTCATCCGATCTCGCTGCTCTTCGGCTTTTTGACAGCTTTATTGCTAGCCTGTCACTAAGCACCCACACTAAATACACTGTTCTACCCCCTATACCGGCGCCCCCGGAGCCCCCCGCAACAAAATAAAGTTAGTAACCCCTAAACCGCCGATCCTAGACTGCCGCAACTGTTATAAATGTATTAACCCCTAAACCGCCGCTCCCGGACAGCACCACCACCTACATTATACCTAGTAACCCCTATCCTGCCCCCCCTATACCGCTGCCACCTATAATAAAGTTATTAACCCCTATCCTGCGGATCCCGGACCTCGCCGCAACTAAATAAATAGTTTAACCCCTAAACCGCCGCTCCCGGACCCCGCCGCAACCTATATTAAACTTATTAACCCCTAATCTGCCCCCCCTTCATCGTCGCCACCTATAATAAAGTTATTAACCCCTATCCTGCGGATCCCGGACCTCGCCGCAACTAAATAAATAGTTTAACCCCTAAACCGCCGCTCCCGGACCCCGCCGCAACCTATATTAAACTTATTAACCCCTAATCTGCCCCCCCCTACACCGTCGCCACCTATAATAAATGTATTAACCCCTATCCTGCCCCCCCTACACCGCCGCCACTGTAATATAATTATTAACCCTTAAACCTAAGTCTAACACTAACCCTAACACCCCCCTAACTTAAATATTAATTAAATAAATCTAAATAATATTTCTCTTATTAACTAAGTTAATCCTATTTAAAACTAAATACTTACCTTTAAAATAAACCCTAATATAGCTACACTATAAATAATAATTATATTGTAGCTATCTTAGGGTTTATTTTACAGGTAAGTATTTAGTTTTAAATAGGAATAATTTATTTAAGTATAGTGTAGTGTTAGGTGTAATTGTAACTTAGGTTAGTTTTTATTTTACAGGTAAATTTCTCTTTATTTTAACTAGGTAGCTATTAAATAGTTAATAACTATTTAATAGCTATTGTAGCTAGTTAAAATAAATTGAAAGTTGCCTGTAAAATAAAAATAAATCCTAAGATAGCTACAATATAATTATAATTTATATTGTAGCTATATTAGGGTTTATTTTAAAGGTAAGTATTTAGTTTTAAATAGGATTAACATACGCCTAGATTTGGAGTTTTGCGTTAGCCATCAAAACCAGCGTTAGAGGCTCCTAACGCTGGTTTTGGCCGCCCGCTGGTATTTGGAGTCAGTCAGGAAAGGGTCTAACGCTCACTTTCCAGCCGAGACTTTTCCATTCCGCAGATCCCCCTACGCCATTTGCGTATCCTATCTTTTCAATGGGATCTTTCTAACGCCGGTATTTAGAGTCTTGGCTGAAGTGAGCGTTAGAAATCTAACGACAAAACTCCAGCCGCAGAAAAAAGTCAGGAGTTAAGAGCTTTATGGGCTAACGCCGGTTCATAAAGCTCTTAACTCCTGTGCACTAAAGTACACTAACACCCATAAACTATCTATGTACCCCTAAACCGAGGCCCCCCCACATCGCCGCCACTATAATAAAAAATTTTAACCCCTAATCTGCTGACCGCACACCGCCGCAACCTACATTATCCCTATGAACCCCTAATCTGCTGCCCCTAACACCGCCGACCCCTATATTTATTAACCCCTAATCTGCCGCCCCCAACGTCGCCTCCACCTACCTACAATTATTAACCCCTAATCTGCCGACCGGACCTCAGCGCTACTATAATAAATGTTTTAACCCCTAATCCGCCTCACTCCCGCCTCAATAACCCTATAATAAATAGTATTAACCCCTAATCTGCCCTCCCTAACATCGCCGACACCTAACTTCAAGTATTAACCCCTAATCTGCCGACCGGACCTCACCGCTATTCTAATAAATTTATTAACCCCTAAAGCTAAGTCTAACCTTAACCCTAACACCCCACTAAGTTAAATATAATTTAAATCTAACGAAATAAATTAACTCTTATTAAATAAATTATTCCTATTTAAAGCTAAATACTTACCTGTAAAATAAACCCTAATATAGCTACAATATAACGAATAATTATATTGTAGCTATTTTAGGATTAATATTTATTTTACAGGCAACTTTGTAATTATTTTAACCAGGTACAATAGCTATTAAATAGTTAAGAACTATTTAATAGCTACCTAGTTAAAATAATTACAAAATTACCTGTAAAATAAATCCTAACCTAAGTTACAATTAAACCTAACACTACACTATCAATAAATAAATTCAATACAATACCTACAAATAAATACAATTAAATAAACTAACTAAAGTACAAAAAATAAAAAAGAACTAAGTTACAAAAAATAAAAAAAACATATTTACAGACATTAGAAAAATATTATAACAATTTTAAGCTAATTACACCTACTCTAAGCCCCCTAATAAAATAACAAAAGACCCCCAAAATAAAAAAATGCCCTACCCTATTCTAAATTAAAAAAGTTCAAAGCTCTTTTACCTTACCAGCCCTTAAAAACAGAATTTATGCTTACCTGATAAATTACTTTCTCCAACGGTGTGTCCGGTCCACGGCGTCATCCTTACTTGTGGGATATTCTCTTCCCCAACAGGAAATGGCAAAGAGCCCAGCAAAGCTGGTCACATGATCCCTCCTAGGCTCCGCCTACCCCAGTCATTCGACCGACGTACAGGAGGAAATATGCATAGGAGAAACCATATGATACCGTGGTGACTGTAGTTAGAAAAAATAATTCATCAGACCTGATTAAAAAAACCAGGGCGGGCCGTGGACCGGACACACCGTTGGAGAAAGTAATTTATCAGGTAAGCATAAATTCTGTTTTCTCCAACATAGGTGTGTCCGGTCCACGGCGTCATCCTTACTTGTGGGAACCAATGCCAAAGCTTTAGGACACGGATGAAGGGAGGGAGCAAATCAGGTCACCTAAATGGAAGGCACCACGGCTTGCAAAACCTTTCTCCCAAAAATAGCCTCCGAAGAAGCAAAAGTATCAAATTTGTAAAATTTGGCAAAAGTGTGCAGTGAAGACCAAGTCGCTGCCTTACATATCTGGTCAACAGAAGCCTCGTTCTTGAAGGCCCATGTGGAAGCCACAGCCCTAGTGGAATGAGCTGTGATTCTTTCAGGAGGCTGCCGTCCGGCAGTCTCATAAGCCATTCGGATAATGCTTTTAAGCCAAAAAGAAAGAGAGGTAGAAGTTGCTTTTTGACCTCTCCTTTTACCAGAATAAACAACAAACAAAGAAGATGTTTGTCTGAAATCTTTAGTAGCCTCTAAATAGAATTTTAGAGCACGGACTACGTCCAAATTGTGTAACAAACGTTCCTTCTTTGAAACTGGATTCGGACACAAAGAAGGTACAACTATCTCCTGGTTAATATTTTTGTTGGAAACAACTTTCGGAAGAAAACCAGGCTTAGTACGCAAAACCACCTTATCTGCATGGAACACCAGATAGGGCGGAGAACACTGCAGAACAGATAACTCTGAAACTCTTCTAGCAGAAGAAATTGCAACCAAAAACAAAACTTTCCAAGATAATAACTTAATATCTACGGAATGTAAGGGTTCAAACGGAACCCCTTGAAGAACTGAAAGAACTAGATTTAGACTCCAGGGAGGAGTCAAAGGTCTGTAAACAGGCTTGATTCTAACCAGAGCCTGAACAAACGCTTGAACGTCTGGCACAGCTGCCAGCCTTTTGTGAAGTAGAACAGATAAAGCAGAGATCTGTCCCTTCAGAGAACTTGCAGATAATCCTTTCTCCAAACCTTCTTGTAGAAAGGATAGAATCTTAGGAATTTTTATCTTGTTCCATGGGAATCCTTTAGATTCACACCAACAGATATATTTTTTCCATATTTTATGATAAATCTTTCTAGTTACAGGCTTTCTAGCCTGAATCAGAGTATCTATTACAGAATCTGAAAACCCACGCTTTGATAAAATCAAGCGTTCAATCTCCAAGCAGTCAGTTGGAGGGAAACCAGATTCGGATGTTCGAATGGACCTTGAACAAGAAGGTCCTGTCTCAAAGGTAGCTTCCATGGTGGAGCCGATGACATATTCACCAGGTCTGCATACCAAGTCCTGCGTGGCCACGCAGGAGCTATCAAGATCACCGAAGCCCTCTCCTGATTGATCCTGGCTACCAGCCTGGGAATGAGAGGAAACGGTGGGAATACATAAGCTAGGTTGAAGGTCCAAGGTGCTACTAGTGCATCTACTAGAGTCGCCTTGGGATCCCTGGATCTGGACCCGTAACAAGGAACCTTGAAGTTCTGACGAGAGGCCATCAGATCCATGTCTGGAATGCCCCATAACTGAGTTATTTGGGCAAAGATTTCCGGATGGAGTTCCCACTCCCCCGGATGGAATGTCTGACGACTCAGAAAATCCGCTTCCCAATATTCCACTCCTGGGATGTGGATTGCAGACAAGTGGCAGGAGTGATCCTTCGCCCATTGAATTATCTTGGTCACTTCCTCCATCGCCAGGGAACTCCTTGTTCCCCCCTGATGGTTGATATATGCAACAGTCGTCATGTTGTCTGACTGAAACCTTATGAATCTGGCCCTTGCTAGATGAGGCCAAGCTTTGAGAGCATTGAATATTGCTCTCAGTTCCAGAATGTTTATCGGGAGAAGAGATTCTTCCCGAGACCATAGACCCTGAGCTTTCAGGGGTTCCCAGACCGCACCCCAGCCCACCAGACTGGCGTTGGTCGTGACAATGACCCACTCTGGTCTGCGGAAGCTCATTCCCTGTGACAGGTTGTCCAGGATCAGCCACCAACGGAGTGAATCTCTGGTCTTTTGATCTACTTGAATCGTCGGAGACAAGTCTGTATAATCCCCATTCCACTGTCTGAGCATGCACAGTTGTAATGGTCTTAGATGAATTCGTGCAAAAGGAACTATGTCCATTGCTGCAACCATCAATCCTATTACTTCCATGCACTGCGCTATGGAAGGACGAAGAACAGAATGAAGTACTTGACAAGAGCTTAGAAGTTTTGATTTTCTGACCTCTGTCAGAAAAATCCTCATTTCTAAGGAATCTATTATTGTTCCCAAGAAGGGAACTCTTGTTGACGGGGACAGAGAACTTTTTTCTTTGTTCACTTTCCATCCGTGAGATCTGAGAAAGGCTAGGACGATGTCCGTATGAGCCTTTGCTTTTGACAGAGACGACGCTTGAATCAGGATGTCGTCCAAGTAAGGTACTACTGCAATGCCCCTTGGTCTTAGAACCGCTAGAAGGGACCCTAGTACCTTTGTGAAAATTCTCGGAGCAGTGGCTAATCCGAATGGAAGTGCCACAAACTGGTAATGCTTGTCCAGAAAAGCGAACCTTAGGAACTGATGATGTTCCTTGTGGATAGGAAGATGTAGGTACGCATCCTTTAAATCCACCGTGGTCATAAATTGACCTTCCTGGATGGTAGGAAGGATCGTTCGAATGGTTTCCATTTTGAACGATGGAACCCTGAGAAATTTGTTTAGGATCTTGAGATCTAAAATTGGTCTGAATGTTCCCTCTTTTTTGGGAACTATGAACAGGTTGGAGTAAAACCCCATCCCTTGTTCTCCTATTGGAACTGGATGAATTACTCCCATTTTTAACAGGTCTTCTACACAATGTAAGAATGCCTGTCTTTTTATTTGGTTTGAAGATAATTGAGACCTGTGGAACCTTCCCCTTAGAGGTAGTTCCTTGAATTCCAGGAGATAACCTTGAGAGACTATTTCTAGTGCCCAAGGATCCTGAACATCTCTTGCCCAAGCCTGAGCAAAGAGAGAAAGTCTGCCCCCCACCAGATCCGGTCCCGGATCGGGGGCCATCCCTTCATGCTGTTTTGGTAGCAGTGGCAGGCTTCTTGGCCTGCTTACCCTTGTTCCAGCCTTGCATCAGTCTCCAGGCTGGTTTGGGTTGAGAAGTATTACCCTCTTGCTTAGAGGACGTAGAATTAGAGGCTGGTCCGTTTCTGCGAAAGGGACGAAAATTAGGCTTATTTTTAGCCTTAAAAGACCTATCCTGAGGAAGGGCGTGGCCCTTTCCCCCGGTGATGTCTGAACTAATCTCTTTCAAATCAGGACCAAACAGTGTTTTACCCTTGAAAGGGATGTTAAGCAATTTTGTCTTGGAAGACACATCCGCTGACCAAGACTTTAGCCAAAGCGCTCTGCGCGCCACGATAGCAAACCCTGAATTTTTAGCCGCTAATCTAGCTAATTGCAAAGCGGCATCTAAAATAAAAGAGTTAGCCAATTTAAGTGCTTGAACTCTGTCCATAACCTCCTCATACGAAGATTCTTTATTGAGCGACTTTTCTAGTTCTTCGAACCAGAAACACGCTGCCGTAGTGACAGGAACAATGCATGAAATTGGTTGTAGAAGGTAACCTTGCTGAACAAACATCTTTTTAAGCAAACCCTCTAATTTTTTATCCATAGGATCTTTGAAAGCACAACTATCTTCTATGGGAATAGTAGTGCGTTTGTTTAGAGTAGAGACCGCCCCCTCGACCTTGGGGACTGTCTGCCATAATTCCTTTCTGGGGTCGACTATAGGAAATAATTTCTTAAATATAGGGGGAGGAACAAAAGGTATGCCGGGCCTTTCCCACTCCTTATTTACTATGTCCGCCACCCGCTTGGGTATAGGAAAAGCATCGGGGGGCACCGGAACCTCTAGGAACTTGTCCATCTTACATAATTTCTCTGGAATGACCAAATTGTCACAATCATCCAGAGTAGATAATACCTCCTTAAGCAGTGCGCGGAGATGTTCTAATTTAAATTTAAATGTTACAACATCAGGTTCAGCTTGTTGAGAAATTTTTCCTGAATCTGAAATTTCTCCCTCAGACAAAACCTCCCTCCTGGCCCCTTCAGATTGGTGTGAGGGTATGTCAGAACAGTTATCATCAGCGTCCTCTTGCTCTTCAGTGTTTAAAACAGAGCAATCGCGCTTTCTCTGATAAGTAGGCATTTTAGATAAAATGTTTGCAATAGAATTATCCATAACAGCCGTTAATTGTTGCATGGTAATAAGTATTGGCGCACTAGATGTACTAGGGGCCTCTTGTGTGGGCAAAACTGGTGTAGACACAGAAGGGGATGATGCAGTACCATGCTTACTCCCCTCATTTGAGGAATCATCTTGGGCAATATCATTATCTGTGGCATCATTGTCCCTACTTTGTTTGGACACTATGTCACAATCATCACATATATTTAAATGGGGAGAAACCTTGGCTTTCATACATATAGAACATCGCTTATCTGATGGTTCAGACATGTTAAACAGGCTTAAACTAGTCAACAAAGCACAAAAAACGTTTTAAAATAAAACCGTTACTGTCACTTTAAATTTTAAACAGAACACACTTTATTACTGAATATGTGAAAAAGCATGAAGGAATTGTTCAAAATTCACCAAAATTTCACCACAGTGTCTTAAAGCCTTAAAAGTATTGCACACCAAATTTGAAAGCTTTAACCCTTAAAATAACGGAACCGGAGCCGTTTTTACATTTAACCCCTATACAGTCCCAGGTATCTGCTTTGCTGAGACCCAACCAAGCCCAGAGGGGAATACGATACCAAATGACGCCTTCTATAAGCTTTTTCAGTGGTTCTTAGCTCCTCACACATGCATCTGCATGCCTTGCTATCCAAAAACAACTGCGCATTAGTGGCGCGAAAATGAGGCTCTGTCTATGACTAGAAAAGGCCCCCATCTGAAAAAGGTGTCCAATACAGTGCCTGCCGTTTTTTAACAACAATCCCCAAGATTATAATAACTATTAAGAGTTATAATCTGCCAAATATGCTTAGCAAAGTAATCGTTTTAGCCCAGAAAAATGTCTACCAGTTTTTTAAGCCCTTATAAAGCCCTTTATTCTTTTACTTAATCTAAGAAAATGGCTTACCGGTCCCCATAGGGGAAATGACAGCCTTCCAGCATTACAAAGTCTTGTTAGAAATGTGGCCAGTCATACCTCAAGCAGAAAAGTCTGCCAACTGTTTCCCCCAACTGAAGTTACTTCATCTCAACAGTCCTGTGTGGAAACAGCAATCGATTTTAGTAACGTTTGCTAAAATCATCTTCCTCTTACAAACAGAAATCTTCATCTCTTTTCTGTTTCAGAGTAAATAGTACATACCAGCACTATTTTAAAATAACAACACTTGATTGAAGGATAAAAACTACATTTAAACACCAAAAAACTCTTAACCATCTCCGTGGAGATGTTGCCGGTGCAATGGCAAAGAGAATGACTGGGGTAGGCGGAGCCTAGGAGGGATCATGTGACCAGCTTTGCTGGGCTCTTTGCCATTTCCTGTTGGGGAAGAGAATATCCCACAAGTAAGGATGACGCCGTGGACCGGACACACCTATGTTGGAGAAAGGGCCTTTAGCGGGGCATGCCCCCAAAAAAACTGCTCTTTTGCCTGTAAAAAAAAATACACCCCCCCAACATTACAACCCACCACCCACATACCCCTAGTCTAACCCAAACCCCCCTTAAATAAACCTAACACTAAGCCCCTGAAGATCTCCCTACCTTGTATTCACCACGCCGGGTTCACCGATCCGTCCTTGCTCCGACGTCTTCATCCAAGCCCAAGCGGGGGCTGAAGATGTCCATGATCCGGCTGAAGTCTTCATCCAAGCGGGAGCTGAAGAGGTCCATGATCCGGCTGAAGTCTTCATCCAAGCGGGAGCTGAAGAGGTCCATGCTCCGGCTGAAGTATTCTATCAAGCGGCATCTTCAATCTTCTTTCTTCCGGATCCATGTTCATCCCGCCGACGCGGAACATCCATCTTCACCGATGACTTCCCGACGAATGACAGTTCCTTTAACTGTTTCTATTGGCTGTTCCGATCAGCCAATAGAATGCAAGCTCAATCTGATTGGCTGATTGGATAAGCCAATCGGATTGAACTTGAATCTGATTGGCTGATTCCATCAGCCAATCAGAATTTTCCTACCTTAATTCCGATTGGCTGATAGAATCCTATCAGCCAATCGGAATTCGAGGGACGTCATCTTGGAACCGTCATTCGTCGGGAAGTCGTCGGTGAAGATGGATGTTCCGCGTCGGCGGGATGAACATGGATCCGGAAGAAAGAAGATTGAAGATGCCGCTTGATAGAATACTTCAGCCAGATCATGGACCTCTTCAGCTCCCGCTTGGATGAAGACTTCAGCCGGATCATGGACCTCTTCAGCTCCCGCTTGGATGAAGACTTCAGCCGGATCATGGACCTCTTCAGCTCCCGCTTGGATGAAGACTTCAGCCGGATCATGGACATCTTCAGCCCCCACTTGGGCTTGGATGAAGATGTCGGAGCAAGGACGGATCGGTGAACCCGGCGTGGTGAATACAAGGTAGGGAGATCTTCAGGGGCTTAGAGTTAGGTTTATTTAAGGGGGGTTTGGGTTAGATTAGGGGTATGTGGGTGGTGGGTTGTAATGTTGGGGGGGGATTGTATGTTTTCTTTTTACAGGCAAAAGAACTGAATTCTTTGGGGCATGCCCCGCAAAAAGCCCTTTTAAGGGCTGGTAAGGTAAAAGAGCTTTGAACTTTTTTATTTTAGAATAGGGTAGGGCATTTTTTTATTTTGGGGGGCTTTGTTATTTTATTAGGGGGCTTAGAGTAGGTGTAATTAGCTTAAAATTGGTGAGCCGACCGGAGCTCACCGCTATTCTAATAAATGTATTAACCCCTAAAGCTAAGTCTAACCCTAACACTAACACCCCCCTAAGTTAAATATAATTTAAATCTAACGAAATTAATTAACTCTTCTTAAATAAATTATTCCTATTTAAAGCTAAATACTTACCTGTAAAATAAATCCTAATATAGCTACAATATAAATTAAAATTATATTATAGCTATTTTAGGATTAATATTTATTTTACAGGTAACTTTGTATTTATTTTAACCAGGTACAATAGCTATTAAATAGTTAAGAACTATTTAATAGCTAAAATAGTTAAAATAATAACAAAATTACATGTAAAATAAATCCTAACCTAAGTTATAATTAAACCTAACACTACACTATCATTAAATTAATTAAATACAATATCTACAATTATCTACAATTAAACCTAACACTACACTATCAATACATTAATTAAATACAATATCTACAAATAACTACAATGAAATAAACTAACTAAAGTACAAAAAATAAAAAAGAACTAAGTTACAAAAAATAAAAAAATATTTACAAACATAAGAAAAATCTTACAACAATTTTAAACTAATTACACCTACTCTAAGCCCCCTAATAAAATAACAAAGCCCCCCAAAATAAAAAAATGCCCTACCCTATTCTAAATTACTAAAGTTCAAAGCTCTTTTACCTTACCAGCCCTGAACAGGGCCCTTTGCGGGGCATGCCCCAAGAAGTTCAGCTCTTTTGCCTGTAAAAAAAAACATACAATACCCCCCCAACATTACAACCCACCACCCACATACCCCTAATCTAACCCAAACCCCCCTTAAATAAACCTAACACTAGGCCCCTGAAGATTAGGGGTTAATAATTGAAGTTAGGTGTCGGCGATGTTAGGGAGGGAAGATTAGGGGTTAATACTATTTATTACAGGGTTAGTGAGGCGCATTAGGGGTTAATAACTTTATAATAATAGCGGTGCGGTCCGCTCGGCAGATTAGGGGTTAATAAGTGTAGGCAGGTGAAGGCGACGTTGAGGGGGGCAGATTAGGGGTTAATAAATATAATACAGGGGTCGGCGGTGTTAGGGGCAGCAGATTAGGGGTACATAAGGATAACTTAAGTAGCAGCGCTTTGCGGTCGGCAGATTAGGGGTTAATTATTGTAGGTAGCTGGCGGCGACGTTGTGGGGGGCAGGTTAGGGGTTAATAAATATAATATAGGGGTCGGCGGTGTTAGGGGCAGCAGATTAGGGGTACATAAGGATAACGTAGGTGGCGGTCGGCAGATTAGTGGTTAAAAAAAATTAATCGAGTGGCGGCGATGTGGGGGGGCCTCGGTTTAGGGGTACATAGGTAGTTTATGGGTGTTAGTGTACTTTAGAATACAGTAGTTAAGAGCTTTATGAACCGGCGTTAGCCCATAAAGCTCTTAACTACTGACTTTTTTCTGTGGCTGGAGTTTTGTCGTTAGAATTCTAACGCTCACTTCAGACACGACTCTAAATACCGGAGTTAGAAAAATCCCATTGAAAAGATAGGATACGCAATTGACATAAGGGGATCTGCGGTATGGAAAAGTTGCCGCTGAAAAGTGAGCGTTAGACCCTTTTTTGAGTGACTCCAAATACCGGAGGTAGCCTAAAACCAGCGTTAGGAGCCTCTAACGCTGGTTTTCACGGCTACCGCCAAACTCCAAATCTAGGCCTTAGGAAGTGTTTCCCTATAGGAAACAATGGGGCCGCGTTAGGAGCTGAACGCTGCTTTTTTGCAGGTGTTAGGTTTTTTTTCAGCTCAAACTGTCCCATTGTTTCCTATGGGGGAATCGTGCACGAGCACGTTTTTGAAGCTGGCCGCGTCCGTAAGCACCACTGTTATTGAGAGTTGCAGTGGCGGCAAATATGCTATACTCTCCTTTTTTGGAGCCTAACGCAGCCCTCCTGTGAACTCTAAATACCAGTGGTATTTAAAAAGTGCGGACAAAAAAAAGCATGTGTAGCTAACGCACCCCTTTGGCCGCAAAACTCCAAATCTAGGCCTTAGTTAATAAGAGAAATATTATTTAGATTTATTTAGTTAATATTTAAGTTAGGGGGGTGTTAGGGTTAGTGTTAGACTTAGGTTTAGGGGTTAATAATATTATTACAGTGGCGGCGGTGTAGGGGGGGCAGGATAGGGGTTAATACATTTATTACAGTGGCGGCAGTGTTGGGGGGGCAGGATAGGGGTTAATAAATTTATTATAGGTGGCAACAGTGTGGGGGGGCAGATTAGGGGTTAATAAGTTTAATATAGGTTGCGGCGGGGTCTGGGAGCGGCGGTTTAGGGGTTAAACTATTTAGTTGCGGAGAGGTCTGGGATCCGCAGGATAGGGGATAATAACTTTATTATAGGTGGCGACGGTGTAGGGGGGGAAGATTAGGGGTTAATAAGTTTAATATAGGTTGCGGCGGGGTCCGGGAGTGGCGGTTTAGGGGTTAAACTATTTATTTAGTTGCGGCGAGGTCCGGGATCCGCAGGATAGGGGTTAATAACTTAATTATAGGTGGCAACGGTATAGGGGGGCAGGATAGGGGTTAATAGGTATAATGTAGGTGGCGGTGGGCTCCGGGAGCGGCGGTTTAGGGGTTAATAAGTTTATTAGAGTGGCGGTGGGCTCCGGGAGCGGCGGTTTAGGGGTAATACATTTATTTAGTTGCGGCGGTGTAGGGGGGGGGGCAGATTAGGGGTGTTTAGACTCGGGGTACATGTTAGGGTGTTAGGTGTAGACAGCTCCCATAGAAATCAATGGGATGTCTGGCAGCAGCGAACATGAACTTGGGCCGGAAAAGTGCAGAGCGTACCTGCTAGTTTTTTGATAACTAGCAAAAGTAGTCAGATTGTGCCGAACTTGTGTGCGGAACATCTGGAGTGACGTAAGAATCGATCTGTGTCGGACTGAGTCCGGCGGATCGAAGCTTACGTCACAAAATTCTACTTTTGCCGGTATCTAGGGCTTGATAACTAAGGCGAATCAGCCTCACCTCAAATATGCTGCAGAATTCCAGCGTATTTGAGGTAGACACGTTGATAACTAGAGGCCATGGTGTTTATATGAAGCTTATTTAGAATTTATTTTCTGATTATAGATAATACTATAACAATTAGATAATCTAGCATTATTAATTAATGTGTGGCAGCTGACCGAGCATAGCTCTAACATCAATTGGTCTAAGCCGAATACTTTGGGCAATTTATTTTGAGAATTTCCTAAACTATTTGTGCTAATTTGGAAACGGAAATCTTCTCACTAAGCTGGAACATCAGAACTATTGATATAATTATTACCAGTATACGCACTCCAGAATTTACTATGATGTAATTCACACTGTGACATATGTGATTTATACTGAATGTATGTATCCATGCTGAATGTTCAGATTTATATTAAATTGATGTTTAGTATTTCTATGTTCTGACAATATAGTTTTCCATTTAGTGCTGAATAGCATTCATTGTCACTTGCTACTTTTTGTTTCATATCATTCTAGTATCAACTGGGGACATATAGCACTATATAAGTGATACACAATCTTTTTTTCTTTTATTTAAAGATTGAGCCATTTTTAGCTGTTAAAGGGATACTAAACCCAAATGTTTTCTTTCATGATTCAGATAGAACATGCAATTTTAAGCAACTTTCTAGTCTACTACTATTATCCAGTTTTCTTTGTTCTCTTGGTATCTTTATTTGAAAAAGCAGGAATCTAAGCTTAGGAGCCGGCTCATTTTTAGTTCAGCACCTGGGTAGCCCTTGCTGATTGGTGACTAAATGTAGCCACCAATTAGCAAGCGCTACCCAGGGTGCTTAACCAAAAATGGGCAAGCCTCCTAAGCTTAGATTCCTGCTTTTTCAAATAAAGATACCAAGAGAACAAAGAAAACTGGATAATAGTAGTAGACTAGAAAGTTGCTTAAAATTGCATGTTCTATCTGAATCATGAAAGAAAACATTTGGGTTTAGTATCCCTTTAAGTTTTACAGCACATCTCTCCACACTTACAGATTTAAGAGTTTTCATTGCAATTAATGCATCTGTATCTACGTATTGATAGTTGTTGTAGAGTGCTATTTAGTATATCCTTTTCTCTTAGTGTCTTGTACACTTTCCCACTTTGTATATTTTCTGGTATACAGCACCACTCCCATTGGATTACTCATATGAAAATAATATATTCCTATGTTGATACAAACTAGAGGGAATCGACTACAGTAGTACCATCATTTCTTCCTTCCAATACATTTTATTATTGTGCATCTAAAGGTATCCTATAGGTAATGTTTTTAATGCTATAAAATAATTAGCTTTACATTAAAAAAACACACACTGAGTAACTTGTTGCACAGACAAGTTGTATGATATAGCAGAGAAACTGATACCAGAGACCTGTAGCTTAATTCATGAACTCAGAGGGCAACTTTGGGAACTGGGCGAAAAAAATATTCAGATTTAACATTTGCCAAAACCAATAGGAAATGTGTTGGTGATTTTCAATGTACACATGGACATTTTTAAATAAAATTCAATGCAATTAATATTCATATTTATTTGGTTGATTTTTGCATTTCTTTTTGTACTGTGTGTAAAGGGGCCTTATATTTGAGCACTGCCTAAAGCCTCACTAACTCAAGACCACCCCCTGTGTAGAACCTTACCTAAAACTTACCCTGTAACTGTCTTATGCTTCTTCTAGACTGATGACCCACTGCTGCTGTCTTGGCTATTAGTAAATCTTGGCCTGCACCTAACTTTGCAACAGCTATATTCTGGTGTATTCCTGGGTTCTCCATCTGCTACATTTTTATTCTGAGTTATCTACAAAACAGACATTTACTAATTGGCTGAAAGTTATCACATGGTTGTGTTGCTTTGCGTCATTCTAGTGTCTAGATACAATTAAACTGTGATATTTCAGACTGAAAAAAAAAAACATATTTTCACTTTGAGCAGCTTTTCCAAAAGTTTTCTGGTTTTTCTAATTCATTCTTTGCACTTATAAGACAATTTTGACCTGTTTTAAACAGAATATCTTGACTGTTCTCCAATGTTTTTTTCAATGTTAAATATTGTACATGTTAATGTTCATAATAATTAAAAATGTTGATAAAAATGTTTAAAATATAGATCTTTTTAAACTATAAAAACAGTATAAAAATTCAATACAAACATCTAAGGATTCCTTTATGGTTTTAATGAAGTGTTTGGGCAATATGGTAACTTTGAATTAATTTAATAAAGGAAATCTATTTACCCACACTTTCCTTTGGGGAACTTATTCAGGGCAGTAGAGGAGCAGCTACACAGAAACTTAAACTTAAATAAAGTTAATATAGTATATAGTGCTACTACTACAAGTCAGCAGCAGCACAAAATATTTTTTTAAAATAACAATTGCGCTTCATGTGTAATCTATGCCTACATTGTGTAAATCTCAACTTTTCAAAGGTATTCTTGCCTTTAGAATAACTGTCATTGAATTTTTCTCGTCATACATTTGTTCAATTATTTTTTTCTTAAAGGGGTTGCTTTTTTACTGTTTTTAAACAAATGCAACAAATATCACAAACATAACTGATTTTTTTTTTCTCTTTACATTTTTTTTAAAGCACATGCACATGTCTAGTTTAAGTCATTGTACATATTTTATCAATCAGATGCCATGTTGTACTTTTGCTCAGTAAAGGTCTGGGAAAATCCTTGCAAAAATGTTTTTGCTATATTTTACATGTACCTGAAATAGGTTTACAAAGTTATCTTGCATGACTTAGCATTGGAACGGTTAAGAAAATGAATCCAAATGTAATTGTAATTACATTGCTTCCCTGGAAATCTATGAACACAGAATCAAGCCATACTAAGTTTCAAGAAACAAGATTGTTTGGAGTAGAATAGATCTGCACAAGGACCTAAGTGTGAGGAGGGAGGGGCAAGCATTAAAAATGAAACATAATGTTATTTTTGTAGTTACATTCAATTTAATTTGTTATTATTAATGTAATTATTATTTTGTCCTTCCTATAAAGTACAGGTGAAAAGTTGATCAAATATGAATGATTAACCAATTGAACTGGAATTAGTTCACCTCCAAATAATCTCATTCATTTCAATGATCTATCTATGCACATCTAATGATATATAATCAAATCAGTAATTGTCTGTTATAATTGGAAATCATAATCTGAAAATAATAATAATAATCTGTATTATTCTAAAAATGAAAACCATAATTTAAATCGATTTAAATCAGTCTGACTAGTGATTTAAATCAATTTCAATCAAATCCACCCTGTGTGTCACACACTGCGAATGCTACTCCGGTCCTCAGCCTGCACCTGTGTTCCCTCTTTGGCGCCAACCTGCACCTATTTAAGGTAACCATTTTCCTTCTATCTTTGCCCTAGTATATTATTAATATATGACATTTTTTTATCTTCCATAATAAAGAATTTAACCTCTTAGTGACCAAACCATGTTTCGGTTTTCTTTCCGTTAAGAACCAGGGCTATTTTTACATTTCTGCGGTGTTTGTGTTTAGCAGTATTTTTTCTCTTACTCATTTACTGTACCCACATATTATATACAGTTTTTCTCGCCATTAAATGGACTTTCCAAAGATGCCATTATTTTCATCATATCTTATAATTTACTATTAAAACAAAATATAAAATATGATGACATTTTTTTAAAAAACAGACTTTTTCTAACTTTGACCCCCAAAATCTGTTACACATCTACAACCACCAAAAACACCTATGCTAAATTGTTTTTAAATTTTGTCCTGAGTTTAGAAATACCCAAAGTTTACATGTTCTTTGCTTTTTTGCAAGTTATATGGCTAAGTACAAGTAGCACTTTGCTATTTCCAATCCATTTTATTTCCAAATTAGCGAGTTACATTGTAACACTGATATCTGTAAGGAATCTCTGAATAACTCTTCATATTTTTTTTTTTTTATTTAGACAACCCAAAGTATTGATCTATGCCCATTTTGGTATTTTTCATGCCACCATCTAACCGCCAAATAAGATCCAATAAAAAAAATTGTTAACTTTTAACAAACTTTAGATTTCTCACTGAAATTATTTACAAACAGTTAGTGCAATTATGGCACAAATGGTTGTAAATGCTTCTCTGGGGTCCCCTTTGTTAAGAAATAGCAGACATATATGGCTTTGGCATTGTTTTTTGGTAATTAGAAGGCTGCTAAATGCCGCTGCGCACCACACTTGCATTATGTCTAGCAGTGAATGGGTTAATTAGGTAGCTTGTAGGGTTTATTTTATCTTTAGTGTAGAGATCAGCCTCCCACCTGACACATCCCACCCCCTGATCCCTCCCTGACCTCTCTCAAACAGCTCTCTTCCCTCCCCCACCCCCCAAAGGTCACCCCCATCTTAAGTACTAGCAGAAAGTCTTTTTTTTACTTTTATATATATATATATATATATATATATATATATATATATATTGTTTCTTCAGTGTAGGATCCACCCTTACCCCCCAACCTCCCTGTTCCCCTCCCTCAAACAGCTCTAACCCTCCCCCTCTACAGATTTGCAGCCATTTTAGGTACTGGCAGCCAGTACCTAGTTTGCAGAAAAATCAGGCTTAATTTTCATAAACAATTTAATAAAACATTTTTTTCTGTAGTGTAGCTGCTCCCCCTCAATACCCTAATCCCTCCCAGATCCCTTTCCCAACTCATATTGTCCTCTCCCTCCTTCGTACTCACTAAAATCTTGCTGAAAAATCTTGCGGTCCTGGCCCCTCCCGCCCACTTCAGCCCGCTCCCAGACCTCTAACGGAGCTCTCAAGCCTCCTCCCACCCACTCCAGTGATGGGCCGCCCACCTGCCTCCTATCCCTTCCACGCCACCAAAGATCGGCACCATCTCTGGCCGATGCAGAGAGGGCCACAGAGTGGCCCTCTCTGCATTGGTTGCCTACCAGAGGGTATTGCACAATGCATCAATATTGAGGCATCGCTGCAATACCCAGAATTCGGCTGGAAGTGATCATGAACACTTCCAGTGCTTGAAACCCCTGAGGACGTACCAGGCACGTCCTTGGTCGTTAATGACCATTTTTTTGTAGGACGTACCGGGTACGTCCTTGGTCATTAAGGGGTTAAACATGTTAACTGATTAACTTAAAATGGGAAGTAAAAGCTGTTTAAAGGGACTTGAAATCCCAAATTATTCTTTCAGGATTCAGACAGATCACAGAATTGTAAAGGGACATATATTAAAATCCACATGGATGCATTTCAATTTTAAATAGAAGCATTTGGTAATATACGTGTATTAGCAAAAATGCTTCTTATAAAAGCTATAGCTGTTTCAAATATGTATTTAAGTATGCACAGGCATTTTTTCAAGCCATTGTATAAATTTCTAAATTTTTTCTAACAAAAATCTCTGCATATAATATCACGTTTTGCATTGAAATGCACGGTATACAGAGGAATGCAGAAAATGCACTCAACTCAGCATTCCCACAGTTTACTAGACTGTGATTGTCTGCAAATTGCAGATTCAAATCTGGATTTATAATAGTTTACCATTCTAACTAAAGGAGGATTAAATACAACAAAAAAAAGCATATAGATTAAAAAGATAAAGCAATTTTTGAGGAGGAAAAAGATCAAAAAGATAGCTTACATTTTTCTACATGGTAGATTAACTGGAAAGATAAAAAAATCTCTACATAGTTATGTTGGTATCTTGAAATATTATAAGTCATTTTAAAGTGGTATTATTATTGCAAAAGTAGCTTAATAACAAACAAAAAGGTTAACTCAAGTTAAATATATATTTAAGTTTTTAACAATAAATAAAACAAACGGATATATTCAAATGTGGGGGCGGGTAAGGTTCCCTATCATGAACCTTGTCTGCTCTGCCTCACAAATTGAAGGGCCCGGATGTTGATTTATCCAATATATGGGCTAAATTATTACAAGTGGTGTGCGGGCAATATAGGGTATGTCTTGCCTTTTTGCATGCAACGGAAATAGTGCATGTATTACGAGTTGAAAGTAAACATTCTCGCTTGAGCACAATGAAATTTAACATGTGACTTTAGAGTTCTGGCTAAAGGGACAGTCTGCTCCAGAATTGTAATTGTTTAAAAGATAGATAATTCCTTTATTACCCATTCCCCACATATTTATATTAATACACCTCTGTGATTACCTTGTGTCTAAGCCTCTGCAGACTGCCCCCTTATTTCAGTTCCCTTTACAGATTTGCATTTTATCCAGTCTTTTATCCAGTGCTAACTCATAAATAACTCCACGGGAGTGAGCACAATGTTTTCTATAAGGCACACATGAACTAGCGTTGTCTAGCTTTGAAAAACTGTCAAAATGCACTGAGATAAGAGGCAGCTTTCAATGGCTTATAAATTAGCATATCTGCCTACCTACCTTTAGCTTTTAACTAATAATACCAAGAGAACAAAGCAAATTTGATCAAAAAAGTAAATTGGAAAGTTGTCTAAAATTGCATGTCCTATATTAATCATTAAAGTTTAATTTTAACTAGACTAGACTGTCCCTTTAACTGTTACGCAAGACAAAAAGTTGCACAAAACACATCAAATATACATTTAAAGAGACATGAAACCCAATTTTTTTCTTTCAGGATTCAAATAAAACATACAAAAAGAGAGAAGCGCTCAACCTCGGAATGAACAATAGCATAATAGCTTGTTCTATGGCTAGAATGCAACAAAGCACAGCACCTCCTATGAGTGCATGCTGACAAGGCCACTGTCAAGCCTTCCAATACTAAAAAGTCTACACACAGCAGCACTTAAAGTGAATGACCTTTATTCCAAAGGAACCAGGGTTAAAACAATAGTGATCTTTCAGGTCTCACACCCTTAATCATGCATAGTTAACATAATGCAATACATCCTTATGTAGGCCAACAGTAATTGACCCATCAATCAGAACCCTTCAGTGAACACACACCCTAAGTGGTTTACAAACAATCAGTGGATATATACTTATATATACATCATATACTATTATACAAGCTTCACGTCTCTTTAAGAGAAACTCTCTATCACCCCCCCCCATCTAGGGTATCTCACAGTGTCTATAATCTGAAATCTGAGTTGGCTGATGTTGTGCCCAAATTCTAAAAAATACAAAGAAACAGGGGCCTCAAGATTCTTACATCTGACATTACTTTTGTGTTGGCCAATCCTGTCGCGCACTCTACTGGTGGTCTCGCCAACATAGACACTCCCACAAGGACATTTCACTAGATAAATAGCAAAAGTAGTGTCACATGTGAAATAGCCCCTAATAGCATACTTCTTACCCATCAATGGGTGAACAATGGTAGGGCCCTTTATCATAGAGTTACAGTAAACACAGCCAATGCAAGGAAAACAACCATTATTTTTACAGGTTAAATAACTCTGTTTAGATCCCTTATTGCTGCCTAAGTCAGTGTGAACCAAATCATCTCTAAGATTACGCCGTCTCCTGTATGCTGGCATTGGTGGCTGTGCAAATTCTGCAATTTCAGGGTGACAAGTCCTAAGAATAAACCAATGCTTCTTCACAATTTTCAAAATCTCATGGCTCTGGTCACTGTGATCCATAACTAGGATCACTCTTATCTTTGCCATTTTCTTTCTCATGCTTTAGGACAATAGGAGATTGCACACTTCAGCTCCTTAGATATCAGATTAGGGGGTTACCCTATCTTTAAATTTGTGAGCCATCTCCTTCAGTCTTTTAGACTGAACCTCTTTATTAGACACTATTCGTTTGACCCTCATAAATTGACTGCAAGGCAAAGTTCTTAATGTATTATTATTGGTTATTTGTAGAGCGCCAACAGATTCCGCAGGGCTAATGTATTGCTGGGATGAAAACTTTGGAAATGTTAAAGACTATTCCTCTCAGTTAGTTTCACATAAAGATCTGTAGACAAATTTCCACCCCTTAAATACACCATAGTATCTAAAAAATTAATATTGACCCCACTTGCACACAGTGTAAATTTGATGGAGTAAGTGCTGCTATTCAACTCTTTTACAAACTTTCCCAGGGTCCCAATGTCACCATACCACACACTAAAAACCTCATCGATGTAGCACCACCAGCATGGTGAAAAAACAGCTTGTTTTCATAAACTAATTTTTCTTCATAAGCATTCATGTAGATGTTCGCATATGTGGGGGTGACATTGGAGCCCATGGCTGTTCCCTGTAATTGGAGGTAGAAAGGGTCCTGAAATAGGAAATAGTTTTGATAGAGAAACAATCTTAATTGTTCCTCAAAAAATTGTTTCTGTTCAGTAGTGTATTCCCTGCAATTATGAAGTGTCTTGATAACTCCTGCAATACTGCTTTCATGTCTAGTGGCAGTATATAGACTGCTAACGTCCATATTAAACAAAATACATTTATTGGATGTCAAATTTAGATTATGTAATTTATTTAGAAAATCCCCTGTATCTTTAAGGTAGGAATTTGATGCAGTCACAAAAGGCTATAGAATCTTATCAAGGATAATCGCAATATGTGAGAGTACTGAATCTACACCCATCACAATGGGCCTTCTTATGGCTAGTTACCACCCAAGAAGCAGCCTCATTTTTCTCAAACTGTGCCTTTCACAGAGAAGAACTTTCCTGTAGAATATCAGTCTGATCCTCACTTAACAGTGCAATCCATCTCTGAACGAGAGAAACGGCAAAACCTCAGACATACATTTCGGCATACAGTGGGCCTCGTCAGTGAGGTGCAGCCATATCCCTCAAGGCACACTGAACAACGGGTCCATGTCTGGATTCCTGCATCACGCTTAGGGAGACTTCTCTAAGAGTCATTATTTGCATAAATAAAAACAGAGAAGCGCTCAACCTGGGAACGAACAATAGCATAATAGCTTGTTCTATGGCTGGTTACCACCCAAGAAGAAACCTCTTTTTGCTCAAACTGTGCTTTTCACAAAGAAGAACTTTCCTGTAGCATATCAGTCTGATCCTGATTTATCAGTGCAGCCTATCCCAGAAAATACCAGGCAATGTGTGAAAGGCATATGTTGAGCAAAAAGAGGCTGCTTCTTGGGTGGTAACAAGCCATAGAGCAAGCTATTATGCTATTGTTCGTTCCCTGGTTGAGCCCTTCTCTCTTTTTATTTAAGCAAATTATGACCCTGATGGAAGTCTCCCTAAGGGTGATGCAGGAAGCCAGACATGGACCCGTTGCTCAGTGTGCCTAGAGGGATATGGCTGCATCTCATTGACAAGGCCCACAATAGGCCAAAATGTACATCTGTGGTTTTGCCTTTTTTCTTGTTCAGAGTGGGATTGCCTGGTATTTCGGGGATGAACTGCACTGTTAAGTCAGGATCAGACTGATATGCTATTAAAAAGTTCCTCTCTGTGAAAGGCACATGTTGAACAAAAATAGTCTGCTTCTTGGCTGGTAGCTAGCCATAGAACAAGCTATTATGCTATTGTTCGTTCCCTGGTTGAGCGCTTCTCTCTTTTTATTTATGCAAATTATGACCTGATGGAATTAAGGGTAGAATATTTTTTTTATTTTCAAATATATATACAGTATATACATAAATATTTATTTGTAAAAATATATATTAATTCCTATATATCTACTGTATATGAATATATACATATATATATATATATATATATATATAAGTATCAACAAGTAGGGACTGCACTCACTGGATTCAGTTCAAATAATACCTTATTTATTCAATGGTATTGAATAAATAAGGTATTATTTGAACTGAATCCAGTGAGTGCAGTCCCTACTTGTTGATACTTATTGAAATTTTGACTGAGCACCCTGGTTGCTGACTATCTTTGAATTGCGAGTGCAGATACACTCACTGACGAGGCCCATAAGAGGCCGAAACGATCGTCTGGGGTTGTCATGTTCCTTGTTCAGAGGAGAATTGACTGGTATTTCGGGGCTGGACTGACCTTACTTGGCAGGATCAGACTGATATACTTCAGGAAAGTTTTCTTCTGTGAAAAGCACACTGGTCTAAAAGAGGCTGCTTCCGGGTGGTAAATCGCCATAGAACAAGCCACTGAGCTGTTGTTCGTTCCTGGTAGAGCGCTTCTCTCTTTGTATGCAAATTATTATGACCCTGGGGAAGTCTCCCTATGGGTGATGGGGGAAACCAGACGTGGACTCCTTGCCCAGTGTGCTTAGAGGAATGTGGCTGCACCTCACTGACGAGGCCCATAAGAGGCCGAAACGATCGTCTGGGGTTGTCATGTTCCTTGTTCAGAGGAGAATTGCCTGGTATTTCGGGGCTGGACTGACCTTACTTGGCAGGATCAGACTGATATACTTCAGGAAAGTTTTCTTCTGTGAAAAGCACACTGGTCTAAAAGAGGCTGCTTCCGGGTGGTAAATCGCCATAGAACAAGCCACTGAGCTGTTGTTCGTTCCCGGTAGAGCGCTTCTCTCTTTGTATGCAAATTATTATGACCCTGGGGAAGTCTCCCTATGGGTGATGGGGGAAACCAGACGTGGACTCCTTGCCCAGTGTGCTTAGAGGAATGTGGCTGCACCTCACTGACGAGGCCCATAAGAGGCCGAAACGATCGTCTGGGGTTGTCATGTTCCTTATTCAGAGGAGAATTGACTGGTATTTCGGGGCTGGACTGACCTTACTTGGCAGGATCAGACTGATATACTTCAGGAAAGTTTTCTTCTGTGAAAAGCACACTGGTCTAAAAGAGGCTGCTTCCGGGTGGTAAATCGCCATAGAACAAGCCACTGAGCTGTTGTTCGTTCCTGGTAGAGCGCTTCTCTCTTTGTATGCAAATTATTATGACCCTGGGGAAGTTTCCCTATGGGTGATGGGGGAAACCAGACGTGGACTCCTTGCCCAGTGTGCTTAGAGGAATGTGGCTGCACCTCACTGACGAGGCCCATAAGAGGCCGAAACGATCGTCTGGGGTTGTCATGTTCCTTGTTCAGAGGAGAATTGCCTGGTATTTCGGGGCTGGACTGACCTTACTTGGCAGGATCAGACTGATATACTTCAGGAAAGTTTTCTTCTGTGAAAAGCACACTGGTCTAAAAGTGGCTGCTTCCGGGTGGTAAATCGCCATAGAACAAGCCACTGAGCTGTTGTTCGTTCCTGGTAGAGCGCTTCTCTCTTTGTATGCAAATTATTATGACCCTGGGGAAGTCTCCCTATGGGTGATGGGGGAAACCAGACGTGGACTCCTTGCCCAGTGTGCTTAGAGGAATGTGGCTGCACCTCACTGACGAGGCCCATAAGAGGCCGAAACGATCGTCTGGGGTTGTCATGTTCCTTGTTCAGAGGAGAATTGCCTGGTATTTCGGGGCTGGACTGACCTTACTTGGCAGGATCAGACTGATATACTTCAGGAAAGTTTTCTTCTGTGAAAAGCACACTGGTCTAAAAGAGGCTGCTTCCGGGTGGTAAATCGCCATAGAACAAGCCACTGAGCTGTTGTTCGTTCCTGGTAGAGCACTTCTCTCTTTGTATGCAAATTATATATATATATATATATATAATATATATATATATATATATATATCAGAAGCAAAGGGTTTTCGTAATGTGAGCCACACCTAGGTGTGGGCCACACTGGAGGCGCAAAGAATATTGACACCTGTACGAGATAAGCTGCTGGAGTAAACAAAAGAGTGTGATCACACTACCCTTGCAGGTGATCACACCGTATAGGTATAGAGAAAAACAAAGTAGAGTTCACTACACAGCGCTAATCTCACAATATATAGTGTACTGTTTAAATACACCTAGTGTGACAATATTATAGCATAAATGTATCAAACAATGATTCCTACAGAGAGCGCATTGCTACAATGTTTCACTATAATTATTAGAAAGTAACTTATACGCTTATGATTTGTCAGCTGTTATTTCAGTGTTACAGTTTCTGTTGTATAAAGAATTTAGAGTTCAAAATATGCTGGAAAAGTCTTAAAACAGCAAGAGTGTTCTATCTTCCAATTGAACGTTCAGTAATGCAGACATAGAATGACAACAATCCCAAATGTCCTCACAGGCTACTCACATTAGGTGACCTCAATCGTATGAGGTAAGGAACAGGCGTTTTGGATGTATTAGAATTCTGCGCTGATCCTCTGGTAGCAAGCTTGTGATCCTGTGCGTTGTCTCAGATAGAATTATGGTTCATCAGTTGGAGCCACAGCGCGAGGTATCTTTCAAATTTCTTCACTCCTCATGATCACCAAAGCTGATGTCGGCAACAGTTCTTTGCCTCTTTAATAACTCCAACGTTTTATATAAAGGAAACAGACACAGCACATAGCATAATACTGTTTTAAAAGTAACACAAATTTATTTACAGATAGAGAATGATACTCACAAACGAGACCTCAGTTTGTATGAGGTATCAATATAGCATCTCATTTAAAAGGACCGTAGTCCCACACTGTGATAAAAGTTTCCACTTTAGTAGAATGTGATATTTGTAAAATATCTTTAAGCAGTCATATATAGACGTAAAAAGTATGAACATGTAAAAACTTTTTGTGGTTGCGGCTTAACCAGAATCCCACACAGCCACTGTATCGGTAATACTAGGGATGAGCAGCCAGATTCAACACTCAGCCTTACGCGTTTCAAAGTTTAAAACTTCTTCCTCAGAGGCATTGTTGAATCTGGTCTAGTGCAGCCATTTTTAAAAACTCCCGCTTAACGGGGAGGGTGGGTGTGTGAACCGGCTGCTCATCCATTGGTCCGTTTTGTTACACCCCTATTTTGATCCGGGGTTTTTTTCAATCAGAAAGAATCATATACGCAAAGAATCAGATTATTTCCAATACGGCATGTTTAGAAATTCACTATAGTATAGTGTGAATCTTACTAGAGAAACTTCTATTATCCTAGTTAATAAGTGTGATACTTAAATGTGTCGCATATTTTACTAACATCTAAATAGATGTAAAAAAGATTGGAAAAATGTTATAAATACTCTAAATGGTCAATTGTCTAATCGGACATGAAAATAACTATCGACATGCATTTTATGGTGTTAGTGTAAATATTACCATCGATAAAGATTGTCTCCATAATTATTAACTTTCACAGGGAATTAGTTATATACAGTGCAAGGAAATCTTCACCATAATTAACCTTAGATGTATTACATTCTTCTTTAGAGGACTTGCTGAGGAAATCAAGTGTATCCACGGTTTGTTTAACAAATTATATTAACACTGTTTATAGGCCGCCAAAGAGCCCTATGTGTAGTATGTTATCATCTGTTCTGAATGGTTAATCTATATTTCGTTTTCTTTAGTTTTATTTTATTTTCCACAAATGGTATAGCCTATGAGTAGCTTTTTCTCTTAGAGCTATTTATGTATAAATATATGGACCTGTGTAGATATTGTAAGGATTTTTTGCCCACAGCATTTACAAATTATAACAATTAATGTTATAAAAATGCTACAATATCTACATCTTTATTGAGCCCTCCTGGATGCAAGGTGTTAAATGCATGTATCCAGTAGGTTTCTCTTTGTCTCAATGTTCTAACTCTATCTCCCCCACTATGATTTTGTGAGATATGTTCAAGGATCGTTCCCTTTAAACATTTTGGATCTTTCTGATGATGTTTTCTGTAATGTTCTGAAAGGTTGTGTCCTGTAAAGGCAGCTTCAATGTTTTTAATATGTTCTAATAGTCTCGTTTTGAAAACTCTTTTGGACCTACCAATATACTGGAGTCCACAGCTGCATTCTAATAAATAAACACAAAACTCACTTTTGCAGTTAGTTAAAGTGTTTATTTTGCAGCTTTTATTGTTGGATTTGGATTGAACCACATGTGTTGGTTTATTCCCGTTATACGCGTGTGCACAGCCTTCACAATTTTTACGGTTACATTTATAGAATCCTTGGCTGTTACTTTGTAGCCAGTTTTTTTGTTGTTTATTTCCTTTTAATTTACTGGGGGCCAGTATGTTTTTTAGAGATTTATTTTTTCTAAAAGTTACTATAGGGCAATCCCCTAGGTTATTCTTTAGAAATTTGTCCTGTTTCAGGACCGGCCAGTATTTTTTTAAAATTTGTTTGATTTCAGGGGCTGCCTCATTATATGTGGTGATAAAACCTGGATCTCTAATTCTTCTTTTGGTATTATTAGTTTTTTCTATGTTCTTAGTCTCTCGTATTCCCCCCTGATTTTTTGCTAAAAGATCTTCTCTATTCAAATTTCTAGCCTTTAAGAATGCAGTATCTACAATCTTTTTATTGTAGTTTTTACTAGCAAACTGTTGTTTTAATATGTTAGATTCCTTATCATAGTCTTCTAATTTCGAGCAGTTTCTTCTCAATCTCTGAAACTGCCCGAAAGGGATATTTCGAACCCAAGACTTATGATGTCCGCTATCAGCTGGAAGGTAACCGTTACTGTCAGTTTCTTTCCTGTAAAGTTTTGTTAATATCTTGTCTTCTTCATGGAAGAGTACAAGATCCAAAAATTCTATTTCCAAGGGGTTCGAAATATCCCTTTCGGGCAGTTTCAGAGATTGAGAAGAAACTGCTCGAAATTAGAAGACTATGATAAGGAATCTAACATATTAAAACAACAGTTTGCTAGTAAAAACTACAATAAAAAGATTGTAGATACTGCATTCTTAAAGGCTAGAAATTTGAATAGAGAAGATCTTTTAGCAAAAAATCAGGGGGGAATACGAGAGACTAAGAACATAGAAAAAACTAATAATACCAAAAGAAGAATTAGAGATCCAGGTTTTATCACCACATATAATGAGGCAGCCCCTGAAATCAAACAAATTTAAAAAAAATACTGGCCGGTCCTGAAACAGGACAAATTTCTAAAGAATAACCTAGGGGATTGCCCTATAGTAACTTTTAGAAAAAATAAATCTCTAAAAAACATACTGGCCCCCAGTAAATTAAAAGGAAATAAACAACAAAAAAACTGGCTACAAAGTAACAGCCAAGGATTCTATAAATGTAACCGTAAAAATTGTGAAGGCTGTGCACACGCGTATAACGGGAATAAACCAACACATGTGGTTCAATCCAAATCCAACAATAAAAGCTGCAAAATAAACACTTTAACTAACTGCAAAAGTGAGTTTTGTGTTTATTTATAAGAATGCAGCTGTGGACTCCAGTATATTGGTAGGTCCAAAAGAGTTTTCAAAACGAGACTATTAGAACATATTAAAAACATTGAAGCTGCCTTTACAGGACACAACCTTTCAGAACATTACAGAAAACATCATCAGAAAGATCTAAAATGTTTAAAGGGAACGATCCTTGAACATATCTCACAAAATCATAGTGGGGGAGATAGAGTTAGAACATTGAGACAAAGAGAAACCTACTGGATACATGCATTTAACACCTTGCATCCAGGAGGGCTCAATAAAGATGTAGATATTGTAGCATTTTATAACATTAATTGTTATAATTTGTAAATGCTGTGGGCAAAAATCCTTACAATATCTACACAGGTCCATATATTTATACATAAATAGCTCTAAGAGAAAAAGCTACTCATAGGCTATACCATTTGTGGAAAATAAAATAAAACTAAAGAAAACGAAATATAGATTAACCATTCAGAACAGATGATAACATACTACACATAGGGCTCTTTGGCGGCCTATAAACAGTGTTCATATAATTTGTTAAACAAACCGTGGATACACTTGATTTCCTCAGCAAGTCCTCTAAAGAAGAATGTAATACATCTAAGGTTAATTATGGTGAAGATTTCCTTGCACTGTATATAACTAATTCCCTGTGAAAGTTAATAATTATGGAGACAATCTTTATCGATGGTAATATTTACACTAACACCATAAAATGCATGTCGATAGTTATTTTCATGTCCGATTAGACAATTGACCATTTAGAGTATTTATAACATTTTTCCAATCTTTTTTACATCTATTTAGATGTTAGTAAAATATGCGACACATTTAAGTATCACACTTATTAACTAGGATAATAGAAGTTTCTCTAGTAAGATTCACACTATACTATAGTGAATTTCTAAACATGCCGTATTGGAAATAATCTGATTCTTTGCGTATATGATTCTTTCTGATTGAAAAAAACCCCGGATCAAAATAGGGGTGTAACAAAACGGACCAATGGATGAGCAGCCGGTTCACACACCCACCCTCCCCGTTAAGCGGGAGTTTTTAAAAATGGCTGCACTAGACCAGATTCAACAATGCCTCTGAGGAAGAAGTTTTAAACTTTGAAACGCGTAAAGCTGAGTGTTGAATCTGGCTGCTCATCCCTAGTATTACCGATACAGTGGCTGTGTGGGATTCTGGTTAAGCCGCAACCACAAAAAGTTTTTACATGTTCATACTTTTTACGTCTATATATGACTGCTTAAAGATATTTTACAAATATCACATTCTACTAAAGTGGAAACTTTTATCACAGTGTGGGACTACGGTCCTTTTAAATGAGATGCTATATTGATACCTCATACAAACTGAGGTCTCGTTTGTGAGTATCATTCTCTATCTGTAAATAAATTTGTGTTACTTTTAAAACAGTATTATGCTATGTGCTGTGTCTGTTTCCTTTATATAAAACGTTGGAGTTATTAAAGAGGCAAAGAACTGTTGCCGACATCAGCTTTGGTGATCCTGAGGAGTGAAGAAATTTGAAAGATACCTCGCGCTGTGGCTCCAACTGATGAACCATAATTCTATCTGAGACAACGCACAGGATCACAAGCTTGCTACCAGAGGATCAGCGCAGAATTCTAATACATCCAAAATGCCTGTTCCTTACTTCATACGATTGAGGTCACCTAATGTGAGTAGCCTGTGAGGCCATTTGGGATTGTTGTCATTCTATGTCTGCATTACTGAACGTTCAATTGGAAGATAGAACACTCTTGCTGTTTTAAGACTTTTCCAGCATATTTTGAACTCTAAATTCTTTATACAACAGAAACTGTAACACTGAAATAACAGCTGACAAATCATAAGCGTATAAGTTACTTTCTAATAATTATAGTGAAACATTGTAGCAATGCGCTCTCTGTAGGAATCATTGTTTGATACATTTATGCTATAATATTGTCACACTAGGTGTATTTAAACAGTACACTATATATTGTGAGATTAGCGCTGTGTAGTGAACTCTACTTTGTTTTTCTCTCTCTATATATATATATATACATACATAATTATCTAGAAATATCTATTTAAAAATACAAATAACATTTTCTTCTATGTGAAGAACATTGGAATGAAAAGCATTTCTATAAAAACACAGAACATATTGAATAAAAATGATATTGCATGTTTCAAGGTATATTTATAATTATCTAATGTGCAACAAGATTTAATGACAATAGAGACTACAGGATCAAAAATGGCTTCTCAGCATATATACAGTATTTACAAGCAGGAACACATGCTATGAAGATCGGCAAGGTAAATTGGCCAACAGTGATCAGCCAGAAAACACATACAGTTATGGGCCTCTATTTATCAAGCCGTCAACCGCAAATACGCTGGAATTCTGCAGCGTATTTATGGCGAGCCTGATTCGCCTTAGTTATCAAACCCTACAGACCGGCAAAAGTAGAATATAGTGACGTAACATACGATCCGCCGGACTCAGTCTGACACAGATCAATGCTTACCTCACTACAGATGTTCAGATTGCAAGTTCGGCATAAACTGACTACTTTTGCTAGTTATCAAATAACTAGCAGGTACGCTCACCACTTTTCCGGCCCAGCGTACCTGGTTTTCAATCCGCCGCCCTGAAGGTGGCGGATGCCATAGGAATCAATGGGTGTCGGAAAGCAGCGAAAGCTCATGTTCGCTGCTGCCCGATATCCAATTGATTCCTATGGGAACGTCTACACCTAAGACCCTAACATGTACCCCGAGTCGAAACACCCCTAATCTGCCCCCTCTACACCGCCGCCACCTACATTATACTTATTAACCCCTAAACCGCCACTCCCTGAGCCCACCGCCACTCTAATAAACTTATTAACCCCTAAACCACTGCTCATGGACCCCGTCGCAACTAAATAAAGTGTTTAACCCCTAAACCGCCGCTCCCGGAGCCTACCGCCACCTACATTATACATATTAACCCCTAATCTGCCGCCCCCTATACCGCCGCCACCTACATAAAGTTATTTACCCCTAGCCTGTTGCTCCCGGACCCCACTAAATAAATTGTTTAACCCCTAAACCACCGCTCCCAGAGCCCAACGCCACCTACATTATATTTATTAACCCCTAATCTGCCACCCCGCTACACCGCCGCCACTATAATAAACATATTAACCCCTAAACCTAAGTCTAACCCTAACACCCACTAACTTAAATATAATTTAAATAAATCTAAATAAATATTCCTATAATTAACTAAATTATTCCTAATTAAAACTAAATACTTACCTATAAAATAAACCATAAGCTAGCTACAATATAACTAATAGTTACATTGTATCTAGCTTAGGGTTTTTTTTTATTTTACAGGCAACTTTGTATTTATTTTAGCTAGGTATAATAGTTATTAAATAGTTATTAACTATTTAATAACTTCCTAGTTAAAATAAATACAAAAGTACCTGTAAAATAAAACCTAACCTAAGTTACACTAACACTACACTACAATTAAATAAATTACCTAAATTAAAATAAATTAATTACAATTAAATAAAATTAACTAAAGTACAAAAAAACCTCCACTAAATTACAGAAAATAATAAAATAATTACAAGATTTTTAAACTAATTGCACCTAATCTAATCCCCCTAATAAAATAAAAAGCCCCCCAAAATAATAAAATTCCCTATCCTATACTAAATTACAAATAGCCCTTAAAAGGGCCTTTTGCGGCGCATTACCCCAATGTAATCAGCTCTTTTACCTGTAAAAAAAATTACAATACCCCCCAACATTAAAACCCACCACCCACACACCCAACCCTACTCTAAAACCCACCCAATCCCCCCTTAAAAAAACCTAACACTAACCCCCTGAAGATCACCCTACCTTGAGACGTCTTCACCCAACCAAGCCGAAGTCCTCAACGAAGCCGGGCAGAAATGGTCCTCCAGACGGGCAGAAGTCTTCATCCAAGCCGGGAAGAAGAGGTCCTCCAGACGGCCAGAAGTCTTCATCCAGATGGAATCTTCTATCTTCATCCATCTGGAGTGGAGCGGGTACATCTTCAAGACATCCAACGTGGAGCATCCTTCCAGGCCGACAACTACCCGACGAATGAATATTCCTTTAAATGATGGCGTCCCTTGAATTCCGATTGGCTGATGGAATTCTATCAGCTAATCGGAATTAAGGTAGGAATCAGCCAATAGGATTGAGCTCGCATTCTATTGGCTGTTCCAATCAATCAATTGGATTCAATCCTATTGGCTGATTGTATCAGCCAATAGGATTTTTCCTACCTTAATTCCGATTGGCTGATAGAATTCTATCAGCCAATCGAAATTCAAGGGACGCCATCTTGGATGACGTAATTTAAAGGAATATTCATTTGTCGGGTAGTTGTCGGCCTGGAAGGATGCTTCACGTCGGATGTCTTGAAGATGGACCCGCTCCACTCCGGATGAATGAAGATAGTAGATGCCGTCTGGATGAAGACTTCTGGCCGTCTGGAGGACCTCTTCTTCCCGGATAGGATGAAGACTTTTGGCCGTCTGGAGGACCACTTCTGCCCGGTTGGGTGAAGACATCTCAAGGTAGGGTGATCTTCAGGGGGTTAGTGTTAGTTTTTTTTAAGCGGGGATTGGGTGGGTTTTAGAGTAGGGTTGGGTGTGTGGGTGGTGGGTTTTAATGTTGGGGGGGTATTGTAATTTTTTTAACAGGTAAAAGAGCTGATTACTTTGGGGCAATTCCCCACAAAAAGCCCTTTTAAGGGCTATTTGTAATTTAGTATAGGATAGGGAATTTTATTATTTTGGGTGGCTTTTTTATTTTATTAGGGGATTAGATTAGGTGTAATTAGTTTAAAATTCTTGTAATTATTTTATTATTTTCTGTAATTTAGTGTTTGTTTTTTTTTGTACTTTAATTAATTTTATTTAATTGTAATTAATTTATTTTAATTTAGGTAATTAATTTAATGATAGTGTAGTGTTAGGTGTAATTGTAACTTAGGTTAGGTTTTATTTTGTACTTTTGTATTTATTTTAACTAGGTAGCTATTAAATAGTTAATAACTATTTAATAACTGTTCTACCTAGCTAAAATAAATACAAAGTTGCCTGTAAAATAAAAATAAACCCTAAGCTAGATACAATGTAACTATTAGTTATATTGTAGCTAGCTAAGGGTTTATTTTATAGGTAAGCATTTAGTTTTAAATAGGAATAATTTAGTTAATCATAGGAATATATATTTAAATTGTATTTAAGTTAGTGGGTGTTAGGTTTAGGGTTAGACGTAGGTTTAGGGGTTAATATGTTTATTACAGTGGCGGCGGTTTAGGGGGGCAGATTAGGGGTTAATAAATATAATGTAGGTAGCGGCGGTGTAGGGGGGGCAGATTAGGGGTAAATAAATATAATGCAGGTGGCGGTGGGCTCCGGGAGCGGCGGTTTAGGGGTTAAACAATTTATTTAGTTGCAGTGGTGTCCGGGAGCGGCAGGATAGGGGTTAATAACTTTATGTAGGTGGCGGGGGTATAGTGGGATGGCAGATTAGGGGTTAATAAGTATAATGTAGGTGGTGGTGGGCTCGGGGAGCGATGGTTTAGGGGTTAATAACTTTATTTAGATGTGGGGGGCTCCGGGAGTGGCGGTATAGGGGGTAAAACAGTATAGTATAGTGTGGGTGCTTAGTGACAGGGTAGCAAGAAAGCTGTGAAAAAGCTGAAGAGCAGCAAGATCGATGACTATTAGTTAACAACAGTCCGCTGCTCATTGCCCAGTAATTGGTGTGCGGCTTTTTGACAGCTTTTTTGATAATTTTGGAGAACGTATTCAGGTAGGCGGCGGCGATGTTAGGCGAACTTAGGCGAGCGTATTGGTTTTCGAATGCAAGAAAGTCGACGGCTTGATACATAGAGGCCAGTGTCTGCAAAATACACAGGAAGCAAATACCGTACAAACTGGAACATAAATAAAAGGCCAGTAGGATGCTCAGATAGCAATGGATCCATAATAATGCATGACCAGTATGATACACAGGCAGTAGTAACCAGCAGAAAACACAGGTAAGAAAGTTGGTGTAAGCTTACATTACAGAACAGGAGTTGCCAACAAGTGGAATTGAGTAGAATTAAATCATGGAACAGGACCAAACCCAGGGTTACAAAGAAGGGTAAGAAATGGAGTCACAAAGCTGTGCCACGAGTAAAATTACCAAAGCAGCAGCAGTGTACAGCCAGGTGGCCAATACACTAAACAGGGGGCTAAGTCGAGGATCGCCAAACTATAACCCAATAATACCAGTCTCTTATAGGAAGTTAATCTATTATAATTGGTACAGTAGTCTAGATCGCAGCGAAGATGCTTATATGAGAAACATTCAATGGAAAAAGTAGAAGAGAGAAAAAGAAGCATCCCCTAAGCACATTAAAAACATCCTAATTAATGGATTGACACAATAACAATATGCAGTTCAAATAAAAACTGGTCATACCGCTTCCAGTTACAGATTTCTCCATTTAAAACACTAAGGGCTAGATTGCAAGTGAAGCGGTAATTACAGCACCCACACACACACTAACACCGCTTGACTTCTGCTCTTTGGGTGAGTCGGGTAGCACTCGTATTACAAGTTGAAAATAAATGGTTATCATTTGAGCACTAACCCGACTTGCGCAAAGAGCAGAACTTAGAATATCACGTTTGTGTTAAAGTACTGTCCCTTTGACTTCAATGGAGAGAGAAAAGTGGAAAAAAACACACCCATACTCGCGTGCTAACCCGAATCTCCATAAGACTCCTACTCTAATAACTTCTAAACCACCACATAGCCATTGCAAAGTCCCCACTACTATATTAACCTCTAAACCACCACAACTCCCACCGCAAAGTAAACCACTACACTTAACCCCTAAACTGAAACACACCCACATCGCAAACTATCCTTCTACACTCTTAACCCCTAAATGTCACACCTCACTACAAAGTAAACCACTACACTATTAACCCATAAATTGCCACACACCCCACTGCAAAGTAAACCACTAACATATAAACCCCCTAATCTAAACTAATACCCTCTAAGTTAGCCAAAAACAGACTAACCTTACCTTTACCAAAAAAAAAACTACATTTAAAAAAAAATCTTACCTGAAAAAGTAAAAAAAAATCTTAAAATAAAAAAACTACCATTACTTAAAAAACTAACAGTACTTAAAAAAACTACCATTACAAAAAATAAAAAAAATCTACCATTACAAAAAATAACAACAAATTACCAAAACTAAAAAAAGAGTTATGCCTATTCTAAAACCCCACTTAACCCACCCCATTGCCCTAAAGTGTAAAATAAAACACTATAACCTTCTAACATTAACCCCCCAAAAAAATCTATATAAAAAAACACTACTCTAAAAAGTGCCCTGAAAAGGGAATTTGGCTGGGCATTGCCCTTAAAAGAGCACTTTGCTCTTTTGCTGCCCAGAAAAAAACATAATTTATGTAAGAACTTACCTGATAAATTCATTTATTTCATTGTGGCGATTTGTTACTGATGGGATATACATTCTTACCAGGAGGAAGCAAAGTTTCCCAAACATCAAAGTCTATAAATACCCCACCCACCTCACTTATATCTCAGTTTATCGTATAGCCAAAAAGTGAGGTGTAAAAAAGGAGTAAGAAAAAAGGAACAGTAAAAAAGATGTGCTCATTAAACACAACCCATAAGAGGGAGAGAACCTTGTGAATTTCTCAGGTAAGTTCTTACATAAATTATGTTTTCTTTCATATAGGTGGTGAGAGTCCACAATTTGTTACTGATGGGATATAATACCCAAGATGTGGAAGTCCATGAGTAACAAAATAAAGGGAGGGATAAAATATAAACAGCTTTTTTTCACTAAAAAAACTAAAAAAAATATAGGCAATATAATTAAAGAGTGACCACTGCCTGAAGAACCTTTCTACCAAAAGCTGCTTTTGAAGAGGCAAAAACATAAAAATAGTAAAATTTGGTAAAAGTATGCAAAGAAGACCAAGTGGCTGCTTTGCAAATTTGATCAACTGAAGACTCATTCTTGAAAGCCCAAGACGTGGCAACTGATCTTGTAGTATGAGCTGTAATTCTTTGATGTGGAGACTGACCCGCATCCAAATAAGCTTTGTGAAACAGATGTTTTAACCAAGAGGCTAAAGAAATAGCAAAAGCTTTTTGACCCTTTCTTGAACCAGAAAAAATAACAAATAGACTTGAAGTCTTTCTGAAGTTTTTAGTGGCATCAACATAATATTTCAAAGCTCTAACAACATCCAAAGAATGTAAACAATTTTTAGCATCATTCTTAGAATTAGGACACAAAGAGGGAACAACAATTTCCCTGTTAATGTTGTTATAATTAACAACTTTTGGCAAAAAATTTAAAGTAGTCTGCAAAACTGATTTATCTTGATGAAAAATCAGGTAAGAAGTTTCACAAGAAAGGGCAGATAATTCAGAAACTCTTCTAGCAGAAGAGATAGCTAGAAGAAACAAAACTTTCCAAGAACGTAGTTTAATGTCGAAATAATGCATAGGCTCAAAAGAGGAGCTTGTAATGTCTCCATGGAGGAAAAATAAACTTAATAACAGGCTTTATTCTAGACAAAGCCTGAACAAGACAATGAATGTCTGGAAGATGAGCAATCTTTCTGTTAAACATAACAGAAAGAGCAGATAGTTGTCCTCTCAAGGTACTGGCAGATACGTCTTTATCTAAATAATTGTGAAGAAATTGTAGAATTCTAGGAATTCTAAATGAATGCCAAGAAAAATTATGATTGGAACACCAGGAAATCTAAGTTTTCCAAACTTTACAATAAATCTTCCTGGAGACAGGTTTTTTTGCCTGAATCATAATATTAATCACAGAGTCTGAAAAACCTCTGTGACTGAGAACTAGACGTTCAATCTCCACTCCATTAAGTTTTTCAGTGATTTTAGATCTGGATGAAAGAAGGGACCTTGAGACAGAAGGTTTGATCTTAGAGGAAGATGCAATTGCGGGTAGCTGAATATCCAAACTAGATCTTCTTACCAAATCCTGAGAGGCCATGCGGGAGCTATCAGAAATACAGATGATTTTTCCATCTTAATTTTAAAAACCCTCTGAGTAGTAGAACTAGTGGAGGAAATATATAAGCAAACTGGAATGACCAAGGGACTGCTAGAGCATCCGTCATTTCTGCATGAGGATCCCGTGACCTTGCAAGGTATCTGGGAAGTTTCTTGTTCAAACGAGAGGCCATAAGATCTATTTGAGGAAGACCTCAAATTTGAACAATTTGTAAGAATATATCCTGATGGAGAGACCATTCCCATGGGTGTAGTGACTGATGGCTGAGATAATCTGCCTCCCATTTGTCCACATCTGGGATGCAAATCATAGTGATGAGACAGGAATTGGTTCTGCCCAAGAAACTTGGATAAGTGACTTTGTGTTCCCCCTTGATGATTGACATATGCCACTGTCGTGATATTGTCTGTCTGAAAATGAAGGTAAGGTTTGTTCCTCTAAACAGGCCAAGCTTGAAGAGCTTTGAAAAGAGCACAGAGTTCTAAGATATTGATCAGAATCTTTGTTTCCTGAACATACCAGACTCCCGGTGCAGTCAGGGACCCCCATACTGCTCCCCAACCTGTAAGACTTGCATCTGTTGTGATCACATACCAGGTAGGACTAACAAAGGAAGCCCCTTTAAGAAATTGGTGGTCTAGCCACCATGTCAGAGAAAAATGAGTGTTGGGATCTAAGAATATCACTTGCCTGAAGAGCCTTTCTACCAAAACTCCCATGGAAAATTACATAGTTAATGCAGAGTCTGTTTTTAATCCATAAAGGGCATAAATCACCTAAAATTCCTAAATTGTTTGGAATAACGTGCTTTAAAACATCAGGTATGACGTTGTATCGTTCAGGTAGTTTAAGGGTTACGCTCGCTTCACAGTGACAGACCAAACTCCCTGTTTAACGCACCGCAAACAACCGCAAACAGTCCATTTGCACAACCGCAAACTCCCCACTTGCACAAGGTTGGATACCAAACTAGCCATGTCCCGTTCCTTGTCCTCACTGATGTCACTACGCGTGCAATCACTTCCTGGGGTAACAGAAAATACTCCACCCACAAGATGCTCCTATTATATTACTGCACTGAGGATGCTGCCTATATCTGTGTGTCCTGCTCCCTGGCCGGAGAGCACAGGGGACACCAGGTTGAGCTGCTGAATGAGGCTTCTGAGAAGAAGAAAAAGAAACTGAGAAATGTTCTGCAGAAACTGACCACAAAGAGAGAGGAGACTGAGAAAAGAGTCCAGAGTCTGCAGAAGCACAGGAGAGGAGTGCAAGAGAAAGCAGCTGGTGTAACAGAGAGACTGACTGCCCTGATTAGGGACATCAGGAAACAGCTGGAAGACCTAGAGAAGCGAGTCCTGAGTGATATCACCCGGCAGCAGGAGCAGGTTTTACTCACAATCTCTGATCTGATCCAGCAGCTGGGAAAAAGAGAACGATGAGCTAACCAGGAAGATTTGTCACATTGAGGAGCTGTGCAACATGACTGATCCATTAACTGTCCTACAAAAACAGGAATCACACAGAGATGAGATGCTTGGTCGGTCCTCCTACTTCCAATTTGGGGCACTGCACATGCAATCTAATGTGCCACCAGATAGGAGTGGTGTGTTAACTAGTACTATTCTTATCAGTTTAATCCCTGTTACCTCCCCTATCAGGGGACGTGTATATGGCATCGATTTTAGGAACCCCGAGATGATTTTAGGAACCGGGAGATGGAAAAAGATGCTTGGTCGGTCCGGCCACGAGATAGATAGATACATAGATTAGATAGATAGATCAATAGAAGCAATAGATACATTTGATGATAGATACGATAGATAGATAGATTTGATAGATAAATAGATAGATTTGATAGATAGATAATTTCCCAGACAGAGAATTACAAGACGGGCGGTCTGGGACCCATGGTAAGGTTCCCAGAGGCAGTTGCGGCGCCCGAGGCTCTGATTAGAACAGAGCACTCTGTGTATCTGCCCTCGGCCGAAATCGGAACATTCTTTAGCTTTCTGCCTGTCAGCCAAATGTCCGTCTGCCAAATGTCCTTCTGCATTTTGTCAGAGCACCACATGCAATCTACTGTGCCACCAGATAGGAGTGGTGTGTTAACTAGTACTATTCTTATCAGTTTAATCCCTGTTACGTCCCCTATCAGGGGACGTGTATATGGCGCCGATTTTAGGAACCCGGAGATGATTTTAGGAACCGGGAAATGGAAAAAGATGCTTGGACACCCAGTACAGGTCGTTCTCCTTCAGCCTTTTTATACAAGGGTCCCTCAACAGGCACGACAGCATGAAAGACCCCATATGCCATTACTTCCTTTTGCACAATCGAGTACAGGTATGGCATCGATTTTAGGAACCCGGAGATGATTTTAGGAACCGGGAGATGGAAAAAGATGCTTGGACACCCAGTTCAGGTCATTCTCCTTCAGCCATTTTATACGAGGATCCCTCAACAGGCACGACAGCATGAAAGACCCCATATGCCATTACTTCCTTTTGCACAATCGAGTACAGGTATGGCATCGATTTTAGGAACCCGGAGATGATTTTATGAACCGGGAGATGGAAAAAGATGCTTGAACACCCAGTACAGGTCGTTCTCCTTCAGCCTTTTTATGTGAGGGTCCCTCAACAGGCACGACAGCATGAAAGACCCCATATGCCATTACTTCCTTTTGCACAATCGAGTACAGGTATGGCATCGATTTTTGGAAGCCGGAGATGATTTTAGGAACCGGGAGATGGAAAAAGATGCTTGGACACCCAGTACAGGTCATTCTCCTTCAGCCTTTTTATACAAGGGTCCCTCAACAGGCACGACAGCATGAAAGACCCCATATGCCATTATTTCCTTTTGCACAATCGAGTACAGGTATGGCATCGATTTTAGGAACCCGGAGATGATTTTAGGAACCGGGAGATGGAAAAAGATGCTTGGACACCCAGTACAGGTCGTTCTCCTTCAGCCTTTTTATACGAGGGTCCCTCAACAGGCACGACAGCATGAAAGACCCCATATGCCATTACTTCCTTTTGCACAATCGAGTACAGGTATGGCATCGATTTGAGGAACCCAGAGATGATTTTAGGAACCGGGAGATGGAAAAAGATGCTTGGACACCCAGTACAGGTCGTTCTTCTTCAGCCATTTTATACGAGGGTCCCTCAACAGGCACGACAGCATAAAAGACCCCATATGCCATTACTTCCTTTTGCACAATCGAGTACAGGTATGGCATCGATTTTAGGAACCCGGAGATGATTTTAGGAACTGGGAGATGGAAAAAGATGCTTGGACACCCAGTATAGGTCATTCTCCTTCAGCCTTTTTATACGAGGGTCCCTCAACAGGCACGACAGCATGAAAGACCCCCTATGCCATTACTTCCTTTTGCACAATCGAGTACAGGTATTGCATCGATTTTAGGAACCCGGAGATGATTTTAGGAATCGGGAGATGGAAAAAGATGCTTGGACACCCAGTACAGGTCGTTCTCCTTCAGCCTTTTTATATGAGGGTCCCTCAACAGGCACGACAGCATTAAAGACCCCATATGCCATTACTTCCTTTTGCACAATCGAGTACAGGTATGGCATCGATTTTAGGAACCCAGAGATGATTTTAGGAACCGGGAGATGGAAAAAGATGCTTGGACACCCAGTACAGGTCGTTCTCCTTCAGCTATTTTATACGAGGGTCTCTCAACAGGCACGACAGCATGAAAGACCCCATATGCCATTACTTCCTTTTGCACAATCGAGTACAAGTATGGCATCGATTTTAGGAACCCGGAGATGATTTTAGGAACCGGGAGATGGAAAAAGATGCTTGGACACCCAGTACAGGTCGTCCTCCTTCAGCCATTTTATACGAGGGTCCCTCAACAGGCACAACAGCATGAAAGACCCCATATGCCATTACTTCCTTTTGCACAATCAAGTACAAGTATGGCATCGATTTTAGGAACCCAGAGATGATTTTAGGAACTGGGAGATGGAAAAAGATGCATGGACACCCAGTACAGGTCATTCTCCTTCAGCCTTTTTATACGAGGGTCCCTCAACAGGCCCGACAGCATAAAAGACCCCATATGCCATTACTTCCTTGAACCCTAGTTGGTGGCGGTCGGATAAGTCACGCAAGTCATCCTGCATTCGGAGATAAAATACAGCAGCGTGTGGACCATATTTAGCCCAAGGCATCTCTCATCTCATCAGGCCTTTTTTACTCGAATGCATCGCCCAATGTCAGTCCCTTCGGGATCCATCCCTCATTCATCTTAATAAAGGTGAGGTAATCGAGACTTTTTTGACCAAGGTGACTTCGCTTCTCAGTGACAATACCTCCTGCTGCACTGAAGGTCCTTTCCAACAGGACACTTGAAGCGGGGCAGGCCAGAAGTTCTATGGCAAATTGGGATAGCTCAGGCCACAGGTCAAGCCTGCACACCCAGTAGTCAAGGGGTTCATCGCTCCTCAGAGTGTCGAGATCTGCAGTTAAGGCGAGGTAGTCTGCTACCTGTCGGTTGAGTCATTCTCTGAGGCTGGACCGCGAAGGGCTGTGGCGATGCATAGGAGTTTAAAAGGTCTGCATGTCCTCCATCAACAACACGTCTGTAAAGCGTCCTGTCTTTGCCGGCGTGGTCGTGGGAGGAGGAGTATTACTTCCCGTTGTGCTGTGACATCACCCTTATACGCTGTGTAAAGCATACTTTTTAATTTATTTTTGAACTGCTCCATCCTTTCCGACTTGCGGGAATTCAGTAAAATTTCAAGCACTTTATGCTTATACCGGGGGTCTAGTAGCATGGACACCCAGTACAGTTCATTCTCCTTCAGCTTTTTTATACGAGTGTCCCTCAACAGGCACGACAGCATAAAAGACCCCATTTGCACAAGGTTGAATGCCGAGCTACTCATGTCCCATTCCTCGACCTCACTGATCTCACTGAAGGTATCTTCTTCCCCCCAGCCACGTACAACACCACGGGTACCAGATAGGTGACAACAAAGAGCACCCTGGGATGCCTATTGTGCTTGGTCTTCCTCCTCCTCCTCAAAGCCACATTCCTCCTCTGACTCCTCTTCCTCACAATCCTCTTCCTGCGTTGCCGCTGGTCCAGCAAGCGATGCTGATAAGGCTGTTTCTGGTGGTGATGGTGACCACAACTCCTCCTCTTCACGCTCATCTACGGCCTGATCCAGCACTCTTCACAGGGCACGTTCCAGGAAGAAAACAAATGGTATGATGTCGCTGATGGTGCCTTCGGTGCGACTGACTAGGTGCGACTGACTAGGTTTGTCACCTCCTCAAAAGGACGCATGAGCCTACAGGCATTGCGCATGAGCGTCCAGTAACGTGGCAAAAAAATTCCCAGAGGCTGTCCTAGCACCCCGGTCATACAAATACTCATTAACAGCTTTTTCTTGTTGGAGCAGGCGGTCGAACATTAGGAGTGTTGAATTCTAAGATGTCGTGCTGTCGCAAATCAAGCGCCTCACTGGCAGGTTGTTTCGCCGCTGGATATCTGACAAGTGCGCCATGGCCGTTTAGGAACGCCTGAAATGGCCACACACCTTCCTGGCCTGCTTCAGGACATCCTGTAAGCCTGGGTACTTATGTACAAAGCGTTGTACAATCAGATTACACACATGTGCCATGCACGGCACATGTGTCAACTTGCCCAATTTCAATGCCGCCACCAAATTACTTCCGTTGTCAGAAACCACTTTGCCGATCTCCAGTTGGTGCGGAGTCAGCCACTGACCCACCTGTGCAATCAGGGTGGACAGGAGTGCTGCTGCGGTGTGACTCTCTGCTTTCGGGCAAGGCAACCCCAAAACGGCGTGACACTGCCGTATCCGGGATATGGAATAGTACCTGGGGAGCTGGGGGGGTGCCGTTGATGTGGAGCAAGACGCAGCAGAAGAGAACTCAGCCAAGGAGGTTATGCAAGAGGATGGAGTAGGAGGAGTAGAGGAGGTGGCAGCAGGCCTGCCTGCAAGTCATGGCAGTGTCACCAACTCCTCTGCAGAGCCAGGCATTCCATGCTTGGCAGCCGTCAGCAGGTTTACCCAATGCACAGTGTAGGTGATATACCTGCCCTGACCATGCTTTGCAGACCAGCTATCAGTGGTCAGATGGACCCTTCCCCAACACTGTGTGCCAGACATGCCATTACTACAGGTTGGGGATTGCTTTTTGTGCAAAGAAATTTCGGCCCAATAGCTACAAATTTTTTGAATGCCTCAGACTCCACCAGCTTGTATGGTAACAGCTGGCGGGCTAAGAGTTCAGACAAGCCAGCTGTCAGATGCTGGGAAAGGGGGTGACTTGGTGACATTGGCTTCTTACGCTCAAACATGTCCTTGACAGACACCTGACTGTGGGCAGATGAGCAGGAACTGCTCCAGAAGAGAGACGGATTGGCGGATGAGAGGGGGCAAGGAGCACAGCAGTGGTTGATGTGGCTGAAGATGCTGGACCAGGAGGAGGATGGCGGCTTTGAGTTTGTGTGCTGCTTGTCCTCATGTGTTCATCCCATAGGCGTTTGTGATGTTAGATCATGTGCCTTCGCAAAGCACTTGTACCTAGGTGGGTGTTGGACTTCCCACGACTCAGTTTCTTTTGGCACAGGTTGCAAATGGCATTGTTGTTGTCAGAGGCAGACACATAAAAAAAATGCCACACTGCTGAGCTCTGCGATTACGGCATTCTGGTGGTGGCAACAGCATGTGTTGATTGGCGTGCTGTCTGGCTGACCCCGGGTGCCGATGCATGCTGACTGTGCCTGTGTTATAAAGTCAACTATTTCATCAGAACGTTTCGTGTTCATGGTACGTGGCCTAACACTGGGCATTATTCTATGGCCAAAGGGAATCACAGCACCACGACCACGATGGCCCCTGCGGGTTGGCCTGCCTCTGCCTGTCATTTTTTTTCCGATTAGTGCTACTATGCGTGCAAGCTACTGTGACTGGGCACAGTATACGCTGTGAGCCTGACACAAAAAACCAGACTGATGTTTTTTAAATGTACACTGACAGTGCACTACTATTAAACAAGATAATATGAATGGTGGCACTGGGCAAGTGGGCACAGTATACGCTGTGAAACTGACACAAAAAAGCAGACTGATGTTTCACAGTCAAAATAGTTTTTTTATTTTTAAATGTACACTTACACTACTATTAAACAAGATATGAGTGCTGGCACTGGGCAAGTGGGCACAGTATACGCTGTGAGCCTGACACAAAAAAGCAGACTGATGTTTCACAGTCAAAATAGTTTTTTTATTTTTAAAATGTACACTTACACTACTATTAAACAAGATAATATGAGTGGTGGCACTAGACAAGTGGGCACAGTATACGCTGTGAGCCTGACACAAAAAAGCAGACTGATGTTTCACAGTCCAAAAAGTTTTTATTTTTTTAAATGTACACTTACACTACTATTAAACAAGATATGAGTGGTGCCACTGGGCAAGTGGGCACAGTATACGCTGTGAGCCTGGCATACACGCTGGCAGGCAGGCAACTGAAATTAGATTACACTAGCAGACTGATGTTTCACAGTCAAAAAAGTTTTTTTTTTAATTATTTACACTACTGTTACACCAGATATGAGTGGTGGCACTGGGCAAGTGGGCCGGGCACACACGTTGGCAGGCAGGCAAATGCAATTAGAATTACACTAGCAGACTGATGTTTCACAGTCAAAAAAGTTTTTTTTTTAAATTATTTACACTACTGTTACACCAGATATGAGTGGTGGCACTGGGCAAGTGGGCCAGGAACACGTTGGCAGGCAGGCAAATGCAATTAGAATTATACTAGCAGACTGATGTCTCACAGTCAACAAAGTTTTTTTTTTATTATTTACACTACTGTTACACCAGATATGAGTGGTGGCACTGGGCAAGTGGGTCTGGCACAAACGCTAGCAGGCAGGCACCTGCAATTAGATTACACTAGCATACTGATGTTTCACAGTCAAAAAAGTTTTTTTTTTAAATTTACACTACTGTTACAACAGATATGAGTGGTGGCACTAGTTGGCAAGTGAGCCTGGCACACACGCTGGCAGGCAGGCAACTAGAATTAGATTACACTAGCAGACTGATGTTTCACAGTCAAAAAAGTTTTTTTTAAAAAAAATTACACTACTGTTACAACAGATATGAGTGGTGGCACTAGTTGGCAAGTGGGCCTGGCACACGCTGGCAGGCAGGCAACTACAATTAGTTTACACTAGCAGACTGATGTTTCACAGTCAAAAACATTTTTTTAAAAAAAATTAACACTACTGTTACAAGAGATATGAGTGGTGGCACTAGTTGGCAAGTGGGCCTGGCACACACGCTGGCAGGCAGGCAACTGCAATTAGATTACACTAGCAGACTGATGTTTCACAGTCAAAAAAGTTTTATTTTTTTTAAGTTTACACTACTGTTACAAATGATATGAGTGGTGGCACTAGTTGACAAGTGGGCCTGGCACACACGCTGGCAGGCAACTGCAATTAGATTACACTAGCAGACTGATGTTTCACAGTCGAAAAAAAAAATTTTAAAAAAAATTTACACTACTGTTACAACAGATATGAGTGGTGGCACTTAGCAAGTGGGCCTGGCACACACACTGGCCGGCAGGCAACTGCAATTAGATTACACTAGCAGACTGATGTTTCACAGTCAAAAAAGTTTTTTTTTACAAAATTTACACTACTGTTACAACAGATATTAGTGGTGGCACTAGTTGGCAAGTGGGTCTGGCACACACGCTGGCAGGCAGGCAACTGGTATTAGATTACACTAGCAGACTGATGTTTCACAGTCAAAAAAGTTTTTGTTTTTTTAAATTTACACTACTGTTACAACAGATATGAGTGGTGGCACTAGTTAGCAAGTGGGCCTGGCACACACGCTAGCAGGCAGGCAACTGCTATTAGATTACACTAGCAGACTGATGTTTCACAGTCAAAAAAGTTTTTTTTTTAAATTTACACTACTGTTACAACAGATATGAGTGGTGGCACTAGTTGGCAAGTGGGCCTGGCACACACGCTGGCAGGCAGGCAACTGCTATTAGATTACACTAGCAGACTGATGTTTCACAGTCAAAAAAGTTTTTTTTTTAAATTTACACTACTGTTACAACAGATATGAGTGGTGGCACTAGTTGGCAAGTGGGCCTAGCACACACGCTGGCAGGCAACTGCTATTAGATTACACTAGCAGACTGATGTTTCACAGTGAAAGAAAGTTTTTTTAAAAAAAATGTACACCACTGTTACAACAGATATGAGTGGTGGCACTAGTTGGCAAGTGGGACTGGCACACACACTGGCAGGCAGGCAACTGCAATTTGATTACACTAGCAGACTGATGTTTCACAGTCAAAAAAGTTTTTTTTTTTTAATTTACACTACTGTTACAACAGATATGAGTGGTGGCACTAGTTGGCAAGTGGGCCTGGCACACACGCTGGCAGGCAGGCAACTGCAATTAGATTACACTAGCAGACTGATGTTTCACAGTCAAAAAATGTTTTTTAAAAAAAATTTACACTACCGTTACAACAGATATGAGTGGTGGCACTAGTTGGCAAGTGGGCCTGGCACACACGCTGGCAGGCAGGCAACTGCTATTAGATTACACTAGCAGACTGATGTTTCACAGTCAAAAAAGTTTTTTTTAAAAAAAATTACACTACTGTTACAACAGATATAAGTGGTGGCACTAGTTGGCAAGTGGGCCTGGCACACACGCTGGCAGGCAGGCAACTGCTATTAGATTACACTAGCAGACTGATGTTTTACAGTCAAAAAAGTTTTTTTTTTTAAATTTACACTACTGTTACAACAGATATGAGTGGTGGCACTAGTTGGCAAGTGGGCCTGGCACACACGCTGGCAGGCAGGCAACTGCAATTAGATTACACTAGCAGACTGATGTTTCACAGTCAAAAAAGTTTTTTTTTTTTAAATTTACACTACTATTACAACAGATATGAGTGGTGGCACTAGTTGGCAAGTGGGACTGGCATACACGCTGGCAGGCAGGCAACTGCTATTAGATTACACTAGCAGACTGATATTTCACAGTCAAAAAAGTTTTTAAAAAAAAAATTAAACTACTGTTACCACAGATATGAGTGGTGGCACTTAGCAAGTGGGCCTGGCACACACGCTGGCAGGCAGGCAACTGCTATTAGATTACACTAGCAGACTGATGTTTCACAGTCAAAAAAGTTTTTTAAAAAAAAATTTACACTACTGTTACAACAAATATGAGTGGTGGCACTTAGCAAGTGGGCCTGGCACACACGCTGGCAGGCAGGCAACTGCAATTAGATTACACTAGCAGACTGATGTTTCACAGTCAAAAAAGTTTTTTTAAAAAAAATTTACACTACTGTTACAACAGATATGAGTGGTGGCACTAGTTGGCAAGTGGGTCTGGCACACACGCTGGCAGGCAGGCAACTGCTTATAGATTACACTAGCAGACTGATGTTTCACAGTCAAAAAAGTTTTTTTTTACAAAATTTACACTACTGTTACAACAGATATGAGTGGTGGCACTGCAGGCAGGCAACTGCAATTAGATTACACTAGCAGACTGATGTTTCACAGTCAAAATTACACAGGCAAAAAAAAAAAAGATGTTCTAGCCCTAAAAAGGCCTTTTTGGGGTGCTGTCCTTAGAGCAGAGATCAGATGAGTCCTTCAGGACTGTAGTGGACACTGAATACACTAACTTAGCTATCAATTTCCCTATAAAATCAGCAGCAGCTACACTATTCCTCCTCTCACTAAGAATGTAGGATTAGAATGAATCTAAAATGGCTGCTGTCCAGGAGCTGGGAGGGTCTGGGAGGGAGTGTCTGCTGCTGATTGGCTGAAATGTGTCTGCAGACTGTGAGATACAGGGTCAAAGTTTACTCAATGATGACGAATAGGGGGCGTATCGAGCATCGCATATATTGTTCGCCCGCCGCAGCGAACGCGAACAAGCTATGTTCGCCGGGAACTATTCGCCGGCAAACTATTCACGACATCACTACCTGTAAGTCTTTTATGGGCATATAATGACTTTGCTGAACAAAAGACAGAAAAGTCCTTATAGTTTCCATCTTGAAAGTTGTAATTCTCACAAATTTGTTTAGTGTTTCCAGATCCAAGGTTGGTCTGAATTCTCCTTCTTTGGTACAATGAATAGATTTGAGTAAAAACACTTTCTTTATTCCTGTAGAACTGGGACAATCACTCCCATGATTTCTAGATGTGAGACACATGTTAGAAAAGCCTGAGCTTTTAACGGATGTTTTGGAACATGAGTTAAATAAAACCGTCCCCTTGGGGGTTTGATTTTGAAACCAATGTAATATCCCTAAAAGATTATATTCTGAATCCAGTGATTTTGGACAGATTCTGACTAAACTGGGTTGGGGGCCGCACCTATATGCTGTTTTCTGGACAGAATTAGGTTTCTTGAATTGTTTCGATTTATTCCAATTGGAAGAAGGTCTCCAGTTAGAGCCAGGGGCTTTTGGAGAGGGGGACGGCTTCTGATCTTTGTTTCGAAAAGAACAAAAATGATTTGGAGCCTTGAATTTCCCTTTGGATCTATAGTCTTGAGGCTAAAAAACTGAAATGGAATAAATAATTGAATCTAATTATGAACCAAATAGATTCTTACCCTGAAAAGAAAGAGATAGTAATCTTATCTTAGAGACCATATCAGCATTCCAAGATTTAAGCCATAAAGCTCTTCTAGAAAGATACTATTTTTAAACCTAGACGAAGGGTTAAAAAAGTACCAGGTTTAGACAATTCCTTAGAGATAATATTAGATACTGCATTAGGAACAGGAAATATCTCTGGAAGAACAATGTTAGACTTAAAAAAAGAATTCAACTTGTTACAAGGAATATCCTCAGAAGGATTAACTTCTTCAATACTTAAAGTGACTAAAACTTCTTTTAAAATAGAATGAATATGCTCAATTTTAAACAAAAAAGATGTATCTGGTTCTGTATCAGATGAAGGAGCATCAGTCTCAGAGGAATCATCATCATGAGAAGATATGTCAGTATTAGTCTGATCAGTACATATTTTACTAGATGAAGGCAAAACATGTGCTGATCTCTTACACTTATTTGAAGGCGGAATTTCAGTCAGAGCCTTCTCAATTGAAGCAGCAATAAATGTCTTCATTGCTGAGGGTACACCATCTACATCCTTCTGAGATGGAAACTTCTTCAGTTGGACTTCGTTGGAAGAGGATGCTCCGCGTCGGATGTCTTGAAGATGGAGCTGCTCCACGCCGGATGGATGAAGATAGAAGATGCCGCCTGAATGAAGACTTCTGCCCGTCTGGAGGACCTCTTCTGGCCGGCTTCGATGAAGACTTCTGCCCGTCTGGAGGACCACTTCTGCCGGATTCGTTGAGGACTTTGGCCCGGCTGGGTGAAGACTTCTCAAGGTAGGGTGATCTTCAAGGGGTTAGTGTTAGGTTTTATTAAGGGGGGATTGGGTGGGTTTTAGAGTAGGGTTGGGTGTGTCGGTGGTGGGTTTTAATGTTGGGGGGGTATTGTACTTTTTAATAGAGCTGATTACTTTGGGGCAATGCCCTGCAAAAGGCCCTTTTTAGGGCTATTTGTAATTTAGTATAGGGTAGGGCTTTTTATTATTTTGGGGGACTTTTTTATTTTATTAGGGGGATTAGATTAGGTGTAATTAGTTTAAAAAACTTGTAATTATTTTATTCTTTTCTGTAGATTAGTGGGGGGTTTTTTCGTACTTTAGATATTTTTTTAAAATTTTATTTAATTGTATTTAGTTTAGGTAATTAATTTAATTATAGTGTATTGTTAGGTGTAATTGTAACTTAGGTTAGGATTTATTTTACAGGTAAATTTGAATTTATTTTAGCTAGGTAGTTATTAAATAGTTAATAGCTATTTAATAACTATTCTACCTAGTTAAAATAAATAAAAAGTTGCCTGTAAAATAAAAATAAATCCTAAGCTAGCTGCAATGTAACTATTAGTTATACTGTAGCTAGCTTAGGGTTTATTTTACAGGTATTTAGTTTTAAATAAGAATAATTTAATTAATGTTAGTAATTTTATTTAGATTTATTTAAATTATATTTAAGTTAGGGGTGTTAGGGTTAGACTTAGGTTTAGGGGTTAATAAATTTAATATAGTGGCGGCGATTTTGTGGGCAGCAGATTAAGGTTTAATAAGTGTTGGTAGGTTGCGGTGACATTGGGGGTGGCAGATTAGGGGTTAATAAATATAATGTAGGGTTCAGCGATGTTGGGGGCAGCAGCTTAGGGGTTCATAAGTATAATCTAGGTGGCGGCGGTGTCCAGAGCGGCAGATTAGGGGTTAATAAGTGTAAGATTAGGGGTGTTTAGACTCGGGGTTCATGTTAGGGTTATAGGTGTAGACATAAAATGTATTTTCCCCATAGGAATCAATGGGGCTGTGTTAAGAGCTTTACGCTGCTTTTTTGAAGGTGTTAGACTTTTTTTCAGCCGGCTCTGCCCCATTGATTCCTATGGGGAAATCGTGCACAAGCACGTTTTACCTGCTTACCGCTAACGTAAGCAGCGCTGGTATTGAGGTGAGATGTGGAGCTAAATTTTGCTCTACGTTCACTTTTTTGTGGCTAACGCCGGGTTTCTAAAAACCCGTAATCCCATTGCTGTCTGTAGGTGGGCGGTGAGGGAAAACTGCTTGTTAGCACCGCTCAGCCTTACCGACAAAACTCGTAATCTAGGCAATATTTTTTTAAATATTGCACACAAAAGTTATAAAGGCTCAAGAATTGGAGGTCTCAGGTGCTTTAACATAGACATACATACATACATATACATGTCTAATGATGTATGTATGTATATATATATATATATATATATATATATATATATATATATATATATTTGTGCCTCTATATGTGTACATAGTGGAATATGTTCTATGTATTTATAAATAGATTTTCCTAAATATAACTTTATACTGTATATCTATACCTATATATAATCATGTGCAGAACATTGGAATGCAAAATATTCATATTTTCATATCGGGTTAGTGCAAATGAGAATATGCAATCGAGTTTGCACGAGAGTGGGGTGTTTTTCCCCCCACTTATTTTCTCTCCATTGACGCCTAAAGGAGAATACATGAAAACGCACAGTTTACTTTAAACTCGTAATACGAGTGCAACCTGATGAGAGCAAAAAGCTTTGTTATATAGCTCAATTAAAGCTCAAGTGAAAGCGTTAATTTGTGTTCCACTTGTAATCTGGCCCAGTATGTTCCTATATCTATATCAGAAATTACCCACCAATTAAAGCCAGTCTGTCTGGAGGAAAAAGCAACCAGAAACACCTGACACTCATTGTGCACTAAGCTTTGTCAAAAAGGCAGACTGGCTTTAATTGGAGTGCAATTTGTGATATAAATATAGGAAAATACTTAGAGGTATGTATAAGAGTATAGCATGGGAATGCCCAGCTGTTAAATCATTTGGACGGGGGAACATGAAAGTATAGAAATTGGCCATCCCATATATTTCCTCTGTAGGAGGTGTAATTGTCACATATTAGTAAGTGGATAGGGATCTTATACACCTGTGCTACACATACCAATGGAGATAATTACCCATTTTGTGTTGTCTGTAAGATTTATGCTCTTTATGCATTTTGAATGGAGAAATCTGCAACTGGAAGGTGTTTGACCTATGCTTGTTTAAACTGTTTTGAATATGCGTGACATTTTATAAGAATTAATAAAAGTTTTTTATTTCACCACTTCTATGGGTTTTTATTGTGGTGCTCTCTTAATTACATGTTTATGATGTGCTTATATGCAATAACTTGCATCAAGCACTCACCATGTAGTAAATAATTGAAAGGATATATAGATATTGGATCTGTTCACCCCATATTGTTCTATTGAATGTTAAAACATTCATCCAGCACGGTTTGTAAAGTAAAGTACTACAAAGATGCTTCAGCTATACCCTTTTGGTACCTGAAGACTGTAAAAATGTTTTAGGCTAGTGGGTAAACTACACTATTCTATTGGTTTGTATGTGTCATAAACATCTTTATTTCTAGATTTATACAAGCTCATATATTGTATTCATCTGGGGAGATGGCAATACCAATTTACCAGTTCCTTATTATCTGAAAAGTAAGTCCAGGTTTAACCCCCACAAGCCTATCCTAGGCGGTTGGAGCATTTTCAGCTTCATGAGCGAGCCTGGAGCAAATAGTTAAGAAACAACTCTAAAATAGCATTTCTCAATCCCCTGCACAAATGTGAAGGGGGTGGCATTACACAAGCAGCAGCTTGTGCAATGACAAAGTCCGGGCAGCGTATTCCTATCCACTAGCCGCAATGCTGGGTGGACAGTGGCAGAGAAGGGCAGCTCTTGTTAAATTGAGGCCTAAATCTCATTCAACAATTAGCAATTATGAACTGCATAAATTCTTGAAAGGGTCTAGCAGTCCCTTTATAGGAAGTACAGGAGTAATATTGATCCATATCATTTACTATTTAAAGTAATTATAGCAGATTTATGTATGAGATTATTTGTTAACAGAATGTAAGACATCAGTTAAGGTATATTTTGTATCTGGAAAACAATTAGACTATAAAACTTCAGATTGTGTTTTATTTGTGGTCTCACTTCAACATACATAAGTTATTAGGGTGATCCTTGGTTCTTCATTAGTTTGTATGTTCTCTTATATGTATTTAAAGGGGCATCAAACCTCAAAATCCTATTTAATGATTTGGATAGACCATACAATTTTAAACAACTTTCCAATTTACAGTACTTCTATTATCAAATTTGCTTCATTCTCTTGTTATAATTTGCTGAAGTAACAGCATTGCACTACTAGCAGATAACACATCTAGTTAGCCAATCACAAGAAAAAAATGTGTGTAGGTACCAATCAACAGCTAGCTCCCACTGGTGTATGATATGTGCGTATTCTTTTTTACAAAGGATGCACAGAGAATGAAGCATATTTGAGAATAGAAGTGAATTTTAAAGGGTCTTAAACTCACATGCTCTATATGAATCATGCAAGTTTAATTGTGTCTTTCCTATCCCTTTAATACAAGCTTTATGCTGAATGTTGTACCTAGAAGCTATGAGATCCTTGATTGTTTTATCTTGTTTTTTATAGATACTAATAGTCAAGTTATCTGGGTCTTTCAACTAAACCTCAGCCTTAAAATGTAATTATCACTTGCTATTTTAGGCAACTGACTTCCAGTACTACTTAATTACTGCCTAACAGTAGACATACAGAAAATGGCAAGTGAACGGGAACAAAAATGTAGACAGATGGAAAAGAGTAATAACTGATATCAGTCTTGAAGAAAAAAAAGGTTTCTTTAGTGGTAAAATGTATTTAAATCTCTTTAAATATATTAAAATACCATAAGAAGAGCATAAGCACATATAAAAGAAATAGTATGTGTTAATATTGCTGATTTCATACCATTTTTTTATTTTTTGATTTAACATATATAGAGCAATTTCAAAATCGTTTAGATAAAAGTCTATTTTAACCAGCCTTGTGGGTTTCAGTAAACATTTTTGGAACTGTTTTTAGAACTATCTTGAAGTCCCTTTCTCTTGTATTTTGCCTTATTTAATTTAGAGTTTAACTGTTATTTACTGATTATTACACTTAAAGGGACACTGAACCTAATTTTTTTCTTTTTAAGCAACTTTCTAATTTACTCCTATTATCAATGTTTCATCGTTCTCTTGCTATCTTTATTTTAAAAGCAGGAATGTAAATCTTAGCAGCCAGCCCATTTTAGGTTCAGCACCATGGATAGTGCTTGCTTATTGGAGGATTACATTTACCCACCAATAAACAAGCATAACCCAGGTTCTCAAGCAAAAATGGGCTGGCTCCTATGCATCACATTCCTGCTTTTTAAATAAAGATAGCAAGAGAACGAAGAAAAATTGATAATAAGAGTAAATTAGAAAGTTGCTTAAAATTGCATGTTCTATCTGAATCATGAAAGAAAAAATTTGGGTTCAGTGTCCCTTTAAGTATATTTGGTGTTTGTGAGACCTGTTCGGTATATAAAACTTTGGGATAGACTATGAATAAATCAAGAGCGTGAGGTAGACATGCCATAGGTGTGTAAAAACTGGGTGTGGGTGTGGTGGGGAAGGGAGTGTGTGTTCAATTTGAAGTTCCATGCAATCTGCTTTAACTACTAAACCTAATACATAGTGATGTCGCGAATAGTTCGCCGGCGAATAGTTCCCGGCGAACATAGCATGTTCGTGTTCGCTGCGGCGGGCGAACATATGCGATGTTCGGTCCGCCCCCTATTCGTCATCATTGAGTAAACTTTGACCCTGTACCTCACAGTCAGCAGGCACATTCCAGCCAATCAGCAGCAGACCCTCCCTCCCAGACCCTCCCACCTCCTGGACAGCATCCATTTTAGATTCATTCGGAAGCTGCATTCTTAGTGAGAGGAGGGACAGTGTAGCTGCTGCTGATTTAATAGGGAAATCGATAGCTAGGCTAGTGTATTCAGTGTCCACTACAGTCCTAAATGGACTCATCTGATCTCTGCTGTAAGGACAGCAGCCAAAAAAGCCCTTTTTAGGGCTAGAACATCAGTCTGCTTTTTTTTTTTTCCTGCGTAATCTAATTGCAGTTGCCCGCCTGCCAGCGTGTGTGTCAGGCTCACAGCGTATACTGTGCCCACTTTCCCAGTGCCACCACTCATATCTGGTGTAACAGTAGTGTACATTTTAAAAAAACAACACTTTTTTAACTGTGAAATAATAGCAAACAGCTGCCAGTACCCAAGATTGCCGCCAATAAGGCAGATGGGGAGGGTTAGAGAGCTGTTTTAGGGAGGATCAGGGAGGTTGGGGGCTAAGGGGGATGCTACACCACAGCATATGTAAATATGCTTAAAAAATTAAAAACCTTTTATTTTAGTACTGGCAGACTTTTATTTTACAGGCAGACTTTTATTTTAGTACTGGCGGGGACAATTGTGGGGTGGGGGAGGGAAGGGAGCTGTTTGAGAGGGATCAGGGGGTCTGAGGTGTCAGGTGGGAGGCTGATCTCTACACTAAAGCTAAAAGTAACCCTGCAAGCTCCCTACAAACTACCTAATTAACTCCTTCACTGCTAGCCATAATACATGTGTGATGCGCAGCAGCATTTAGCGGCCTTCTAATTTCCAGAAAGCAACGCCAAAGTCATATATGTCTGCTATTTCTGAACAAATGGGATCCCAGAGAAGCATTTACAACCATTTGTGCCATAATTGCACAAGTTGTTTGTAAATAATTTCAGTGAGAAACCTAAAATTGAGAAAAAAATTAAGTTTTTTTAAAATTTGATCGCATTTGGCGGTGAAATGGTGGCATTAAATATACCAAAATGGGCCTAGATCAATACTTTTGGTTGTCTACTACACTATACTTAAGCTAAAATTAACTCTACAAGCTCCCTACATGCTCCCTAATTAACCCCTTCACTGCTGGGCATAAAACACGTGTGGTGCGCAGTGGCATTTAGCAGCCTTCTAATTACCAAAAAGCAACGCCAAAGCCATATAAGTCTGCTATTTCTGAACAAAGGGGATCCCAGAGAAGCATTTACAACCATTTATGCCATAATTACATAAGTTATTTGTAAATCATTTCTGTGAGAAACCTAAAGTTTGTGAAAAAGTGAACAATTTGTTTTTATTTGATCGCATTTGGCAGTGAAATGGTGGCATTAAATATACCAAAATGGGCCTAGATCAATACTTTGGGATGTCTTCTAAAAAAAAATATATACATGTCAAGGGATATTCAGGTATTCCTGACAGATATCAGAGTTCCAATGTAACTAGCGCTCATTTTGAAAAAAAGTGGTTTTGAAATAGCAAAGTGCTTCTTGTATTTATTTCCCTATAACTTGCAAAAAAAGCAAAGAACATGTAAACATTGGGTATTTCTAAACTCAGGACAAAATTTAGAAACTATTTAGCATGGTTGTTTTTTGGTGGTTGTAGATATGTAACAGATTTTGGGGGTCAAATTTAGAAAAAGTGTGTTTTTTTCCATTTTTTCCTCATAATTTATAATGTTAGGTGATTTATGCCCTTTATGGATTAAAACCAGACTCTGCATCAACTATGTAATTTTCCATGGGAGTTTTGCCATGGATACCCCTCCGGCATGCCACAGTCCAGCTGTTAGTCCCCTTGAAACAACTTTTCCATCACTATTGTGGCCAGAAAGAGTCCCTGTGGGTTTTAAAATTCGCATGCATATTGAAGTCTATGGCGGTTCGCCCGTTCGCAAACTTTTGCGGAAGTTCGCGTTCGTCGTTCGTGAAACCAAATTTTTATGTTTGTGACATCACTACTAATACACAATGGCAATTCTGAGAGGGTGCTAATACCATATTTAACTAATATTATACCATCGCCAATTATGAAAGGTTTCAGTTGCCCTAAGTTTAAAAGACATTTACTTAGTAAATGTTTTTTGTTCTACCAAAGACAAGTAAATAAGTTAATGGTGAGAGGAGGATTTAAATGAGTAAAAAAAATTGGAATACGTAGTACAAATTGATGATCCCCACCAGTAGCACCCCAATGTGACTTTGAGACACTCTGCCAGCACCCTAAAATTTAAGATCTTTAACTACCCCTACTAATACCCCATATCTATTTATTTTTTATTTCGTATTGGGGGTATCCCAAAATTCATTTTCCCCCCTTTTGCCCCATGGTGATTTTAGTAATATTTAAAATGTTGATACATAAATGCTTTTTTTTTTTTTTCCTTGTCTTTATGACACACATGTTCAGCAGACAATTAAATATAGTTTCAAATAATAAGTTCTAGAAATTACTTGTAGCTTTCAAACTATTATTTAAATCAAGTAATAGAATCATCCATGTGTTAACTTCAAAGGGCACTCTGTGGGCAGAAAATGAAACCATCTTAATTGAAAGCAGTTGCAGTTTGAATAAAATTATCTTTGATGCTGAAATTTATTTCAGATGCCACGGTTGCTAAGATTACCAACTGCAACACAACAATACCTGAAACTATTTTTGAATAGAAATGCCTACAGTAAACCTAAAAGTAATTTAAATTGAGTTTACAGTATTTTATCATTTAAGTTTAATTTTCAATTTTCTCTGTAAGCTGCAATGTAATCAGTTTTACCAGTGCTTTATTGCTTGAGTAAAAGCTATAACTTACAGTATATTATGTTCGTGTCCAGAATATTACTCCAGCTACTTCATTGTTTTGATATATTTTTGTCTTGATATATTATTTTTTTATGTTTAAACCATATTTTTGAACAGGTATCTACTTACCAGCAAAAAATGTAAATCTTTTAATCATACCTCTATTATTAGAGCCATTTTTTTTTATTAGGGCTAGAAAGCCACATTATAATACTGATGCAGATCCATAATATGTAAAATATTTAGAAAAATATTATATGGAAGATGGGAATAGCTAAATATTCCCATTCATGAAAAAGCATGGGAATCAAGCACTCTTTTAAAATATACACTTTTATTAGTAGAAATATATAAAATTAACAATGAAAATACATATATTGTGCTGTCATAAAGCACAAGGTGCAAACAGCTAGAATAAAGTGTAAATAGGCAAACAGCTTACATAAAGCTAATCCATCTCAGCAATATTATAACAACTCTTACAGTCACTGTGATGTTCCACAGGTTGGTCACATATTACCTTCTAAAGCTATGGACAACTTTTTATCCCTAGCACTCTAATCAGAACTTGGGGTTCGACTGCATACCTTGGATCCATGTCAAGAGTCAGCAGGAAGGTGGGTGAGCTCCTCCTCCAATACACAGCAAAATCGCGTTTCACCCCCTCTACTGATCAAATAGGTGCTTCCTTCTACAAATAAAAGTATTTTTTTTTTTAAAAAAAGAGGGCTTGCTTCCCATGCATTTTTATAAATGGGCATATTTAACCATTCACATATTATTTTTGACATACTATGGAATACATAACACTTCAGTCATAACTGTGTTGACAAAGTAAAGATGCATTCTTCTCCTTTGACGGTATAGTATTATTTTATGAATGCATGTAATCTGATATTTATACATATTAATAAGTGTCAGAATTGCCATAGCAATAATCATCATTATAATACATTATCATACTGGCATCAATCATTTCAAAGTTCTGTAAAATAAATATACAATAGATCCTCTTTTTTATTGTATTCAGAAACAAAAAATCTTGTATTTCATAATCAAAAATGCAGAAAGAAGTCCATGAATGCACGATTGTTATACAGCTATAAATAAAGTCAACCAAACCATTAGTAATATGTACACCAAAGGATAGCATTTACTTCTGATTAATATTGGACTCTTTTGAAGTTTGTTTTCTTTCATATGTATTGCTTTGTAAAGTTCAGTAAAGAATAAAGAACACAGAGTACAAAACCATTAAAATGAATAATAGCACTATTTCGAAGACTTTGTTTTACATGTTTCAAAGTCATTTTGAGTTATTTTATATTATGATGCAGCTACAGTTTAAGCATACAATGATGTGTGTGCATATATATATATATATATGTGTATATGTGTATATATATATATATATATATATATATATATATATATATATATATACTGTATATATATATATATATATACACATATATATACTGTGTATATATATATATATATATATATATATATACACACACATTTAGCTCGTCCCCATGTGAACTTACCTATATAGCAGTTAGCAGAAATGCTGTAATACTGCTGCTATATAGTGCTCAAGATATGTGCATGTTCCTTAACCTACCTATTGGCTAGATTACGCGTTGTGCATTAAGGTAAAAAAGCAGCGTTAACAGGTCCTAACGCTGCTTTTTTACGCCCGCTGCTATTACGAGTCTTGCACGTATAGGTGTACCGCACACTTGTTTGTCTTACCGCAAACCGACTTACGTAAACTTCCTAAACCCTTTTTTCTATGGGACTTCCATAGTGCCGGTATTACGAGTCTGTCTTGGGAGGCCAAAAAGTGAGTGGTACGGCCTCTACCGACAAGATCCGTAACGCATTCTAAAGTCAGTAGTTATGAGTTTTACACTACAACGCTGTAGCATAAAACTCATAACTAAAGTGCTAAAAAGTACACTAACACCCATAAACTACCTATTAACCCCTAAACCGAGGCCCTCCCGCATCGTAAACACTAAAATAAAATATTTAACCCCTAATCTGCCGCTCCGGACATCGCTGCCACTAGAATAAACATATTAACCCCTAAACCGCCACACTCCCGCTTCGCAAACACTTGTTAAATATTATTAACCCCTAATCTGCCGCCCCTAACATCGCCGCCACCTACATTATACTTATTAAACCCTAATCTTCCACTCCGGACACCGCCGCCACCTACATTATACTTATTAACCCCTAATCTGCTGCCCCTAACATCGCAGACACCTACATTATATTTATTAACCCCTAATCTTCCGCCCCCAATGTCGCCGCAACCTACCTACATTTATTAACCCCTAATCTGCCGCCACCAATGTCACCACTACTATATTAAATGTATTAACCCCTAAATCTAAGTCTAACCATAACCCTAACACCCCCTAACTTAAATATAATTTAAATAAATCTAAATAAAATTACTATCATTAACTACATTATTCCTATTTAAAACTAAATACTTACTAATAGTTACATTGTAGCTAGCTTAGGGTTTATTTTTATTTTACAGGCAAGTTTGTATTTATTTTTACTAGGTAGAATAGTTACTAAAAAGTTACTAACTATTTAATAACTAACTAGCTAAAATAAATACAAATTTACCTGTAAAATAAAACCTAACCTAAGTTACAATAACACCTAACACTACACTATAATTAAATAAATTCCCTACATTAAATACAATTAAATAAATTAAATTAAATGAGCTAAATCACAAAAAAAACACTAAATTACAGAAAATAAAAAGCAAATTACAGATCTTTAAACAAATTACACCTAATCTAATAGCCCTATCAAAATAAGAAAGCCCCCCCCCCAAAAAAAAAACCTAGCCTAAACTAAACTACCAATAGCCCTTAAAAGGGCCTTTTGCGGGGCATTGCCCCAAAGAAATCAGCACCCCCCAACAGTAAAACCCACCACCAACACAAACAACCCCCCAAATAAAAGTCGAACTAAAAAACCTAAGCTCCCCATTGCCCTGAAAAGGGCATTTGGGTGGGCATTGCCCTTAAAAGGGCATTTAGCTCTTTTGCAGGCCCAAAGCCCTAACCTAAAAAATAAACCCACCCAATACACCCTTAAAAAATCCTAACACTAACCCCCGAAGATTCACTTACTAGGAGAAGTCTTCATCCAAGCGGCAAGATGTCCTCAAGGAAGCTGGCAGAAGTGGTCCTCCAAACGGGCAGAAGCAGTCCTCCAGACGGCATCTTCTATCTTCATCCTTCCGACGTGGAGCAGCTCCATCTTCAAGGCATCCGGCGTGGAGCATCCTCTTCAATCGACGTCTTCTTCGGAATGGATATCACTTTAAGTGACGTCATCCAAGATGGCGTCCCTTAGATTCCGATTGCAATCAGCCAATAGGATTGAGCTGGCATTCTATTGGCTGTTTCAATCAGCCAATAGAATGTGAGGTCAATCCTATCGGCTGATTGGATCAGCCAATAGGATTGAAGTTCAATCCTATTGGCTGATTGCATCAGCCAATAGGATTTTTTCTACCTTAATTTTGATTGGTTAATAGAATTCTACCAGCCAATCGGAATCTAAGGGACGCCATCTTGGATGACGTCACATAAAGTAATATTCATTCCGAAGAATACGTCGTTTGAAGAGGATGCTCCGCGTCGGATGTCTTGAAGATGGAGCCGCTCCGCTTCGGAAGGATGAAGATAGAAGATACCGTCTGGATGAAGACTTCTGCCCGTCTGGAGTACCACTTCTTCTTCACATCTGGAGGACCACTTCTGCCGGCTTCCTGGAGGACATCTTGCCGCTTAGATGAAGACTTCTCCCGGTAAGGGAATCTTCGGGGGTTAGTGTTAGAATTTTTTAAGGTTGTATTGGGTGGGTTTATTTTTTAGGTTAGGGCTTTGGGCAGCAATAGAGCTAAATTCCTTTTTAAGGGCAATGCCCATCCAAATGCCCTTTTCAGGGCAATGGGGAGCTTAGGTGTTTTAGTTAGGCTTTTATTTGGGGGTTGTTTGTGTGGGTGGTGGGTTTTACTGTTAGGGGGGCTGTATTTTATTTTACAGGAAAAAGAGCTAATTTCTTTGGGCAATGCCCCGCAAAAGGCCCTTTTAAGGGCTATTGGTAGTTTAGGCTAGGGTTTTTTTTTTATTTTGATAGGGCTATTAGATTAGGTGTAATTAGTTTAAATATCTGTAATTTATTTTTATTTTCTGTAATTTAGTGTTTGTTTTTGTGATTTAGCTAATTTAATTTAATTTATTTAATTATAGTGTAGTGTTAGGTGTAATTGTAACTTAGGTTAGGATTTATTTTACAGGTACATTTGTATTTATTTTAGCTAGGTAGTTATTAAATAGTTAATAACTATTTAGTAACTATTCTACCTAGTTAAAATAAATACAAACTTGTCTGTAAAATAAAAAAAACCTCTAAGATAGCTACAACGTAACTATTAGTTATATTGTAGCTAGCTTAGGGTTTATTTTATAGGTAAGTATTTAGTTTTAAATATGAATAATTTAGGTAATGATAGGAATTTTATTTAGATTAAATTATATTTAAGCTAGGGGGTGTTAGGGTTAGACTGTTATATTGGTAGGCACCCTTTTGTTTGTGCATGTGCATATTTGTTTTAAGATCATATTGTGGTTTGCCTTGTCCACTTATGTGTACATCACTAGTCATATATATATATATATATATATATATATATATATATGCGAATATCCATCAAGGTGTGTTTCTATTATATAACGTATAATATGTATTTATTTATGCCCTTCCATCATGTAGATTTTGTTGCATATGAGTGCAGTTCTATACATTTTTGCATTTGTTCATCCATGTTTGTATTTTTCCCTATCTCTCCTTGGTGTATCTCCCACTATATTTTAAATATTTCTTAGTACATCTATTATACCTGGTTAATGATAGTAGTTGTGTCTACAAGCAAGCCATATGCCATTATACTATGAGCGTTGCAGTTCCTAAATATACATACATTAGGCATCTATCGGGCATTTAAGTGTTAATGACAATATGTAATATTTGTTTGTTTGTGTTTGTTTTAATTATTTCAGTCCAATCAGGTAATACCTTACCTGTTTTAAACTATAACTCCTAGATAGCACCTCATGCTATGATTACGGCCTGAGGGCTGAAACATGTCAGCATTGGTGCTGCATACTTTTCTACACTGTGGGATGCTGATGCTTCATGTTTTTTAACTTTTGTTTGGAACAATAAATACTTTGTATTTTAACACAGTGGCTCCAAACCTTTGTTCCTGTTACAATATATATATATATATATATATATATATATATATATATATATATATATATATATATATATATATATACTGTATATATATATATATATATATATATATATATAGATTATAGATAGATAGATAGATAGATAGATAGATAGATAGATAGATAGAAATTTTGGGGAGGCAAAACGTGAGTTTAAATTCCTCCACTAAGCACAAAATATAGAGAAAATAACTCATTGTGTGGTTCATTAACAAATCTAGACAAACCAGAAGTCAGTCAGTCAGTCTCTCTCTCTTTCTCTGTCTCTCTCTCTATCTCCAAACCCCCACATATCATTAAATCAAATTAACCTATTAACTCCTAAACCGCCAACCCCCCACTGTAATGCTTATGGGATATTTCCCTATCAGACTATCAGATCAAACTTGGCCAGTAGTCTTCTTATCCCGACATCAAGTAGAAGAATAAGAAAATATCCCAGAACAAAGGGAGTGTGAGAAATGAGGTAAGCAGTACTTACGGTAGACAGGGTAGTCATTCACGGCAATAAGATTAAGGCAGAAAATGGTCAGAGACAGGCAGAGTTCGGTAACTGAAAGGCAATCCAGCAGAATAACAGTTCAGGGGTAAACCAATAGAATGGTCAGGAACAGGCAGAGGTCAGCAACAAACGGGTAGTCCTTCACAGCAATAAGATTAAGGCAGAGAATGGTCAGAGACAGGCAGAGTTCGGTAACAGAAAGGTAATCCAGCAGTTTAGTAGTCCAGGGGTAAACCAGGCAGAGTAGTCAAACAGGCAGAGTTCCGCAATGATAAGGCAATCCGGCAATTCAAAGGTTAAACAGGCAGAGTAGTCAGACAGGCAGAGTACAGCAATAATAAGGCAGTCCAGCAATTCAAGGGTTAAACAGGCAGAGTAGTCAGACAGGCAGAGATAAGCAATGATAAGGCAATTCAGCAATTTAAGGGTCAAACAGGCAGAGTAGTCAGATAGGCAGAGTTCAGCAATAATAAGGCAATCCAGCAATTCAAAAAATAAAGCACCTAGGAGCAGACACAGTAACACCTATACTTGGGCAGTGAATGTAAGTTATGCAGGTACTTACATAGGCACTGATTCACGCCAAGGAGGAGTTCAAAGGATCTGTCTTGAGAGGGGAATAGACGTGCAGCGATGACATCATCGTCGCACACTCACAGCAACCACCGCGTCCCTAGCAACAGCCAGAGCGGTGCAAGGAGCGGAGTGACACCCACAACGCAAATAACTTTTTTAATTACTAAGCCCCCTAAATAACATCCCCTAAATTAACCTCAATACTAAATTGTATTGTCTGTATTACTTTTTAATGTTGTCCAATACATTTTTACCTTTTATCTCTAATTTGGGATTTAGAGCCTGCTGTATTTTTTCTATCTTCTCATATTTGGCATCCTGATCCTCTGCTTTCTGGCTACGGCTCTCCGTGCATTTGTTGCCTTGTATAAGGGACTTTTTTCTCCACACCGCATTGCATAGCGGTTTGGTCTCTGAATTGACTTCCGGTTTGTTGGAGACTGGCAGGCTGCGTTTACCGCTTGTCTTACTCTAACAGTAAAAACCCCCCACCCAACAAACCCCCCAAAATAAAAAAAAAAAACTAACTAAAGGGGCTATTTTACAGCCCATTAAATACCTAATCTTAAAAATAAAATTTTTTTTTTTAAAAAATCCTAAAACTAAGTCCCAAATAGGTACTCACCGTTCCTGAAGTCCGGCGGTGAAGGTCTTCTTCCAGTCGGCTCCATCATCTTCTATCTTCATCTGGAGCGAAAGCAGCGTGAAGCGGAGGTGCGGAGCTGGCTTCCCCGATGCACGGATCCTCAGCGGAGGTTCTCAGGGGCGGTCCTCAGAGGCGATCTTCAGCGGCAGCGGTCCTCAGCGGCGTGGAGGCTCCTCTTTCTGCGATCGTCCGATTGAATGCAAGGTACCCCATATTTATTGGGTCACCTTGTATTCCTATTGGCTAAAACTTTTAAATCAGCCAATAGGATGAGAGCTACTGAAATCCTATTGGCTGATTTGAACAGCCAATAGGATTTCAGTAGCTCTAATCCTATTGGATGATTTCAAAATTTCAGCCAACAGGAATGCAAGGTACCCCAAATTGATTGTGGTACCTTCCATTCAATTTTTAGTGTATGCCAGAGATCAGATGAAGAGGAGCCTCCACAATGCTGAGGATCGCCGCTGCTGAACACTGACGCTGAGAACGGGCGCTCCGGATCCGCACCTCGGAGAAGACCGCTCCGTGCTGCCTTCACACAGGATGAAGATAGAAGATGATGGAGCCGCCTGGAAGAAGACCTTCTCCACCGGACTTCAGGAACGGTGAGTACCTATTTGGGATTTGTTTTTATTTTTTGGGGCTTTTTATTTTTAAGATTAGGGATTTAATGGGCTGTAAAAGAGCTGATTGCCCTTTTACGGGCAGTAAAAGAGTTGAATGCCCTTTTAAGGGCAATACCCAAACAAATGCCCCTTTAGAGGCAATGGGTAGTTTAGGTTTTTTTAGTGTTAGGTTTTTTATTTTGGGGGGGTTGGTTGGGTGCGGGTTTTTACTGTCATGGGGTAATTGGTAAAAAAATGTAAGTAAAAGAGCTGTTTAACTTAGGGCAATGCCATACAAAAGGCCATTTTAAGGGCTATTGGTAGTTTAGTATTAGGGGGTGTTGTTTTTTTATTTTTTTTATAGGGGTATTAGTTTAGGTTTATTTTTTTATTTTGGATAGCTTTGTTTATTAAACTTTTTTGTAATTTGACATTTTTTATTTTTAGTAAAATTAGCTTGGGGGTTTATATTTTTTAAACATAGACTGCCCTCTGGCCATGCTTATCGCCTAGTGTGTGTGTATATATGTATATATATATATATATATATATATATATATATAATTACCTACATGACTGTAAAGGGCTCTAATACACTTATATTTGTGTCTATAAGTGTATACATATGTATTTATGCGTTTATATGTCTATATATGTCTGATAATACATATATTCTCATATAAATATATATGTACACGTATATTACTATATATATATATATATATATATATATATATATATATATATATATATATATATATATATATATATACAGGGAGTGCAGAAATATTAGGCAAGTTGTATTGTTGAGGATTAATTTTATTATTGAACAACAACCATGTTCTCAATGAACCCAAAAAACTCATTAATATCAAAGCTGAATAGTTTTGGAAGTAGTTTTTAGTTTGTTTTTAGTTATAGCTATTTTAGGGGGATATCTGTGTGTGCAGGTGACTATTACTGTGCATAATTATTAGGCAACTTAACAAAAAACAAATATATACCCATTTCAATTATTTATTTTTACCAGTGAAACCAATATAACATCTCAACATTCACAAATATACATTTCTGACATTCAAAAACAAAACAAAAACAAATCAGTGACCAATATATCCACCTTTCTTTGCAAGGACACTCAAAAGCCTGCCATCCATGGATTCTGTCAGTGTTTTGATCTGTTCACCATCAACATTGCGTGCAGCAGCAACCACAGCCTCCCAGACACTGTTCAGAGAGGTGTACTGTTTTCCCTCCTTGTAAATCTCACATTTGATGATGGACCACAGGTTCTCAATGGGGTTCAGATCAGGTGAACAAGGAGGCCATGTCATTAGGTTTTCTTCTTTTATACCCTTTCTTGCCAGCCACGCTGTGGAGTACTTGGACGCGTGTGATGGAGCATTGTCCTGCATGAAAATCATGTTTTTCTTGAAGGATGCAGACTTCTTCCTGTACCACTGCTTGAAGAAGGTGTCTTCCAGAAACTGGCAGTAGGACTGGGAGTTGAGCTTGACTCCATCCTCAACCCGAAAAGGCCCCACAAGCTCATCTTTGATGATACCAGCCCAAACCAGTACTCCAATTCCACCTTGCTGGCGTCTGAGTCGGACTGGAGCTCTCTGCCCTTTACCAATCCAGCCACGGGCCCATCCATCTGGCCCATCAAGACTCACTCTCATTTTATCAGTCCATAAAACCTTAGAAAAATCAGTCTTGAGATATTTCTTGGCCCAGTCTTGACGTTTCAGCTTGTGTGTCTTGTTCAGTGGTGGTCGTCTTTCAGCCTTTCTTACCTTGGCCATGTCTCTGAGTATTGCACACCTTGTGCTTTTGGGCACTCCAGTGATGTTGCAGCTCTGAAATATGGCCAAACTGGTGGCAAGTGGCATCTTGGCAGCTGCACGCTTGACTTTTCTCAGTTCATGGGCAGTTATTTTGCGCCTTGGTTTTTCCACACGCTTCTTGCGACCCTGTTGACTATTTTGAATGAAACGCTTGATTGTTCGATGATCACGCTTCAGAAGCTTTGCAATTTTAAGAGTGCTGCATCCCTCTGCAAGATATCTCACTATTTTTGACTTTTCTGAGCCTGTCAAGTCCTTCTTTTGACCCATTTTGCCAAAGGAAAGGAAGTTGCCTAATAATTATGCACACCTGATATAGGGCGTTGATGTCATTAGACCACACCCCTTCTCATTACAGAGATGCACATCACCTAATATGCTTAATTGGTAGTAGGCTTTCGAGCCTATACAGCTTGGAGTAAGACAACATGCATAAAGAGGATGATGTGGTCAAAATACTCATTTGCCTAATAATTCTGCACTCCCTGTATATATATACATGCATATATATCCTTAGACATGTATATGTATGTATCTCAATGTTAAAGCCCTTTGTGCAATTTTTTTTACAAATAATTTTTATTTGATGGTGTTATTATGAGTGTAACTGTACTTTTCAATTAATTTTTATGTGTTTTTTGACAATTTTTTGCTTCGTAAAACAGTTAACCAGAGCTCTGAGGGGACGCTATTCAGAAGCGTTAACTTCAATAGCAATCATATTTACTTTCAACTTGTAATACGAGTGCTACACCCAACGTGTGCAAACACCCGCGATAAACCCCTTTTCACTCGCAGCTACCTGTTAGCACGCCACATGTAATCTGCCCCTTTAAGGGTATAATAGTTTTTATCCTTCCATTTTGTAATTACTTACAATTTCATGTTGAATTTGACAGAAATTTTGGAGATTTTTAAGAGGCTTTCTATATATATATATTTTTTTTAAAAATATACATTTAATTGTATATGTCCAAAGTAGAACTAGTGTAATGTTGAAGTAGAATTAAATATATGCTTGATATGCTATGAGAATGGTATAGTTAATATATTAGCTAATTTACTTTATCACATTGTATATCTAGGATTGAATACAACAAAAACAAGATAATGTGTGAGACCAGATAAAGGATATATCACTGCCATTACAAAACTAAATGATAAGTATGTAATATTTGAACAGAATATGGTAAGAATACATTGATTTTGTAAAATGATTTACCGTCATGGGGGTCGATCCGATAAAAATCGTTGCCCGCAAAAGCCGGCGACGCCAATATTTACGCTGGTTTGGTATCACATATACGGCGTAACCTAGAAGTTACGCGCATATATTTCTGCCGTCGCCCGTAGTTTTTTGGGCCATAGGCAGGTATACCAAACCAGCGCAGTTTGGTATCCAATATGCAGCGTAAGGACTTACGTGGCGAAAATGGAGAAATCTTACTCCATTTTCACCTCGCCACAAAAAGCAGCCGTAAGAAGCCTTACGCTGACTATTGGAGCCCCGTAACTCCCTAAACTAACTAGAAAAGAAACCTAACACCTAACGCATGCGCAATGTCTATCTACCTGTCACCCGCGATCTGCTAAATAAAACCTAACACCTAACGCATGCGCAATGTCTATCTACCTGTCAACCGCGATCCCCCCCCCCGAAATCCCTAATAAAGTTATTAACCCCTAAAACCGCCGCTCCCGGACCCCGCCGCCATCTACATAAACTAACCCCCTACTGTGAGCCCCTAAAACCGCCGCCATCTACCTTATCTATCCCCTAATCTGACCCCTTACACCGCCGCCACCTATATAAATATTATTAACCCCTAATCTAATCCCCCTATACCGCCGCCAGCTATATTAATATTATTAACCCCTAATGTAAGCCCCTTACACCGCCGCCATCTCTATTAAAATGATTAACCCCTAATTTAATCTACCTACCCCGCCGCCAGCTATATTATCTATATTAACCCTAAATATATTATAGTTAATATAGGTATTACATTATATATATTAACTATATTAACCCTAATTATATTAGGGTTAATATAGTTAATATAGTTACTATAGTATTTATATTAACTATATTAACTCTATCTAACCCTAACACCCCTAACTAAATTTATATTAAATTAATCTAATTCATATTATAAACTAATGAACTTGAATCTGATATTATAAACTAATGAACTTGAATCTGATTGGCTGATTCAATCAGCCAATCAGATTTTTCTAACTTAATTCCGATTGGCTGATAGAATCCTATCAGCCAATCGGAATTCGGCGGACGCCATCTTGGATGACGTCATTTAAAGGTACCTCATTCGTCGTTCAGTCGTCGGCCGGGATGGATGCTCCGCGGTGGCGGAGCGAAGAAAGAAGATTGAAGATGCCGCTTCATGGAAGATGTTGCCGGAAGGAAGAAGACTTTGCTGCCGCTTGGAGGAAGACGTCGCCGGGAGGAAGAATTCTTCTTTGCCGCTTGGAGGAAGACATCGCCGGAGGAAGAATTCTTCTTTGCCGCTTGGAGCAAGACATCGCCCGGATCGGATTAGGAGTTCGGCCCGGTGTGGTGAAGACAAGGTAGGGAGATCTTCAGGGGGGTAGTGTTAGGCTTTTTTAAGGGGGGTTTGGGTGGGTTTAGAATAGGGGTATGTGGGTGGTGGGTTGTAATGGGGGGGGGTATTGTATATGTTTTTAAATGCAAAAGAGCTGAATTCTTTGGGGCATGCCCTCACAAAAGGCCCTTTTAAGGGCTGGTAAGGTAAAGAGCTTTGAACTTTTTTTAATTTAGAATAGGGCAGGGAATTTTTTTTATTTTGGGGGGCTTTATTATTTTATTAGGGGGCTTAGAATAGGTGTAATTAGCTTAAAAATCTTGTAATCTTTTTTTTATTTTTTGTAATTTTGTGTTTGGTTTTTTTGTAATTTAGTTTAGTTTATTTAATTGTATTTTTAGATAGATATTTGTAGTTTATTTAATTTATTGATAGTGTAGGTGTATTTGTAACTTAGGTTAGGATTTATTTTACAGGTAATTGGGTAATTATTTTAACTAGGTAGATATTAAATAGGTAATAACTATTTAATAGCTATTAGACCTAGTTAAAATAATTAACAATTTACCTGTAAAATAAATATAAACCCTAACATAGCTATAATGTAATTATTAATTATATTGTAGCTATCTTAGGGTTTATTTTATAGGTAAGTATTTAGATTTAAATAGGAATATTTTAATTAATAATATTAATATTAGATTTATTTTAATAAGAGTTTAGTTAGGATGTTAGAGTTAGATAGGGTTATTATACTTAATATATATATATAATTATAATAACAATATTAACTATATGAACCCTAGTATAATTAGGGTTAATATAGTTAATATATATAATATAACTATATTAACCCTAATATAATTAGGGTTAATATAGTTAATATAGCTGGCGGCGGGGTAGGGGGATTAGATTAGGGGTTAATAATTTTAAAATAGCGGCGGGGTAGGGGCTCACTTTAGGGGGTAGGTAAGGTAGATGGCGGCGGTGTTAGGGGCTCACTTTAGGGGGTAGGTAAGGTAGATGGCGGCAGTGTTAGGGGCTCACTTTAGGGGGTTATAGATTTAATATAGCTGGCGGCGGTTTAGGGGTTAATAACTTTATTAGGTAGCGGCGGGCTCTGGGAGCGGCGGTTTAGGGGTTAATACATATTTTATTGTTAGGCTATTGAGGGGGGATAGCGGATAGAGGGTTAGACGTGTCGGGCTATGTTAGGGAGGCGTGTTAGACTTGTCGGGCTATGTTAGGGAGGCGTGTTAGACAGTGCGGGTGTTTTAGACTTTAGTCAGGTTTTATAGGCGCCGGCAGTTTCTAACGTGCCGCAAGTCACTGGCGACGCCAGAAATTTGTACTTGCGCAGATTTCTGGACATCGCTGGTTTGTCAGACTTACGGCACGTTAGCATCTGACGGCGACATATAGGATAGCTTGAGTTACGAGCTGAAACTGCGGGTGACGCCGGTTCCCTCGCTTGCGCCGCAAACTGCGATCTATATCGGATCACGCCCATGGAATTTTCTTTTACCCCTATGATATACTGTACATACGACACAAATATTTAATAACTTTTTTTTTTGCATATAAGAGAAAATCCAGTCTGTATAAAATACAAATATAAAGAAATGCATTTGAATATAAGACACAGCATATTTTAAGTGTCATTTTTGCAAAACAAGTCATATTCTAACATAAATTTCTCTGGGAGTAAGGATAATTATGTGACATTTAATTGGAAGGTGGTATTATTACAAAAATGAAAAATTAGTTATTTTTTACTGAATTTCCTAGGTACACACTATATGACTCTGAAAAACTCATAGCCCTGGGTGCACACCAGCACTCACAGCCAGCTGCACAGCACAAATTGTTTTTCTTTCATAATTCGGATCAAGCATACAATAAAAAAAAAATCTAGTTTTATTTTATTTTCTCATATGCTTTGTTTTCTTGGTATACTTTGTTGAAGTAGCAACAATACACTACTGGGAGCTAGCTAAACACATCAGACGAGCCAATGACTAGAGACATATATGTGTGGTCACCAATCAGCAGTTAACTTCCATTAGTGCATATTTGCCCTTGACCTTACCTAGGTATGCTTTTTAATATGGGATACCAGGAGAAAACAAAAAACAAATTAGATAATAAAACTGGAAAGTTGTTTAAAATTGCATGCTTTATCTGAATTATTAAAGTTGAATTTTGACTTTACTGTCCCTTTAAACTTTTAAGGTTACATTTGCTATCCTAACTACTGCATTTTCTCATTGCCTGAGCATGTAAAAATGATAGTGTCAGACCAGGTTATTTTCATTTTAATGGTGAATGAATATTCTGATTCTTAGTCATCATTCTGATCTGTTTAATAAACATATTATACAAAGAGATTTAAGAAAGCACTGAAGGACAAAGGAGAAAAAAAGTTATTTTATGTTATAACTTAAAGCAAATAGAGAGTAAAACACTATTTCTTTCCAAATATTTGGCAACATTTCAGAGGAAATGAAATGGTTTGTCAAATGTTTCAATCCAGGAGCATTTTGCTTCAAAATAAACTTACCTCTGAGATCCATGGCCTAGGTTATTATGAAAATAAACAGATAACCCAGTATCCTATGTTTTGTACAAGGCGGGAGTTTGATTCACGACCCTTGAGCTTTTTAAGATACCATAACTCACAGATATGTGGCAACAAGAAAACCTATTAATATCTAACATTAAAACCAACATTTTTCTTTCATGGTTCAGCTAAAGCATGCAATTGCTGCTCTTTTAACAAAGGAAATTAGAAAGCTGTTTAAAATTGTATTCTTTACCTTGAGGTGGTGACTGTCTACTTTTATGACTTGTATTTTGCTTTGTTATAGAACCTTATTTATTTTGAATATCTGCTTAAAGGGCAATGAAGCCCCCCCCCTAAAAAAAAATGTTGGTATTTTGTGTTTGTCGTGTATGTGTCTTTAAAGGGACATAAAACCAAACAAAATTCTTTAAATATTAAGAGAGTGTAATATTTATAAAACAAACAAAAAAAATGTCCCTATTCTTTTCTATTATCTAATTTACTTAGCTTTATAACTATATTATACATTTGCAAGAACAGTAGGTGGCAGCAGTGCTTCCTTGTATTCTCCAGAAATGTGCACGCTACCTATTTAGCTATCTGTTCAACAAATAATGCCATGAGAATGAAGTAAATTTGATAATAGAAGTAAATTGTTCATTAAAAAAAAAACAATCTCTCTGAATCACAAATAATTTTTGGGGGGGTTAACATTCATTTAAGTTTTTAATTTACAACTTTGTTTTGGTTTTGGTTTTATTTTCATTATAATGAATTAAAATGAATGTCCTTTATTTTGCCTGGGTGCACACTAGGGTTGCTACCTCAATTATAATTTCCTGGGCACTTATGAATTAGACATGCTGTAGGGTTTGCATGGAGGAGCATGTATGGGGCTATTCATCAGCACTATTCATGGGATTTCCAGAAGCACAATAGATGTTCCTACCTGCTTACCCTGCAGCATGTGTAACTCATAAGTGTCCAGGAAACATGGCTGAGGTGGCAACCCTACTGACACCCTAATGAAATCTGCTGCACATGCCTATGAAATATATATTTGATTAAATTATAGAGTTGTACACAGTTTGGAGGCTTTGAGTAACACCACAAATGCAAAATGTCTGTTTTACCATAAACTTGCATAGAAGCATGGATATAAGAAGAAAATTATTGCAAACAATCACAAGACAAACTATTGAGAAGGTTGATTTACTTTAGACTTCTACATCATTCTATTAACAAATGAAAGAAGTGTTTAAAATTCTCCACAGGTTCCTTGACATTGTGTGTGAGAAGATAACAGTTGAACATCATTAATTATTGGTCTCTGGCTTTATACAGAGTTAGCTGTTCTTGTTACTAAATTTATAGGCTCCTAATATCTGCCAGAAAAAGTTTATTTTTAAGATTATATTATATTTATAAACTGCTTACAAATATACAGTAGCAGTAGATTTTATTATTTTGCTGCTTCTGCTCTAATAGTTAAGTAAAAACAAGTTTATAGGTGTGCCTAATTATCACCCAAAAATATGCTAGTCTTATATTTTTAAAAAAAAGTCTAAAAAGGGAGGGATACCTTAAAACTAAATAATACATTTATGTAGAATTTTTTAATATTTTATTTAAAATATTCATTTAATTTTTTCTAAATAAATTTTCCAAAATGAACTTAAAAATCAGATATAAAAAATAGATTGACCTAGGAATTCATTACAAAAAAAATGTTAAAATGGTAGTCAATTCAAACATAGGGGCCGATCTATCAAGCCCTGTATGCATCTTAATGCATCTGTTTCAGCATGACCGCTGCTCCTTAACTCATTCGCCACCTCTGAGGCGGCAGACAGCAATCAGCCCAATCGGATACGATCAGGTTGATTGACACCCCCTGCTAGCGACCGATTGGCCGCAAATTTGCAGGGGGCGGCATTGCACAAGCATTTCACTAGAAATTCTTGTGCAATGATAAATGCCGACAGCGTATGCTGTTAGCATTTATCGATGTGCAGCGGACATTGTTATCATTTCAATGTCCTTAATACCATGTTATTCCTAAAGGAAACTGCTTATATAAAGTGCTAAATATTATGAGTAAATAGTTCTCATGCCTGCTGGATTACACCACCTAGCTCCAATGGCAGTTAACACAAGGGGGCAGATTTACCATTGTGCGGGCGGACATGATCCACTGTAGCGGATCATGTCTGCCGCACATCGATAAATGTCAACAGCATACACTGACGGCATTTATCATTGCACAAGCATTCCTTGTGCAAGACCTCTGTTTCTAAACTTCCGCTTCAGGGGGACCTAAAGCGGAATGGGTCAGAAGCAGCATCCGCTGCTTCATAAATTGACCCCAAAGTGTAATCCAGCAGGCATAAGAGGTATTTACACTTATAAGGGAACAGACTATTTCAATACCGGTTAACACAAGATTTGCCAAAAAAAGGGATCTTAACAAAATCAGCACTTTAATTAAAGGGACACTGTACCCAAAATGTTTCTTTCGTGATTCAGATTGAGCATGAAATTTTAAGCAACTTTCTAATTTACTCCTATTATAAAAATTTTCTTCATTCTCTTGGTATCTTTATTTGAAATGCAAGAATATAAGTTTAGATGTCGGCCCATTTTTGGTGAACAACCTGGGTTGTCCTTGCTGATTGGTGGATAAATCCATCCACCAATAAAAAAGTGCTTTCCAGAGTACTGAAACCAAAAAAAAGCTTAGATGCCTTCTTTTTCAAATAATGATAGCAAGAGAACGAAGAAAAATTGACAATAGGAGTAAATTAGAAAGTTGCTTAAAATTGCATGCTCTTTCTGAATTACAAAAGAAAAAAATTGGGTACAGTGTCCCTTTAAACAATTTCCTTTGGGACTAAAGTGGTATTAAGGGCATTAAATTGATCCTATGTTTTTTTTTTACATTTTGGATTTTTTGTGAATGAATTCTCTTTAAGTATGTGTGTTATATGACCCAGGCCAATCTGTGTTTTATATACACGATTTTTAAGTATATAATAGAAAATTTGTTTTAGAAATAATTAAATTATTTATTTTTTTTAAATAAGAGATTCAAAAATTCTATATAAATGTATTATTTAGTTTTAAGATTTAAATTAGCCATACCTTTTTTTTAGATTTTTGTTCAACATAAAACTATGATTTTTTTGATGATAATTAGGCTCACCTATAAAGTTGTTGTTGCTTAACTATTATTCATAGAGGGGTTGATCACAATTTTGAACTTGTTTTCAGCAGAAATTTTTTTCTAAACCTCAGCCAGTATTGTCAGCATGTTTTCCAGTGATCACAAAACTAAAATGCTTCTGCCATTTAAAGAAACAGTCCAGTAAAAATTAAACTTTTGTGATTCATATAAGGCATACCATTTTAAAAAACTTTCCAATTTACTTATATCATACATTTTACTTTGTTTTTTTGGTATTCTTTGTTGAAATCTAAACCTAGGTAGGCTCATATGCTAATTTCTAAGCCTCTTATCTCAAGGTCGCCTCTTATCTCAGTGCATTTTGACAGCTTTTCATGGTTAGACAGTGCTAGTTCATGTATGTCATATAAATAACATTGTGATCACCCCCATACAGTTATTTATGAGTCAGCACTGACTGGCTAAAATGCAAGTTTGTTAAAACAACTAAATAAGAGGACAGTCTGTGGAGGCTTAGATACAAGGTAATCACAGAGGTAAAAGAAAAAAGGTATTAATATAACAGTGTTGGTTATGCAAAACTGGGGAAAGGGTAATTAAAGGGACACTAAACCCAAACATTTTCTTTCATGATTTAAGTAGAGAATACAATTATAAACAACATTCCAATTTACTTCTATTATCTAATTTGGTTTATTCTTTAGATATCCTTTGTTGAAGAAATTGCAATGCACATGGGTGAGTCAATCACACGATGCATCTATGTGCAGCAACCAATCAGCAGCTACTGAGCCTATCTAGATATGCTTTCCAGCAAAGTATATCAAGAGAACGAAGCAAATTAGATAATAGAAATAAATTAGAAATTTGTTTAAAATTGCATGCTCCTTCTAAATCACGACAGAAAAAAATTGGGTTTCATGTCCCTTTAAGGGATTATCTATCTTCTTAAATGATTCCAAAAAGAAGCAGGCACTCTCCGTTTGAATTTCAAATAATTTTACTAAGTGACGTTTCGGGGTTTCACCCCCGTCCTCAGACTTACAATAATTGTAATATTGTATGTCTGAGGACGGGGGTGAAACCCCGAAACGTCACTTAGTAAAATTATTTGAAATTCAAACGGATAGTGCCTGCTTCTTTTTGGAATTATGTACTGTTTGCTGAGCACCCCGGATTATAATTGAGAGTGCTTTTACCTCCGGATTTGTATCTTCTTAAATGGATACTAAACCCAAATTTTTTTCTTTCGGGATTCAGATAGAGCATGCAATTTTAAGCAACATTCAAATTTACTCCTATTATCAATTTTTCTTTGTTCTCTTGGTATCTGTAATAAGCTTACAAGATGGTTCATCTTTGGTTCAGCACCTGTGTAGCGCTTGCGGCGGATTGGTGGCTAAATGTAGCCACCAATCAGCAAGCGCTATCCAGGGTCCTGAACCAAAAATGGGCCTGTCTCCTATACTTACATAGGTTTTTTTTTAAATAAAGATACCAAGAAAATAAAGAAAAATTGATAATAGGAGTAAATTAGAAAGTTGCTTAAAACTGCATGTGCTATCTGAATCACGAAAGAAAGAAATGCAGGTTTAGTATCCCTTTAACCCCTTAATGACCGAGGACGTGCAGGGTACGTCCTCAAAAAAAAGGCAGTTAACGCCTGAGGACGTACCCTGCACGTCCTCGGTGTGGAAAGCAGCTGGAAGCGATCCTGCTCGCTTCCAGCTGCTTTCCGGTTATTGCAGTGATGCCTCGATATGGAGGCATCCTGCAATAACCTGACATGGCCATCCGATGCAGAGAGAGCCACTCTGTGGCCCTCTCTGCACCGGACATCGATGGCCGGTATCGTTGGTGGGTGGGAGCCGACTTGGGAGGCGGGTGGGCGGCCATCGGTGTGCCGTGTGACGTTGAGGGGGGCGGGATCGGGGGCGGGACCGTCGGGGGCGCGCACGGACGCGCGCGCGTGCACGGAGGGTGGCGGGCGGGCGCGTGCACGGGGCGGGAGCGGGTGGGAACCGCTACACTACGGAAAATGAATTAAAAGTTAAAAGTTAAAAGTAGCATAAGCACAACAAAAAAAAACACAAAAAGAGATCGTGGAGGGGTGGGGGGTTGGTTTTTGTGTGGGGGGAAGCTACACTACAGAAACGTTAAAAAAATGTACAACAAAAACATTTTTTCTTATAAACTGGGTACTGGCAGACAGCTGCCAGTACCCAAGATGGCGCCAATTAAGTTAGAGTGGGAGGGTTATAGAGCTGTTTGGGGGGGATCAGTGAGGTTGGGGGCTAAGGGGGGACTTTTACACAGCAGCATATTTAAATATGCTTTTAAAAATACCACCAAAAAACAAATATAGCTTTTATTTTAGTACTGGCAGACTTTCTGCCAGTACTTAAGATGGCGGGGACAATTGTGGGGTGGGGGAGGGAAGAGAGCTGTTTGGGAGGGATCAGGGGGTCTGATGTTTCAGGTGGGAGGCTGAGCTCTACACTAAATCTAATATTAACCCTGCAAGCTCTCTACAAGCTACCTAATTAACCCCTTCACTGCTAGCCATAATACACGTGTGATGCGCAGCGGCATTTAGCGGCCTTCAAAATACCAAAAAGCAATGCCAAAGCCATATATGTCTGCTATTTCTGAACAAAGGGGATCCCAGAGAAGCATTTACAACCATTTGTGCCATAACTGCACAAGCTGTTTGTAAATGATTTCAGTGAGAAACCTAAAATTGTGAAAAATTTTACGTTTTTTTTAATTTGATCGCATTTAGCGGTGAAATGGTGGCATGAAATATACCAAAATGGGCCTAGATCAATACTTGGGGTTGTCTACTACACTACACTAAAGCTAAAATTACCCCAAAAAGCTCCCTACATGCTCCCTAATTAACCCCTTCACTGCTGGGCATAATACACGTGTGGTGCGCAGTGGCATTTAGTGGCATTCTAATTACCAAAAAGCAACACCAAAGCCATATAAGTATGCTATTTCTGAACAAAGGGGATCCCAGAGAAGAATTTACAACCATTTAAGCCATAATTGCACAAGCTGTTTGTAAATAATTTCAGTGAGAAACCTAAAGTTTATGAAAAAATTTGTGAAAAAGTGAACGATTTTTTTTATTTGATCGCATTTGGCGGTGAAATGGTTGCATGAAATATACCAAAATGGGCCTAGATCAATACTTTGGGTTGTCTACTAAAAAAAAATATATACATGTCAATGGATATTCAGAGATTCCTGAAAGATATCAGTGTTCTAATGTAACTAGCGCTAATTTTGAAAAATAATGGCTTGGAAATAGCAAAGTGCTACTTGTATTTATTGCCCTATAACTTGCAAAAAAAGCAAAGAACATGTAAACATTGGGTATTTCTAAACTCAGGACAATATTTAGAAACTATTTAGCATAGGTGTTTTTTGGTGGTTGTAGATATGTAACAGATTTTGGGGGTCAAAGTTAGAAAAAGTGGGTTTTTTTTTCAATTTTTCCTCATATTTTATAATTTTTTTTATAGTAAATTATAAGATATGATGAAAATAATGGTATCTTTAGAAAGTCCATTTAATGGCGAGAAAAACGGTATATAATATGTGTGGGTACAGTAAATGAGTAAGAAGAAAATTACAGCTAAACACAAACACAGCAGAAATGTAAAAATAGCCTTGGTCCCAAACGGACAGAAAATGGAAAAGTGCTGTGGTCATTAAGGGGTTAAAGAACAACATTTTGGAGTAGTCTGTCCCTTTAAGAAAAAAAACAAAAAACATTATTTTATTGCAGATTTATTTTTTTAATTAGAAACAAATGCTTGAGTTATAGAACAATATAACAGTTAAAGGGACAGTCAACACCAACATTTTTGTTGTTTTAAAAGATAGATAATCCCTTTATTACCCATTCCCCAGTTTTGCATAACCAACACAGTTATATTAATACACATTTTACCTCTGTGATTACCTTGTATCTAAGCATCTTCTGACAGCCCCCTGATCACATGACATTTTATTTATTATCAGTTGACTTTCATTTTAGCCGATTAGTGCAGTGTTTGCCATAACCCACGGGCGTGATCACAATGTTATCTATATGGTGTACATGAACTAGCTCTCCCCGTTGTGCAAAAGCAAATAAAAAAGCATGTGATAAGAGGCGGCCTTCAAGGGCTTAGAAATTATCATATGAGCCTTCCTAGATTTAGCTTTCAACTAAGAATACCAAGAAAACAAAGCAAAAGTGCTGACAAAAGTAAATTGGAAAGTTGTTTAAAATTACATGCCCCGCCCCTATCCTAGAAAAAATCTGCTTAGAATGGAAGCTGTTGCTACCTCAGACTAATATTGACCTCAAATTTATACAAGCTTCTATTTATAAAGTATCGCAGGTCACCCTGTCAGCCACTTGGAGGGAAACTACTACGTAAATAATACTTTACTCCTGAAAAAGGCTTTAAAATCTGAAACTTAAGTTTTAACAAATGCCTCAAATGTTCTCTTCCTGCAGCAGATTTACTACACATGCTTTGGAATTGTCCAAAGATCAGATATTTCTGGTGGTAGCTAGAGTTCTGGCTGAACAACGTTACTAAAAATCTCCCCTCTGGTACTAACACTGACGCAGGTTTTATTTTGTTTACATTTTTTTGAGGGACATCAACCCAGTGAGAAATTAATAATCTTGTCTGTTTTGGCAGCTAGACACCTAATCTTCAAAAAAAGGAAATCGAGAGCATCCCCAAGTATCCCCGAGATTAAAAACTATCTAAAGAAGAAATGTATGTTGGAACAGAGGGATACAAACATAGATAATGATTCAGATATTAGACAATTTTTTTTCAATAACTGGACAGCATTAATTATTTCGCTCCCGGTTACAGAGATTAATCATATGATATTTCCGTTTAGGAATTCAGAGCTAGTACTCCTAGGCATTTGGTAATGCACTATTATGGTCGGATAGCAAGGGAGGAGTGGATGTACTCTATCTGCCCCCCCCCCTCCTTTTTCCCACCTCTCTCTTTTTGGTTCTTTTTGTTGTTGTTTTTTGTGTTTATTGTTTTGTTTGTTTTGTTTTCGGTTTTGTTTTGTGGGAAGAGGGGCATAACAGAAAGCAGTGTAAAGCAGAAGTAGAAGGACATCACTGTCAAGTCTTATTGGTTTAATCAAGTTGTGATTTAAATTAACGTTAATATTACATCTATTTTGTTTGTTTTTTATGACTGTATTATTGGATGGCCTTGAAAGGCGCAAACTATATGTTCATTTTTTTTTTACACTGCTGGCTCTAAATAAAAAAATAAAAGGAAAAATGGCATGCCCTATTTGAAACATGAAAGGTTTTTTTTGGACTTGACTGTCCCTTTAAACATAAAGCTATAAAGAACCAGGGGTAATGCAGATTTTCCAACTGATTCCATGCAAGGATTTTTACAGAGCTCTATGCTGCAAAACAAAAGTAAAACATGGCAAATTATTCCTTCAGTATTGATGATGACTACCCAGTATGTTTTCATGCAGTTTTTAATATAAATTCATGAAACACATATTATTTCACATAATTTGGAATCATTTTTAGAGTAAAAGGGGCAGTGTATACCAATTTTCATTTTACTGCATGTAATAGACACTACTATAAAGAATAATATGCACAGATGCTAATCTAACAGTCCAGTATAAAACAGTTTAAAAATTTAGTTAGAAGCTCCCAGTTTAGCTCTGTTACAAAAGATTAGCTGGAACACCCAGTGCAAGTGGGAAATAGCAGACCCCCCTCTCCCTTCCTCTGCATATGAAAAGACCCTTTACACAAACAGGAGCAAGTATACATCAGTATTCTCCTAAAACCTTGGGGCTTGGTTAGGAGTCTGAAAATCAGTGCAATGTTATTTTAAAATAAGCAAAACTATACCTTAAAAAAAAGCTGTAAAGGCTATATAAATGGATCATCTACAAAACATTTTGCAAAGAAAAATCTAGTGTATAATGTCCCTTTAAGATTCAGCTATAAGAAGTGAAGCATTTGTATTCTTTTGTCCTCCACTACACACGTGTTCACGTATACACTTATGCACATACACAAAAATAAACACACACACTCGCACATACACACACACATGCACATACGCATGGACACACATGCACATGTAAACACAAACACACTCACACATATACACACACATGTACATATGCATGCACACGCACATACACACACATGCACATATGCATGCACATGTACATACACACACACATGGACACATACACACACACTCACACATATATACACACATGCACATATAAACACAAACACACTCACACATATACACACACGTACATACATACACACGTACATACACACACACACAAACACATTCACATGTACATATGCATGCACACGCACATACACACACATATACACACACATGCACATATGCATGCACACGTACATACACACACTCACACACTCTCACACACACACACTCAGACATTCATACAAACACACTCACAAACACAATAACTTATCCATTATGAAAGATCAAGTACGCTTTTTTTTCTGAAACCAAGATTACAATAATCAGCCCATAACTAAACTCTGACCACTCCGCCAACATTTCCCCTTATCTAGTCTTCATATCACTAATTCCTTTGCCACCTTTTGCACAAATGTGCTATTTCATGTCAAATTTCTTTAAGATTCCTCCATCCCCCCAAACTAGTTCCACTATACCTCCTGACGTAGATTGTTTAAAATCTTTTAACGTAACCAAAATCATCCAACCCTATTTACCCCCCGCAGTACCTACTCCTATTAAATAAACATGCAATGAGCTTCCTTAGGCCCTGATTGTTTTCCATTTACCCCAAAATAAGTTATTACAAATTAAAACTTCCCTTTGCAAAACCAATATGATTATTAAACTGTTCTACTACAAAAACATTTATTTGTGTTTTAATATGGGGATTGACAGGGGAATTACCACCCTTAATACTTTTGGATACAGCAGATAGAGCTTGCTCACAGAAATGGACACATACTTGAATTTTGTGAATGGAACTGTTCTAGTATTTCTGCTATAATAATGGGTATCACTCCAGGAAATTCTCTGTTTTTTTTTAATGTTTATTTTTACTTCCACTACCTGCTCACTGAATTAAGTTTACCTTGCTTAACCCCGTACACTTTTATTATTTTTCCATTACACTAAGACCACATTTTTGTACATGTGGTAGAAACTACAACATTAACTTGTGTGAAGGGGATATATTATTTATTCAAACAAATAATGTTAATACCCCTTTTTTACTTTTTAAGTAGAAGGAATTTAGTATAAATATTTTTTAAACATAACCATGACAATGATGTATTCTTCATTTGCCTATTAAAAACCTTCAGCATCTGATTATATTCCTTAAAGTTTAGGGAAAGAATCTTTTCGATGAGAACATTGGGTTACGTTTTAACGTAATCATGATAGTTACTTAATTATTATCCAGATATCTGTTACATTAACAAAATAAAAAAAATCTTTTGAATGTGAAAAAATAGATGTAGACTGTGGAAACACTTTAATTATGTATTATAATGTAATATGTTCTTGTTTTAAATGTTAATGAGTGATGTTTCCTTGGAGTTCAAAAAACCACCATAAAATGTAATACTTTAGATTAAATAGGAGGTGACTTGCAATTCTTTGAGACTCTCAGATGACTTTACTTTAATTTTTAGTACAACACAGGTAATTTAGGTAATACAGATTTAATGACATTGCACTTACTTAAAGGGAGCTGAACCTAAATCTAACTTTAAGTGAACTGATATGGCACTAGTTCTTGCAACATTAATCTGACAGAACTGTCACTTAAATACAAGGTAACCACAGAGGTAAAAATATACTTTAATTTAAGAGTGTTGCTTATGCAAAACTGGGGAATGGGTATTAAATAAATCATCTATTTACAATTAACATTTTTGGATAGACTGTCCCTTTTAATTAATACATAACCTAAATGACCATGTAATCTTATTAAAAAAGCAAAGTTTTGATTATAAAGTTTATTCTTGAGAACAATATGACAGTTCCAATTATTGTTAGATGTTCTAGATATTTTAATTTGACCCAATCCCACGTTTACTCAACAAACAATATAAAGTTAACACATTCAATAAACTTGGATTCCACTCCACAGCAGACTCAGTTGAGAGGCATTCAGAAAAGAGCTTCACACTACTAGATGTACTGCATCAGGACCATGGACAGCATTTGCCTTCTCGATCCTCCTATGTTTTCCTCTTATTTTGTTTAATTTATACACTGTTAAATTTGACAACAGTGCACTGCAAGCCAAGGGTTAATATATTACACTGGTAAAAAAAAAAAAAGCAAAAGTTTAGTATTTTACATTGTTATTTCAGATAATGGTGAGACTGGCAATTTTTGGCCCAGGGGGCAAGTAAAACCAAGTGGCCCTGCTATAACAGTTCCTTCCCTTTTAATTTTTTTAAAAAAATCAAAAGACTCAGAATTGTGTTAGTAATACAACTATTACACATCTATTAGTATTAAATATTTTTATAATTTTGAAATCAACTGCTTTAGCTTATGTGGCCCAACTAAACTTTCTATATGTTCTGCGGTTGCATCTGAGAAAATAAAAAAATAATGATGTCAGATTAACATGAAGACTGAGAAGGGGGCACAATGGCTCATCATAGTTGTAAAAAAATAAAAATAAAGCTATTTAAAATGAATGTAAATTTTGATGCTAAAGTGCCCGGTTTTTAAAAATTCAATTAAAAACTGGGGCACTTTAATTCATCAAAATTTACATTTCACTCCTGTTGTGAAAAAAAACTTACCTTTTAATCTTGACAGCAACTCCAGCTTCCTCCACCCGTCGCAAAGCCTCTTCCTGGGTCTAAAATGAGGAATCCGGCTTCCTCCAATCACGGCATTGAATCAGACACTGATTCCCCCGGGGGGAAGCCGTGATTGGAGGATGACCAATCCATCATTTCTGACATCAGAAATGGCTTGCAATGACCGGAGGAAGCTGGAGTTGTTGTCAAGATTAAAAGGTAAGTTTTTTTTTCACAAAACGAGTGAAATGTAAATTTTGATGAATTATAGTGTCCCTGTTTTTAATCGAATTTTTAAAAAACGGGCACTTTAGCGTTAAAATTTACATTCACTTTAAGGTAATATGAACAGAAGGAAGTGCAAGATTGTGCAGAAATACATTTTAACAAGACTTCTTTTCTATGCATCTAAGAAAAAAATACTTTACTCTCCCTTTAATTACAACATGTTTCCATTTATTTTATGTTTCATAGTAATACTCCCTCTGTGACAAACTTCTCTGGTCAATCTAGAATTAGTTAAAGGGACACTGAACCCAATTTTTTTCTTTTGTGATTCAGATAGAGCATGCAATTTTGAGCAACTTTCTAATTTACTCCTATTATCAAGTTTTCTTCGTTCTCTTGCTATCTTTATTTGAAAAAGAAGGCATCAATGCTTTTTTTTGTTCTGAACTCTGGACAGCACTTTTTTATTGGTGGATGAATTTATCCACCAATCAGCAAGGACAACCCAGGTTGTTCACCAAAAATGGGCCGGCATCTAAACTTACATTCTTGCATTTCAAATAAAGATACCAAGAGAATGAAGATAATTTGATAATAGGGGTAAATTAGAAAGTTGCTCAAAATTGCATGCTCTATCTGAATCACGAAAGAAAAAAAATTGGGTTCAGTGTCCCTTTAAATTGAGCTTGAGAGCAGGAAAGCACTACTGAGACCAGCATAAAGCAACCAATTTCACTTAAACGGATAGTCTACTCAAAATTAAACTTTCCAGATTCAGGTAGGGTATGTAATTTTAAACAACTTTCCAATTTACTTTTATCATCAAATGTGCCTTACTACTACACTTCTGACTGGCTCATAACTGTTAATCCAACTCTCCTGCTTAGCTGGACACAATCTGAAGTGGGCTTTAACTATGTGTTTAACCCATGCAGTAGTGCAATAAAAATTATCCAATGCTTTAGAGCACTGGTTTTCAAACCTGTCCTCAGGTCTCCCTAAAAGGCCAGAGTTTTAGGATTACCTTAAGGTGAGAGCAATCATTTGAACAACCATTCTGCAGAAAAACACAGAAGCCTGCAAAAACTAATAACATACGGAATACCGAGAGACCAAACAAACTTTGGGGATATCACTGTTCACCCGGACCGCAGATCGTTTGCATCTACCCAGGACAGGAGTTGGGGACTTCTGTCTTCCGGAGCTGCTTTGTTGAATCCGTGTGATGTGGGATAAGTTACCTTTGTAACGCTGACACTTCTTGTTATATGCTGTTTTTATTTTACCTCTTGTGAGTTGCCACTTGTTATGCATGTATTAAATATCTTTTTACTTTACATTTGAGTCTGCACTCTTCTCCTCTCTTTTCAGAATCAAATTTGCCTTGTTCACTTGGTATACTTTTACCTAGGTAGGCTCAATTTTGAAGACCATCTGAATGTTTTCCACAGCTAGAGGGCGTTAGTTCATGTGTGCCATGTAAATAACATTCTGCTCATGCACGTGGAGTTACTTAAGAGAGGGCACTGAGTGGCTAAAATGCAAGTCTGTCATAAGAACTAAAATAAGGGGGCAGTCTGCAGAGACTTTGATACAAGGTAATCACAGAGGTTTAAAGTATATTATTATAATCATGTTGGTTATGCAAAACTGGTACTGGGTAATAAAGGAATTATCTATTTATTTATTTTTTTTAAACAATAAAAATTCTAGAGTAGACTGTCCCTTTAAATGGCTGCAAATATGGCTTTCCCACTACAAACATGTTTAAATACACTGAGTGTTGTGTAAAGGAGTTCTGTAGGAAGTATCTGTGTGACTGTGTATATGCATAGAGAGACAGTGAGACAAAGAGACACGACCCTTAAACCATTAAAGGGACATTAAACCCAATTTTTTTCTTTCATGATTCAGATGGAGAATACCATTTTAAACAACTTTTTCATTTACTTCTATTATCTAATTTGCTTCATTCTCTTGATATTCTTTCCTGAAAAGCATATCTAGATAGGCTCAGTAGCTTCTGATTGGTGGCTGCACATAGATGCCTCATGTGATTGGCACACTCATGTGCATTGCTATTTCTTTAACAAAAGATATATAAAGAATGAAGCAAATTAGATAATAGAAGTAAATTGCAAAGTTGTTTAAAATTGTATTTTCTATCTGAATCATGAAAGAACATTTTTGGGTTTAATGTCCCTTTAACTATATTCAAATAATATTAAATAATATTTAATATTTAATATTATAATATATAAATCCTACTCATCAAATTAAGTCAGAGGGAATGCAATACAATTGTGTGTGTCTGAAAGTTGAGGGATAGAAGGAAACACACACATAATGAAGTCTCCTAATAAGCACTCTTTTATTAAAATGCAACTGTCCTGGTGCAAGAATTATAAAGTTAAACAATTATTTCTAAACTAGAAGGGTAAAAAACCATACCCAGAGAATTAGGAATGTGCTAATGTTCTTTTAAAAAACAAATGCAGAATACGGTCACAGGCAGAGGCATTCAGTGCTGGATTTATTTGTTCAATAGTGCAACATATAAAAATCTATGCAAATTGTTGAATGCTGCTGCTGCTTGCAGCCATATTTGGCATTTGTCTTAAAAACAAATGCTGAATACAAGCACTGGCACATACCTACAGAGAATATATGTTCACATTTTATTGTGACTTTTCAGACTAAAGAATGAGCTTCAGTGGTGTATTTAATTTCCATGCTGCTCTAGGCACTGAGAAATTTGCTGCCCCTTGTGCATTCACCAAAAACATCACAACAGCTGAAGGCTGGAGATGAGTAGACGGACATTTATCAGGCACTAGACAAGTAAGGATGATTGATTTGCAATACAATTAGCAAATTAAACATTTGAAGAACACAGGAGTGGGAAGGTATCTAGTTCTAGAACTACCCCTCACAATGTCCTGTCCCCACAAACCCTTCTTCCCTAGTTCCCTAGGCATAGTCTATGTTGTCTTAAATATACAGCCCTGTTTATTATTTATTTTGCACTTACACCCACTTTACATTTTTATGTAAAATAATTAAATTGTGTTCACAAACCTACCTGGGTATGATCCCCCCAAAAAAGTACACAAATAATAGTAGGTACAGTAAATAAATGGAAAAAAATCGAATTTACTTCTGTCTGAAGAGAACATTTTGAATTGAATGTCCCTTTAAACACAACCTTCTCAGTTTTGACTGACAAGTGTTAAAAAAAAACAGATGGAGACTGGTATGAAAGTGCTTTAATCAGTTTTAGGGAAAGGTTTTTCCTATGGTGCTTCTGAGTTACAGAATAGTGCTAAAAATGGAGAGGAGGCTGGCTACAAAAGCTTTACCAGACATACAGCACTTAAAGGGACAGTCAAGTCCAAAAAAACGTTCATGATTCAAATAGGACATGCAATTTTAAACAACTTTCCAATTTACTTTTATCACCATTTTGCTTTGTTCTCTTGGTATTCTTAGTTTAAAGCTAAACCTAGGAGGTTCATATGCTAATTTCTTAGACCTTGAAGACCACCTCTAATCTAAATGCATTTTGACCGTTTTTCACCACTAGAGGGCATTAGTTCATGTGTTTCATATAGGTAACATTGAGCTCATGAATGCAAATTTACGAGGAGTGAGCACTGATTGGTTAAAATGGAAGTCTGTCAAAAATACTACAATAAGGGGGCAGTTTACAGAGGTTTAGATACAAGGTAATCACAGAGGTAAAACGTGTATTATTATAATATTATAACTGTGTAGGTTATGCAAATCTGAGGAATGGGTAATAAAGGGATTATCTATCTTTTAAAACAACAACAATTCTGGTGTTGAATGTCCCTTTAAAAAGTAAAGGGAAATAACAAGTAATTGTCACTTTATATCTTCTCTGCAACAAATACAGTTAGGGATTTGTAAGGGCAGATGAATCTCAGTATTTAACCAACTAATTCCAAGCAGGAAAATAAATAATGTTTATTTTCAAACAAACCACCAACCTAAAGTAGCTAACATCCAAGTAGGTAGAACTCTGGGGGGTGATGCAGAATTAATTTGTTCTCTCAACACTTCATATAACATTGGGAACACTGTAAATGCTTTGGTTTTTCCTAGAAGCAGGCTCCCCAGCCTCTGTCTTCTGCTAGAGCAACAGAATAACAAACAACAGATACTGCCCCTGCCCTTACCTTATCAGTAACTTCTTGACTATAGGGTACTCCCATGGCTGTGCTGTCTACTCTCAGCTGACAACTGACAGCACCTCCGGGGGAGTGAGATGTCATGGGAACTGTGCACCAGCACCTGGCCAGACTACTATATATGTATTTATGTGACATGACAGGGAGATAAAGTACAGCACGTTAAACATTTCCCTGGATCCAGATTCCTAAATAAAAGGAAACATAAACCGGTGCAACTACTCCTCTGGAAAATATACCAACAATAATAGCAGTTCTGGGTGCAGCTGCCACCCTGCCCTCGGCCCAATCTGCCCCTGTCTCAGATGTTCTATTTCTATCAGAAACAGTAAATCTCTCCCTCTTGCAGAAGCAGCATTTCGTTCAAATCTCCGCCCCTGACTCTATCGCAGCCTTTTAGGCTTGTTTATTTAAGGTGGATTAGCATGTCTGCTGCTCAGTTAATGAACCCAATGAAATGATGCTCAAACTTTTAGCATCAGTTTTCAAGAATTCCCTAATTGTATCATAACGGTGTATCTACATCAGCTGACTTGAGGATGAACACGTTTTTGTTAATTGCTTTCTTTACAAAATGCAAAATAGCTTACTGAACCAACTTGTATCAAGAGTTGCTATTTGTAAATATCTTTGCTTATTTTATACCATGTGCAGCAGTGCTGAGAAAGAATTATACATATGTTTCTTTTTACTTGATAAACCTCTGAAACATCAATAGCAAATGTGTTTGTATAGATAAACTATGTACACTGTTTTATCAGAACAGTTGTTTTCTGAGTACTACCGATACATTGACACGTTTATTCGAAGAAATAGTGTTACAGGTAATAAGCACGATAGAATAAATAGCATTCATTGAAAACTATTAACCTCTTAAATGCTTGCTATATACTACAAATATCTGAAATGTCATCTCAACTTTACAACTATTATTTGTATATGTGCTACAGATTTAGAAGAAAATCAGAAACATTAAACCTGCATTGTTCACACCCTGTTCATGAAAAACTAAAATTCGTACATAGGCAAAGCAGTTTATGTATATCAGTTATCATATTAAGCACAAACAATAATCTTGTTTTACAAATATATATTTAATTCTTACATGAGACGTAATCTAACAGTATCTGTACTATACCACCTTATAAAACAAGGGAATAGAGACTGTAAAAGTAGTAGGGAATAGGTTTGGAAAAGAGCTAAAGAAAAGGATACACACATATACTGGGGATACTAAAGCTAATACGACATTGAATGGAAGTGCTGGCATGATGTAAGCGTTACAAAATGACTAATATTGTCTCTGAGATGTCACTAATATTTCAAACACGTGTAACATTTGCTCACATAGGAGTATTTTATAGCCAGAGCCCCCTCCCTCCTGTGACGTCACAGTCCTTTACCTAGACATTGGAGGATATAGTGCTATAAAAAGATCACACAACCTGCTTGTTCGCATACTACCTTATTCTGGTGTGAAGAACTTAACTGGAACTTTTCTCCTTGTCTAAGCTTTTTCTGTTGGCTTTTTTTGTTTGTTCCCTTCAGTTTATTTGCTAAACAAAATAAAACTGATAGTAATAACTGTTTCAGCATGAGTTATAGTTTGGGGCTTATGCCAGGTCAGAAGTGTTTCTGTTGTGACAGCAGACTACTTTAAGGTTTATGTTGCACCTTTTCACATAGAAGGTTTCTTCATTTTTTTTGCAACATTTACGAAGGCTGAGATGACTTCTGTTCCTGCAAATGTGACTACTGCAGAGGGACTCGGTCTGTTTGCCCCACTGGGAGAAGGGATGCTCTGGCCAAAGAATGTCTCTCAGAGCAATGTTAGCTCCCCTATGCAGCACAAGTTCGTACAACCCCCTTGGCGAATCGCCCTCTGGTCTCTAGCATATGGATCCATGGTGGCAGTTGCTGTTTTCGGTAATATTATAGTCATTTGGATCATATTGGCTCACAAAAGAATGAGAACAGTCACCAACTATTTCCTGGTTAGTTTGGCTTTCTCAGATGCTTCCATGGCTGCATTTAACACTCTGGTAAATTTTATATATGCTCTTCATAATGAGTGGTACTTCGGGGATGCTTACTGCAAGTTTCACAACTTCTTTCCCATCACAGCTATATTTGCCAGCATCTACTCTATGTCTGCTATAGCTGTGGACAGGTGAGTCAGTCTCTTGCTGATCTTGTAACTACCTTTCTATTTGTCTGTCTTACTTACAGGACTTGTACAGTTATTCAGTTATTGCTCTCTCTTAAACATATAGTTGTAATAGTGCACAGTATAGAAAGACTTAAAATGATAGTTTTATCTCAGCAGTTGAGTGGCAATTTTGCTGTACTTGAAAAATAAATAATAAATCTTACATTTAAATGTTAAAACGTAGCTATCAAGCCATTCCAATTGATCTATGTTAAATTTAATTATTAATCAATTCCCATACTACATATATCTTCAAATTATGAATTTGAATTCATATTAAAACAAATCTTAGTGATATGGTTTAATCACACTTTTCTCAAGAATACTGTAAACTCTTTAAATTTTCACATACATACATTTACAGTTGATAATGACAAAGGGAAAACCATGGTAAAATATCAGCATGGCTACAGGAAAATGAAATTCTATGTTTGTAAAATATTTGTAACACTACTTGGCTTATAACCTCTGATTATGAAGGGGGTGTCCATTTTACAATGTAATAATATGAGTTTTATTGATAATCCACTCTGAGCTAAAGACTTTATTTTAAATTTATCCTCTTTGTAATTTTTTTTTTATCCCTTCTAAACCGTATCTTAATTTCCACAGCCAAGCTGGAATTTTCAATGAATGAATGAACTGTGGGAGGAAAGATCAGCCTTTCATTTCATCTCTCTTGACATTTTAATCTATTGTGACATAAAGATATTCATTCCAATGAATCAGTAGAGTGATATGTCTCCTATATGGCTGAGTAAATCCAAAGGAAAAAAAAAAAAACATAACTTATGTTCATGCTGTAGTTTTAGGGACCATAAAACATTGGGGTGCATTTATTCATGTTGCAGAAACATATATGGCTAAACTATAATACTGTAATGAGTACTTATCTCCATACTGCTAAATATTAAATAATATTGTATGTGATGTAGTATTCCATAATGCTCTGTTTCAGACACCCAACTAATGATTGTGCAATAAGTAAAAAACAAATAATAGAATCTAGTAAATACTGACCTTTCTTTTTGACCTGTAAGGTTATGAGGCTGTTTTTCTGTTATCCAATTATTTTCTTTAAAACAATATGTCTCCTCATAATAATATTTTACTTCTGCCATGAAAGTTCATGAAAAGATTGAATTGTGTCTGGTTAAGGAACAATAAGTATCATTCTGTGGAATTAATGTAAAAAAATATTTTCATACCAAATGAAGTCCAAACAGCATAAATATGCCAGGTGTGTGTGTTTGGCTAGTGGACAGAAAAGTTGCACCTGAGCTTGTTGAGGATATGATATGCCCACTGATAACCAGTTAAGTGTATAAATCAGCTGGTGCATATTTTGATTAGCTGCACATGAAAGCATAATAGCAATGCACATAAGTGAAAAAGGACAATATTAGCATTTCTATAGATGTTTCAATAGTGGGAAAAAATTGTATCAATCAAAATATATTGTATTACTTCCTGTTCATTTTTTAACTTATCAACTAATAAAATAGTTATTGAAATGATAGATATTTGTGAACACAGAAATTTAGATCTATCCTGAAACAGCATTAGGAAATAATAATGTATCAAAACAGCCTCTATTCCTAATAGATCATTGTTACTAAATATTGTATTAGTGGTAAAACTTTGCATAAAAGTACTTATAATTATTGTTATTATTATTATTATTATTATTATTACTAATAATAATAATAATTATTATTATTATCATAATAATGTATTAGAAACAAGACATTGCTATAATTTTAGTTTAACCCTTTGCTACTCTGAATTTCAGATAAAAACTTGCCCAAAGTACCAGAGAATTGTTAGCATTTTTGATATTACTCTGTTTAAACAGAAATAGTCTTTGTTTTTTTATGATTTACCTATGAAACCTATATACATATGGCATAAAGAGAGCTTTTAGTATTGTAAAATTACTGTAGCATTTGTTCATTGGCATAATCTGATTCAGTGCAAGAAAGCAGCAGCACCACTTTACAGCAAGGCTATGTTTTTATGAGGACATATAACCAAAAAAGTACAACAACATTTCGGTCTAAATGACCTTAATCATGTTGCATACAAAATACATTGTGTTGCCTTTTTTAAAGCCATCATGGGCAGAGTTTCTACTCTCAGATTAATTGTAACCCTTTATACACCTTTAATCATACATTCAGTCTCATTGCAACTACTTCACCTGCTGAACTCCTAATATATATACAAAGCCTAGTGCACATAAAATCACAACAATCAATCACTGTGCAGTATGCACATACATAATCTCTTTAGAAAAATACAAAACACATTACCAAATATATACATCCTATCAGTTAGTTAACCACTCAACCTCTCAATAAATAATTTCAAGACATTTGCCTTTTAATGTCCCTGTTCATTCCTAATGGCTCTAGGGAGTTGAGTTTAAAAATCCAAAACGTTCACTTTCTTTTAGAAGCTTAATCCTATTACTTCCCCTTCTAGGTCTCTCTATATGCTCAATGATTTGAAATCTCAGTTGAGATACCATGTGCCCTGCTCTCACAAAGTGATGTGATACAGGAGCCTTCATCTCACCTCCTCTATTTATGCTCATTAATTCTGTCCCTAATCATTCTGGTAGATTCCCCTATATAGATTTTTGGACATGGGCACTTAATTATAAAGCATAATCTGTATTACAAGTGTGGTAACCTAAGATTTTTCATTTCTGACCACTCTGGGGATGGTGAAAGTATTCACCTTTAATCATGTTGTTGCAATTGCAACAACCAAGACAGGAGTAGCAGCCTAATTTAGAAATGGACAAATACATCTGTTTAATTTGTTTACCAGATCCCACATCTGTTTTGACAATCTGATCCCAAATATTTTTGCTCCTCCTATACGCTGGCATTGGTCTCTGTTTAAACTCCTCTACCTGCGAATTTAGATCCTTTAAAATATTCCAATGTCTGTTAATAATCTTTGTAATCTTCTCATTTCCCTTACTTTTTCATTCCCTTACCAATGCCAGCCTAAAGGAGGAGCAAAAATATTAGGGATCTCACTGTGATAAAGAGTTCTTAAATATATATATTTAGTATGTATCTTATATTAGTTGGAAAGTAAATGTTTGCATTCATAATCTCCTAGATACCATGGCTTAGATATCAGGAACCTGTATGAATACATTTTACTAAATGATTTGTGATTTATGTCACAAAACTAAATATCTCTCCAGTTGTGACACTCTCTATTGAATAAAGTGTAAATGAGTAATGTTTTAGAATAATATATGTTGAAATAAAGAATATATTAAAATTCAGATACAGCTTACATGTGATTGGTGGTTCAGTGAACAAAAGCACATTTTGGGCTTTGTTTAAAGTATTCTGATATAGATGAAAAGTACACAAACATATAATAAAAGTATTAATCTTGAATATTGGTTTGTTTGCAAGATTAATTCCAGATAAACCGCAAATATGGATTTATGTAAACAGGAAGGTTGATTAGACAGGATGAGTTTAGATCAGTTCATTCGGTAATGCATTATATTATGTTTGTTTCCAAGCATGCTTAATAACACATTGGTTGGTGCACATACCTTTCAAAGTGATAGATTTAAGATGGTGAGAGGTTGCTTGCCTTATTTTCAATGCGGAGTTCCTAGCGTCTATTGAGGGAGACAGGAGAGCAGCGTTCAATGCGAGCAGCGAGTTACCTTGTCTGGCGTGCTGCGTAGTGAGTTCCAGTGTGACCGGAGATGACGTCACCTTGTTTCAGCGCGTCTGGTCTCAGGCTGTGTCGGAGGAGAGCGGCAGCTACTGACAGCTGCTATTGGCAAAAAAGTAAAACTCCTAATTTGCGTTGAGTAAAGTTAACAAGTTACAAGTTATATCCACAAGCTTATGGTATATAAAATTAGAGTGTCAAAATAAAGTTTATAACCAGGAATAAGTTTGGGCTCAAATAAGTTTGAAGTTGAGAAGGGAGACTTAGTGAAAATCTCCTAAAGCTCTTCAATAATCAAGCAATGATTTCTGGGATATGTGGAACTTAAATAGGATTAAGTTTGGGGAGGAAATCATATCTTAAAGGCACAGTTACAAGCCAAATGCTGACAGATCCCCCCATTCAAGAGCCCCTCCCAGCAGTCCGAGGACCCGGTTTGAATGGAAAAGCAGCATGAAAGTCTCTCAATAAATCGGGTGCATTCAAGTCTTGTAACAGAACCCATGAATTCTCATCATCACCATAATCCTTCCAATGCACTAGGTATTCAAGTTTCCTCCTACGGATTCTTAGGCGAGAATCCCATCAACTTCGTAATCCTGAGGATAAGGTAAAGTAACAAGAGTGGAGTCAGCAGAAGGAACATAAGTACCCAAATAAGGTTTAATAAGCGACACATGGAATGAAGGGTAAATTCTCATAGTAGAGGGTAACTTCAAAGTTACCGCATTTTCGTTGATCACCTTAAGAATTGGAAATGGTCCAATGAACTGGTCAGCTAATTTTTTAATTGGCACTGGTAATCTGATATTCTTCGTGGATAACCATACCATATCATGAGGTTTATATACCGGAGGTGGTATTCTCTTTTTGTCGTAATACTTTTTCTGAGTTACCTTAGCTGTAACTAGATGGTTTTGCAAAGTTTCCAAAATGTCCTTCAAAGATTCAGTGTAATTGGAAATGGAAGGAGAATGAGAACATGTCAGAGTATTTGGATAAGTACGTGGATGAAATCCATAAGTAGCGAAGAAAGGAGAAACTTTAGTTGAGGTATTGATTGAATTATTATAAGCAAATTCAGCGCTTGGTAACAAATCATACCAATCATCTTGTTGAGATGAAATAAAACATCTCAAATACTGTTCGAGGGTTTGGTTCTGGCGTTCTGTTAGGCCATTGGACTGCGGATGGAATGCAGTTGTAAGCCTGAGTGAAATTTGCAAGGTTTTACATAAGTATTTCCTAAATTTTGAAGTAAATCCGTCACAATGGATGCTGGTAACCCATGCAGTCTAACTACATGACTATGGAAGAATTTTGCAGTTGTGAATGCAGTAGGTGTTCTTTTTAATGGAATGAAATGAGCCATTTTAGATAAATGGTCTACTACAACCATTATGGTGTTGTGACCATTTGATAAGGGTAATTCTACAATGAAGTCAATAGCTATCATATCCCAAGGTTTTATAGGTATGGGTAATGGTGTTAGGAGTCCATAGGGCTTATGGTGTTCCTTCTTTTTCTTAGCGCAGGATTGACAGTTAATTATATAAGTATGAATGGTAGTTTTGATCTGAGGCCACCAATATTCCCTACTGACAAGTTCAGTTGTTTTTTCAATGCCTGGGTGACCGGCTAAGGGGGAATCATGATGTTGTTGAATGATCTGGTCCCTTAAAGTTAGTGGAACATAAATCAGACCATTGTTCATATATAGCCCAGAGTCGGAATCTGGAGTACAAATAGGTGGGATATCAGGGTCCAAGTGTTGTGCTTGGAATATGTTAGATGCTTCTAAAACTGCTGCAGCAATGATTTTAGATGGCGGAATAATATATGTGTTGATATGAGAGTCTTCTATGGTTTCAAATGATCGGGATAGAGCGTCAGCTTTTATATTCTTTGTACCTGGTATATGAATAAGTGAAAAATTGAACCGATCCAAGAATATAGCCCAACGTACCTGTCTTGAAGACAGAGTTTTGTTTTTCTTCAGATATTGAAGATTCTTATGATCAGTGAAAACCTGGAAAGGGATTGTAGTTCCCTCCAAGAGATGTCGCCAATGTTCCATTGCTGATTTCATCGCTAGTAATTCCTTATCCCCTATTGAATAGTTACTCTCTGCAGGAGTTAATCTTCGAGAATAATAAGCAATGGGATGAAGAATTTTCTGTTTTCCAGGTTGTGAGAGTATAGCGCCTATTCCAACATTGGAGGCATCCACCTCCAAGGTGTATGGCAGATCTGGATCAGGTATACTCAAGATAGGAGCTGTTGTAAACTTTCCTTTTAGACTTTTGAAAACTTGTTCAGCCTTGGAATCCCAAACAAATTTTTGTTTACCTGTCAAACGAGTTAATTGTTGAACAATAGTAGAATAATGATTAATGAATTTCCTGTAAAAGTTTGTGAAACCTAGAAATCTTTGTAAAGATTTCAAGGACGTAGGTGTTTGTCAGTTAGTTATAGCTGTTACCTTTTCTTGATCCATTTGAATGCCTTTGGGAGAGATTATGTATCCCAAAAATTTAATGGTGTCTTTGTGGAACTGGCATTTTTCCATTTTAGCGTATAACTGATGATCTCTAAGAGTTGAAAGAACCCATCTTACATGTTTTCTATGGTCCTCTAGACTTTTGGAATAAATTAGAATATCGTGTAGATAGACAATTACGCACACATCCATAAGTTCTTTAAAGATCTCATTTATAAAGAGCTGGAATGTGGCAGGAGCATTCGTCAGACCAAAGGGCATAACATTATATTGGAATAGCCCATATCTTGTTTTGAAAGCTGTCTTCCACTCATCTCCGGATCTCATACGTATTAAATTGTATGCTCCCTTTAGATCTAACTTGGTGAATATGGTTGCTCCACTAAGGCGTTCAATTATCTCCGGGATGAGTGGTAACGGGTATCTATTTTTTATAGTGACAGCATTAAGGGCTCGGTAATCTATAATTGGTCTGAGTGTGCCATCTTTGTTAGTTACAAAAAAGATTGCAGAGGCAACAGGGGATGAAGATGGGGGAATGAAACCTTTTCTAAGGTTTTCATCCAAATATTCTCTTAGATGATCAATTCTTTTTGTGAGAGGGGAAATATTTTTCCTGATGGTATTTCTACCCCTGGTTTAGTGTCAATTGGACAATCAAAATGCCTATGAGGTGGGAGTGATTTAGCATTTTTTAAATTAAAAACATCATTGAAATCATGATAAGATTGAAAAGATCTTTTGGGTGTTGTTTCAAAATGATGTTTTTCAGTCTTCCTCTCGCGATATCTCCTATCCATGGCTATGCATAACTTAATTAATGCTTCCAAGCTATCTGGGAATTCCATCCTAGAAAGTTCATCTTTTAGATGTTAAGATAAACCTAGGCTGAACTGTTTTTTTTAGGCTAACTGAGTTCCACTCTGAGTCCGTGGCCCATAGCTGGAAGTCAGCTATGTAATTTTCCACGGGTCTTTTTCCTTGTTTGAGCGATCTTAATCTGTGTTCAGCCGTTTGCTGTTTATTTATATCATTGTAGAGTACGGCCATTGTTAGAAAAAAGTTTTCCAGGGAATTTAGAATCGGATCTTCTGTTTCAAGAAATCTGTCTGCCCATGCTCTGGGCTCTCCGGAGAGGTAGGAGATAGTAGTAAAAACTTTGATCTTATCTGTTCGATAGGTTTGTGGTTTCAGAGTAAATAATAATATACAGGCATTCTTAAATTCACGAAATTTCATGCGATCACCACTGAATGGTATTGGGGGATTAACTTGAGGTTCTGGAATCTCATTAGGTTTTTGTGTCACATATTCATTAAGTATACATTTTAGTGTGCTATTTTCATTTTTTATCTCAGTTAATCCTTGTGCCAAAATTTCCACTTTCTGATTAAGAGAGGAGATTTGGGTGGCCATTTCTACAGGATCCATGATGTACCTAAAAATATGTGTCTTAAATTATCTTTTTCTTAGGCTTGATTATTCTGTGATAAAGAGTTCTTAAATATATATATAGTATGTATCTTATATTAGTTGGAAAGTAAATGTTTGCATTCATAATCTCCTAGATACCATGGCTTAGATATTAGGAACATGTATGAATACATTTTACTAAATGATTTGTGATTTATGTCACAAAACTAAATATCTCTCCAGTTGTGACACTCTCTATTGAATAAAGTGAAAATAAGTAATGTTTTAGAATAATATATGTTGAAATAAAGAATATATTAAAATTCAGATACAGCTTACATGTGATTGGTGGTTCAGTGAACAAAAGCACATTTTGGGCTTTGTTTAAAGTATTCTGATATAGATGAAAAGTACACAAACATATAATAAAAGTATTAATCTTGAATATTGGTTTGTTTGCAAGATTAATTCCAGATAAACCGCAAATATGGATTTATGTAAACAGGAAGGTTGATTAGACAGGATGAGTTTAGATCAGTTCATTCGGTAATGCATTACATTATGTTTGTTTCCAAGCATGCTTAATAACACATTGGTTGGTGCACATACCTTTCAAAGTGATAGATTTAAGATGGTGAGAGGTTGCTTGGCTTACTTTCAATGCGGAGTTCCTAGCGTCTATTGAGGGAGACAGGAGAGCAGCGTTCAATGTGAGCAGCGAGTTACCTTGTCTGGCGTGCTGCGTAGTGAGTTCCAGTGTGACCGGAGATGACTTCACCTTGTTTCAGCGCGTCTGGTCTCAGGCTGTGTCGGAGGAGAGCGGCAGCTACTGACAGCTGCTATTGGCAAAAAGTAAAACTCCTAATTTGCGTTGAGTAAAGTTAACAAGTTACAAGTTATATCCACAAGCTTATGGCATATAAAATTAGAGTGTTAAAATAAAGTTTATGACCAGAAATAAGTTTGGGCTCAAATAAGTTTGAAGTTGAGAAGGGAGACTTAGTGAAAATCTCCTAAAGCTCTTCAATAATGAAGCAATGATTTCTGGGATATGTGGAACTTAAATAGGATTAAGTTTGGGGAGGAGATCTTAACTTAAAGGCACAGTTACAAGCCAAATGCTGACACCCACAAAGGTACATAATGAAAGTAAATGTCCGTAAAATAGTAAATGCACCTGTCTGATGGCCGGGTCTTATATGAGTACACTCACCCCCTATTCCAAAAGTTATAAGCATATGTTATTCCTTATTCTTAATATACTTTAACACTTGCCTGGTATGCTGTTCATAGTAGCCGTCGAGGGAAGAGAGGTAAGAGCAGCTGATAGATCTGTAATGTATACGGGCTGAGAAACATACTCAGCAGGCATCCAATGCCAATGTCGGATCAGCGTCTCTATCTTGGCTCCTGTATGCTGTGCTCAGCTGTACAGGAGTGACGTCACACTGATGAAAGTGAGGCTGGAGCAGAGAGGTGAGGACTATCTTCGCCCGGTGCTGGGGATCCCAAAGGAGAGAGGAGACTTAGAAACTGGTATCGATCAAGGTAGAAAAATGGTGAAGAAAGTCTCACTGTAGTAAAATAATATTCCTTTATTCGGCATCAAAAGTTAAAAGATAGCAGTAGAACCATCACAGATACAAAGTGCATAAGAGGTCGTAGCACCAACTGGTTGACATGTTTCGGCATCAGATTGTCAAAACAGATGTTGGATCTGGTAAACAAATGAAACAGATGTATTTGTCCACTTTTAAATTAGGCTGCTACCCCTGTCTTGGTTGTTGCAATTGCATCAACATGATTAAAGGTGAATATTTTCACCATCCCCAGAGTGGTCAGAAATGAAAAATCTCGGGTTACCACACTTGTAATATGGATTATGCTTTATACTTAATTAAGTGCCCATGTGCACAAATCTATAGGCGAATCTACCTGAAGGATACAAAGTGCATAAGAGGTCGTAGCACCAACTGGTTGACATGTTTCGGCATCAGATTGTCAAAACAGATGTTGGATCTGGTAAACAAATGAAACAGATGTATTTGTCCACTTTTAAATTAGGCTGCTATCCCTGTCTTGGTTGTTGCAATTGCATCAACATGATTAAAGGTGAATATTTTCACCATCCCCAGAGTGGTTAGAAATGAAAAATCTCGTGTTACCACACTTGTAATATGGATTATGCTTTATACTTAATTAAGTGCCCATGTGCACAAATCTATATAGGCGAATCTACCTGAAGGATTGGGGACAGAATTAATGAGCATAAGTCCAATATTAGAGGAGATGAGATGAAGGCTCCTGTATCACATCACTTTGTAAGAGCTGGACACACGGTATCTCAAATGAGATTTCAATTCATTGAGCAAATAGAGAGACCTAGATGGGGAGGTAATAGGATTAAGCTTCTAAAAGAAAGGGAAATTTTTTGGATTTTTAAACTCAACTCACTAGAGCCATTGGGAATGAACAGGGAAATTGAATGGCAAATGTCTTGAAAGGATTTACTGAGAGGTTGAGTGGTTAACTAAATGATAGGATGTATATATTTAGTATTGTGTTGTTTTGTATTTTTCTAAAGAGATTATGTATGTGCATACTGCACAATGATTGATTGTTGTAATTTTAGGTGCACTAGGTTTTGTATATATATTAGGAGTTCACCAGTAGAAGGAGCTGTAATGAAATTGAATTTATGATTTAAGGTGTATAAAGGGTTAAAATTAATCGGAGAGTAGAAACTCCGCTCATGGTTGCTTTAAAAAAAGGTAAACACAATGGGGCATATGTATCAATGTGCGAGCGGACATGATACGCTATCAGCATTTATCAATGCTGCCGCCTGCAGATTGGCCGCTAGCAGGGGGTGTCAATAAACCCAATCATATTCGATCAGATTGATTTGTGTCCGCTGCCTCAGAGCAGGTGGACAAGTTATGGAGCAGCGGTCTTTAGACTGCTGCTTCATAACTTCTGTTGCCGGAAACAAGGGGCATCAAGCTCCATACGGAGCTTAATAAATATGCCCCAATATCTTTTGTATGCAACATGTTTAAGGTCATTTAGACCGAAATGTTGTTGTTGTTTTTTTTTTTTTTGGTTATGTACCAATAAAACATAGCCTTGCTGTAAAGTGGTGCTGCTGCTTTTTTGCACTGAATGTGAGATTGGATCAATACAGGACCCTACAGCATGCACCCCACTGAGTATATAGGTGCTGGACACTCTTCTCTTGAATTGTAATATAATCTGATTCAGCAACTTTGTCTAAAATGATGCAACAAGCTCTCATTTGGTATAGCTTAACTGCCCAAATTCTCAAAATTAACCCCCAAAATGTATACATTTTTAAAGTAGACAACCCAAGATATTGAACTAAACCTATTTTTGTATATTTGATGCCACTATTTGACCTTCAAATACAATCATATAACAAAATTGTTAACTTTTTCACAACCTTTTGGTTTCTCACTGAAATTATTTAAACACAACTATTACAGCCATATGTCAAATGTTTGTGAAAGCTTTTCTGGGATCCTCTTTGTTCAGAAATAGCAGTCATGCATGGCTTTGACAATGGTTTTTGGTAATTAAAAGGCTACACACCACACTTCTAAAATTCCTAGAAGTTAAAGGATTAATCAGTTAGCTATTAAGGATCATATTTTCTGCAATATAGGGATTATCCTCCCACCTCTGATCCCTACCTGATTTCTTCCAAGCAGCAGAATTAGACTGATATACTTCAGGAAAGTTCTCCTCTGTGAAAAGCACAAATGGGCTATAAGTGGCTGTTTCCAGGTGGTAACTTGCCAAAGAACAATCTACTCATTCCTGGTAGAGCACTTCTCTTTCTGTATTTATTTGAATATTAAACCTGGGGATGTCTCCCTAAGGGTGATGGGGGAAACCAAACATGGATTCCTTGTCCAGTGTGCTTAGAGGAATATAGCTGCACCTCACTGACGAGGGTCAAAAAAGGCCCAAACCATCAGCTGGGGTTGCCATGTTCCTTGTTCAGAGGATGATTTTCTTTTGTTTTGGGTCTGGATTGACCTTGATAGGCTGGATCAGATTGATATACTTCAGGAAAGTTCTCCTCTATGAAAAGCACAGTTGCGCTAAAAGAGGTTGCTCCCAGGTGGTAACTCGTCATACAAGCTACTGAGCTGTTTTTCATTCCTGGCAGGGTGCTTCTCTTTCTGTATGTATTGGAAACACTGATTTAAGACAAAAAAAATGATATATACTTATATCCTAATAAAGCACCACTCATACATAATTTAGTGTATACATTTTTTTTCCAAAACATATTTAGTCATGGCACCTTTTAGGGCATCAGTATCCTGGAATAGCCCTTAATATGCAAGTCAGAAAAAAAACTAACCGAAGTAGGGATGACCATTAATGTGTGGGGAAATAGTCCACTAGTAGGCTAATTGATTGTAGTGGGCTGTAACCTCATTATTACTCTAAAATTATCTTTAAACAATCAAAAATAACTCGAAGGGGGGGCGGAGCTAGCCGTCATAGAGAGAAGCTGTGTTCAGATAGAGCTCCAGCACAAAAATTGATTAAAACCCTCTCAAGCCTCATATTATTGCCGACAGATAACAGCAAACAGCAGCAAACTTAAGCAGGACACAGGCTCAAACGATATTGTACCTGATTTGTGTCCCAGAGCTGAGACAAAAACATTTGGTGCAAGCACTTCCAGAGCCTAATCAGGAAAGACCGCGGCTGCGGCCTACATCGGATCCGGAGGTAGGAGCTACACAATTCATAACAGCATAAGTGGGAAGAGCACACTCCGGACTTTAGCCTACATAAAATAAGCTTTTTTTTTTCTCTGCTCCCTGGCTTTATATTTAAAGTAGAAATTATTGGGATATACTGAGGAGATTGAGCCTGCAGGATTGGAGAGGCGGGACAATCGCCATCTTTAAGTTCAAAAAAGACTGTTATACTCCTGCAGAGACCCAGCAATTTTTATATTTGTGATATCTGTCTCTCTAGGACAGTAATAGCAATCATGCTGCAAATTGCACAAGGCTAACACACAAGCTTACAAGAACAGCACAGCAGACACTTAGCGGGGAAAAGCACAGCAACAGTTAGCAGCACCTAATAATCTTCCAGGCCGTATTATAATGTCTACTGGATGTCGGGATGCACTGCTGCCCAACATGAGGAGCCAAGTGCTTTATATGGATCTCAAGGATTTACAAGCAGCTCGTACACATGGCGACAATGCTGCAGAGAAGCGCATAGCAATACGGGAGCCGCAAAGCAACAAGGTGCCTGCAGCTCTCCAGGCGCGCTCCTCGCCATTGACAACAGCAGATGCAAGCCTTGAGATGGAGCCTCACTTTTCCTCTGCTGCTTCAAGCAGACTGTCTACATGGAAGAGAATACAGATTGACCACCCGCGCATAGAGCCCGGCACATCAGGGCGCAGCAGTGTTCATGTCATCCCCAACACGCTCTTCATTGTCAACAGCTTTACAGGCTTACCACAGCCTCCTTGCTGGAAACACCGCCAGTCACTATGGCAGTATCAGGCTATGTGTCATTACTCCCCTTTGGATCTCTGTTCCCGGTTTACGAGCCATGTTTAGTCTGATTCAGTCAATCAAAGCAGGTATTGGTTAGGGGGAGCGCTTGGGGAGAGGCGATTTTGGGTGTACTACACCGATCAAGACTGCCAAACATCTTGGGAACTCCCACTGCTACACTCCGCACAGCACACAAATCTGTTTTACCTTTTTCTGGCTCCTGTGTGTATCTACACAAATGTAAATTTTTGTGATGTAACAGTATTTGTTTTTCTTTATTTCCTTACCCTGTGTTCTGTTTTATCTGGAGACGCATGACAAGCCTATAGCTGTTTGCTGTAATATACTGCATTTATAACAAATTCTTTATAGAGAAATATGTGGGTTTGCATGTATGGTCTGTCTCATTCGCTTGTGTGGTGAAGTATTAATGCATTTTTTACTGACTAAGGTGTGGATTAGTGCTGAGTAGTATCATTTTGAGTGTTAGAGCTTTTCCATGCTTGGATTTGGCAACTTATAACTGTATGATGATCCATTTATACACTGTTTGTAAGTTAATCTAATCAATGATATAGTGTCAATAGATAGATAACAAACCCAGCACCCTTGGAGTCTCTAATGTGTTACTTCTAGGAACTTCTGACTTCTCGCTCCGTTCCCCCATCCACCCCCCCTTTCTTTGTTGAAACATATGCCCTAAATTAGTACCTGTGTAAAGACTTTGCACCTGCCCTAAAATGGTTAAAGATACGGCTAAGCGACGGCCTTTAGGCCTGAATATCCACCTAGCAAAGATTTTAAGGACATTGGACTTATGGGACACTCAAATGGTTTCCTGAGAGGATTTTCAGAGCATATCAAATCAGTTACTGTACTTTGTGAATGTATGATGTTTATCACATGATAGTAATACAATCGTTTATTATTACCTCAAATATCTAAATGTGTACTGTTTAGTGCACCACGGCTGTGTGTAATGATCACTAGACAGTCCTGGATGACCTTCCTGTGAGGATTTTCAGATCATAACAAATTAGCTACTGTACTTTGTGAATGTATAATGCTTTTCACATGATAGTATTATAATCATTTTTGTTGTCTTAAATAGGTAATTGTGCAATGTTTAATGCACCACAGCTGTGTGTAATAATTACTAGACAGTTCTGGATAACCTACATGAGCATAATATTTAGCCCTAGAATTGTCTCTGTGTGGGGAATCGCAGCATTTAATGATAGACCTAACTATGGCTTTGCCTCTGGATAGCATTGTCTAAATCCCACTTTAGCGGTGGGGGAGGTCCTGGTCTTTTGTATATAACTCCCTGTCAAAGTGTATTTGAACTAAAGCATGTGTGAGTTCTTATTAGACATATTACAGCTGATCCTTAGCAAATCTTCTGTGGGGTCATTTAATTTTTTGTTATTATATGATCTGTATAACTAAGTCCCCCCATAAACTGAATATCTATAAGGGCTTAATGTGATTCTGTGTAGTGACCTTAGATACCTACCTAATGTTACCTAATTACCAGTTATGCCCGACTTGTATAATTGCTTCTGTGTATTCTATGTGTTAGATATCTATAGGCCCAAAAGTGGTCTATATCCTGCTAAACCCCTCAATTAGTGTGATGTGTATTCGAGGGTCCAAAAGTGGCCTGAGCAATTATGGAGGGACAAAAATAGAGGGGGGCGGAGAGGTTGCTCCCCAGTTTGCTTACTATACTGTGAGATATTCATGTTAGTCGTTATATGTGTATATGTTTCATTGAGTAACCTGTATGTTGTATATTTTATTACCCTAAAAAAAAAAAAAATAACTCGAATTCTACTATTCTTTAGATTCAAACAATCAATGCTTATTATCTTGAACTGAAAAAATTCAATGTGTTTGAATGCACAAAGGATATATGTGAAAAGACTCAATCCAGGGACATACAGACTTTCAAAAGTGGAGCTCAGATAAAATATGTTTATTTAAAGGACAACAATATCACTCAGGTTACAGGGACATAAGAACTGCACACATACAACAAGATAGACGCCGAACACCTGGCAATTCTAAATGTCAACAGGAGTAGTTTGTTCAAAGTCCTGCCCTTCTTGGGATGTTATGTCCAATCAGATTATCTAAAGTACGTTTCACCAATGAAATTGTCTTATTCAAGGATATCCTGTTAAAGGGACAGTCAAGTCCAAAAAAACTTCCATGTTTCAAATAGGGCATGTAATTTTAAACAACTTTCCAATTTACTTTTATCACCAATTTTGCTTTGTTCTCTTGGTATTCTTAGTTGAAAGCTAAACCTAGGAGGTTCATATGCTAATATTTTAGACCTTGAAGGCTGCCTCTAATCTAAATGCATTTTGATAGTTTTTCACCACTAGAGGACATTAGTTCACGTGTTTCATATAGATAACATTGAGCTCTTGAACGTGAATTTACCATGGAGACAGCTCTGATTGGCTAAAATGCAAGTCTGTCAAAAGAACTAAAATAAGGGGGCAGTCTGCTGGGGCTTAGATACAAGGTAATTACAGAAGTAAAACGTGTATAATTATAACTGTGCTGGTTATGCAAAACTGGGGAATTGGTAATAAAGGGATTATCTATCTTTTAAAACAACAAAAATTCTGGTGTTGACTGTCCCTTTAAGTGAAATTATACTGAGATAGTGACTTTTCACATAAATCCTTTGTGCATATATTCACATTATATTTTTCAGTTTGTTATTTTGCTATTTGTGTGTATTAACAGGTTATTTATGTGGTTTATTGTTTTATTATCTTGCACTGTCAGCCATTATTGTAGAATTATAGTGGCAGTCCTTTTTTCTCACTATACATCAATTTCCACTAAAGAATATTTCTTAAACACAAAGGACACAGTATGTGTAACAATGGGAAACTTTTGTTTGTATGGATATTATGAAGACTGAAATCTATACACAAGAGAGCTTGCAATGTTTACAAAGAAGGACAACTTGTAGATACACAGGTCTAGAGCGGTAGTTCGCACTTCCACTTGCGTGTTAACCCCGCTAGACTTCGGCTTTTTGCGTGCGTCAGGTAGCATGCATATTACAAACTGAAAGTTAAAAGTTTTCACTCGTGTGCTAACCTGATGCTCAAAAAGCTAAATATCGAGATTGAGTTAATATATTCCAACATAGACTTCAATGGAGCATGAAGGCGAAAAAAAACCTAACACCCACCATATCATGCAAACCCAGTCGTGTTTTCTCAAGTGCGCTAACTCAATTTGAAAATATTAATATTTCACATTCTAATGTTCTTCACATAGTCGAATATTTTCTATTTATTCTTAAAAACATATTTCTATATATCTGAGGTTTTTGATATATATATATATATATATATATATATATATATATATATATATATATGAGTGTGTGTGTGATTAGGTATAGACATATACAGGTATAGGAATATCTATTTAAAATACTTAGAACATATTCCCCTATGTGATGAACACTGGAATGTGAAATATTAACAGTAAATACACAGGTATACACATTATTAAATATGAATATTGCATAAATATATTTTTACATGTTTTCAGCTACTTGACTACACTGCACTTATATATGTCTATATATATATATATATATATATATATATATATACATATGTATTTATGTGTTTATATGTGTATATAAGTCTGTAAATACATACATACACATATAAATACATATGTACACACACACACATATTTATATATATATATATATATATATATATATATATATATACTGTACATACATATACATATTTAGACGTGTATGTATGTATCTTATTGTTAAAGCCCTTTGCATGCCTTTTTTTTTTCTAACTCCCGAGACTTCATATATTTGAGCCCTTATAACTTTTTAATGCAATTGTTCTTTAATAATTTTTATTAGATAGTGTTATTATGAGTGTAATTGTACTCTTGAATGTGTTTTGTGCAAATTTATAGTCTACCGAAACAGTTAACAAGAATGCACGCTATCCCGACATGCTTTAAATTCTATTGCGCTTAATCAAACATGTTTACTTTCAACTCGTAATACTGCGCTACTTCCAACAAACACGCAAAGTGCAGCAATAAATCCCTTTTTGCTTCTGCACAACAGTTAGCGCACCACTCATAATCTAGCCCACAGTAATCATATAAACACATACACCTAGATTACGAGTTTTGCGTTAGAGGCGGTGCTAACGAGCAGTTTACGCTCACCGCTCACTTACAGACAGTGCTGGTACTACGGGTTTTTACAAACCCGGCGTTAAAAGGCAAGAAGTGAGCGTTGAGCAAAATTGTGCTCCTTACCGCACTCCAATACCAGCGCTGCTTACGTTAGCGGTGAGCTGGTGTAACATGCTCGTGCACGATTTCCCCATAGGAATCAATGGGGAGAGCCGGCTGAAAAAAAGTCTAACACCTGCAAAAAAGCAGCGTAAAACTCAGTAACGCAGCCCCATTGATTCCTATGGGGAAATAAAATTTATGTTTACACCTAACACCCTAACATGAACCCCGAGTCTAAACTCCCCTAATCTTACACTTATTAACCCCTAATCTGCCGCCCCCGACATCGCGACACCTACATTATACTTATTAACCCCTAATCTGCCGCCCCCGACATCGCCGACACCTACATTATACTTATTAACCCCTAATCTGCTGCCCACAACATCGCCGACACCTACATTATATTTATTAACCCCTAATCTGCCACCCCCAACGTCTTCGCCACTATTCTAAATTTATTAACCCCTAAACCTAAGAATAATCCTAACCCTCCCTAATTTAAATATAATTTAAATAAATCTAAATAAAATTCATATCATTAACTAAATTATTCCTATTTAAAACTAAATACTTACCTGTAAAATAAACCCTAAGCTAGCTACAATATAACTAATAGTTACATTTTTATTTTTATAGGTTTATTTTTATTTTACAGGCAAGTTTGTATTTATTTTAACTAGGTAGAATAGTTACTAAATAGTTATTAACTATTTAATAAACTACCTAGCTAAAATAAAGACAAATTGACCTGTAAAATAAAACCTAACCTAACCTAATTTACACTAACACCTAACACTACACTATATTTAAATTATTTCCCTAAATTAAATACAATTAAATTATCTTAAGTACAAAAACACAAACAAACAAACACTAAATTACAGAAAATAATAAACAAATTACAAGATTTTTAAACTAATTACACCTAATCTAATCCCCCTAACAAAATAAAAAAGCCCCCCCAAAATAAAAAAAAAGCCCTACCCTACACTAAATTACAAATAACCCTTAAAAGGACCATTTGCGGGGAATTGCCCCAAAATAATCAGCTATTTTACCTGTAAATAAAATTACAAATCCCCCCCAAAATTAAAACCCACCACCTACACAACCAACCCTACTCAAAAAAAAATCCTAACACTAACCCCTTGAAGATCACCTTACCGGGAGAAGTCTTCATCCAACCAGGCCGAAGTCCTTAACGAAGCTGGGAGAAGTCTTCATCCAAGCCGAGCGAAGTGGTCCTCCAGACGGGCAAAAGTCTTCATCCAGACGCATCTTCTATCTTCATCCATCCGGCACGGAGCGGGTACATCTTCAAGACATCTGACGCGGAGCATCCTCTTCATCCGACGGCTAACACTAAATGAAGGTTCCTTTAAATGATGTCATCCAGGATGGTGTCCCTTCAATTCTGATTGGCTGATAGAATTATATCAGCCAATCAGAATTAAGGTAGAAAAAATCCTATTGGCTGATGCAATAGGAATGAACTTCAACCCTATTGGCTGATTGCATCAGCCAATAGGATTTTTTCTACCTTAATTCCGTTTGGCTGATATAATTCTATCAGCCAATCGGAATTGAAGGGACGCCATTTTGGATGACGTCATTTAAAGGAACCTTCAATTCAGTGTTAGTCGTCGGATGAAGAGGATGCTCAGCGTCGGATGTCTTGAAGATGGACCCGCTCCGCTCCAGATGGATGAAGATAGAAGATGCCGTCTGGATGAAGCCTTCTGCCCATCTTGAGGACCACTTCGTCCAGCTTGAATGAAGACTTCTCCTGGCTTCGTTGAGGACTTCGGCCCGGTTGGATGAAGACTTCTCCCGGTAAGGTGATCTTCAAGGGGTTAGTGTTAGGTTTTTTAAGGGGGTATTGGGTGGGTTTTAGAGTAGGGTTGGTTGTGTGGGTGGTGGGTTTTAATGTTGAGGGGGGATTTGTAATATTTTTTACAGGTAAAAGAGCTGATTACTTTGGGGCAATGCCCCGCAAAAGGCCCTTTTAAGGGCTATTTGTAATTTAGTGTAGGGTAGGGCTTTTTTATTTTGGGGGGGCTTTTTTATTTTGTTAGGGGGATTAGATTAGGTGTAATTAGTTTAAAAATCTTGTAATTTGTTTATTATTTTCTTTAATTTAATGTTGTTTTTTTGTACTTTAGATAATTTAATTTAATTGTATTTAATTTAGGGAAATAATGTAATTATAGTGTAGTGTTAGGTGTTAGTGTAACTTAGGTTAGGTTTTATTTTACAGGTCAATTTGACTTTATTTTAGCTAGGTAGTTTATTAAATAGTTAATAACTATTTAGTAACTATTCTACCTAGTTAAAATAAATACAATCTTGCCTGTAAAATAGAAATAAACCCTAAGCTAGCTACAATGTAACTGTTAGTTATATTGTAGCTATTTTAGGGTTTATGTTACAGGTAAGTATTTAGTTTTAAATAGGAATAATTTAGTTAATGATAGAAATTTTTATTTAGATTTCTTTTAATTATATTTAAGTTAGGGGGGTTAGGGTTAGACTTAGATTTAGGGGTTAATAACTTTAGTATAGTGGCGGCAACTTTGGGGGCGGCAGATTAGGGGTTAATAAATGTAGGTAGGTGCCGGCGATGTTAAGGACGGCAGATTAGGGGTTAATAATATTTAACTAATGTTTGCGAGGTGGGAGTGCGGCGGTTTAGGGTTTAATATATTTATTATAGTAGCGGCGATGTCCGGTTTGGCAGATTAGGGGTTAAAAAAATTATTTTAGTGTTTGCGATGCGGGAGGGCGTCGGTTTAGGGGTTAGTTAAGAGTTTTATGCTACGGCGTTGTAGTGTAAAACTCTTAACTACTGACTTTAAAATGCGGTACCAGTCTTGACAGGAGAGGGTGTACCGCTCACTTTTTGGCAGACTCGTAATACCGGCGCTATGCAAGTCCCATTGAAAAAGAGGATACGCAATTTACGTAAATGGATTTGCGGTATTGCCAAGTCTGGCCAAAAAAGTGAGCGGTACACCTGTACCTGTAAGACTCGTAATACCAGCGGGCGTTAAAAAGCAGTGTTAGGACCGGCCAACGCTGCTTTTTAAGTCTAACGCAAAACTAGTAATATAGGTGATAGTTTCTAGTCATGTGTACATAGACAAATAAAATGTTTCAGACAAATAGTCATGAAAAGAAATCTTTTTTGTATAGTCTGGTATTCTTTCACTGGGTTATTTGGAATTTGATAATGAAAATCCTTTTGTCTGCTATTTCCTATGACGAGGTGCACCTGAACAGCAGATTACATGTAAAGGTAAACTGATTCTGGTACTACTGACACAAGCCAGTAGCTAGTGATAATGCTTCAATCAAGTAGCAGCAGAAAAAAAAGATGTCTTTTTATGTATTTTTTTATTTTTTTTTTTCAATGGGGTCAAGATTCTCAAGAACAAAAGTAAAGGTGATATGTTTATTGGCTGACCCAAGAATCAATAAACTGACCTTGAAGGATAGTTATTGAATATAATAAATTTGAAGCCTTTTGCAACTGAAAAAATGCCTTTCCTGCCTTTAGAGTGAACAAATCAACTACATGCTTTGATGCATGCATCTGTTTATTCATTTTTTAAACTAACCTGCTGTTTGTTTATTGTTTATAGACATATGCTCAAAATAGGCTCCAAAGATTTTGCCAGATTTCTCTCCATGCTGGCAAGTTTTGACCATTAAGCCATATGTTCTTACACCCTGATAATCATTTAAATCCATGCTTTCATTTTTATTTTTGTTGCTAAATTAAAGTTGTTGGTTTTTTTCTGTTTGTTAGTTTGTTGTTTTTTTTTTGTTCACTTTTGTACAGGCTGAGAGAAAGAGAGACAGATCAAATACATACAATAAAATGTAGCTGCACACTAAGGGCTACTATTCTGCCAATTGGGGTTACAGTAACAGTATTAATTTCAAAGGTTGATGGTTTTATAGCCCCATAATGCAAAGTTACAAATTTCATATATTTTCTATTACATTCTTATTGCAGCACGTTTTAAGGTTTTTTGGCACTATCCTTGTGTTGAATTTATTATCCAAGGGCATTTCACAGCCTGAAAATTACTTTTTAAAGTTATTAAAACAACAAGTGAGGGGGCGCTCTATGGACCTATACAAAAGTATAATAAACAATGGATACGATAATCTCTAAATATAGATTGAATATCAAAATTGTATAATATCACTTATTTATCAAGATTGTATAATATCTTGGTTGAGCAAAAAATAGCCTATATCTAATAAAGATTAAATCAAACCATATTCAACAATATTTATGGGTGCTGACAGTCCCAACAAAACAGGATCCCAATCCAAGTATTCAGACTATTGATCGAATGTAAAGTTAAAAAATGGCCAGATTGTCAAGTATAATACGTAGGTAGCTGCTCTCCTCCTCACAGACTTGTCCTGGTATAACTATAGCAAAAAACAGCGAACAGAGGGGCACTTCATGTGTATATCAGCAAGTCAGAATAGACAGACAGAGGATAATAAAGCCAAATGGATACTCACATTTAGCCCAAGTACACTTATGTACTGGTAGGAGCAGGCTAGTAACTTGGGGAGTACCAGCAAAACCCTCTCCAGGTGAACTGGAACCAAAGCAGGTATGTCTTGACTAACTCTATGAGTGGTAAATTCTAAATAGCAAAATTTCAGGTGTAGTAGCTATGCTACTCAAATAGGTACTGAACCAGAGCTTGTATAAAACAAGTTGTTTATTAAAAACAAATTAAAATATGTAACAAGCAATGGTTACAATGAATAAAATGCAACGCGTTTCTCAGCCTTAGCATTGGCTGTTTCATCAGGCATATAGTACCTACTAACTGACATACTATTTCAAATAATTCTAACCAATCACAAACAACTGCACACCCCTTTTGGGGTATTTAGTTATTAATTGATTAAATGATAAATGACAACAAACCTGTAGTAGGGATAAAGTTACATACAATGTTATACAAAAGCAGTAACAGTGATATAGAATATAAAAGTTGCAATCACAATACAACCCAATACATATATAATATACATTACAATCACAATATTGCCCAATATATGTACATATATATAATATATAAATACCAAACCATATAGGTGATGCAAATTTTTGTATGCATTGTTTAGCATATAGGCCTATATTTAAAGGTAAGTATGAATATATGGCACTGGTCACACATTTAAATTTTTAAATTTATCTATAGTGTTTGTTCTAATGTATTAACATAGTTCTTATATCTAACAATGGGATAGTGTTTGTTATCCTTGAATTTTCATATATACTATACTCAAAATTAATAGTTGTGAAATATTATCCTACTAGTCCTAAAGCCCGTGTACACGAGCCAATTTTTTAGGTACCGCGGTTCCAACCCTTGCTCCCTCTCTCTCCCCCCTCTCTTTTGCGCTCTCTCTCTCTCCCCCCTCTCTTTTGAGTTCTCTCTCTCCCCCTTATTTTGCACTCTCCCCCTCTTTTGCTCTCTCTCTCTCTCTCTCTCTCTCTCTCTCTCTCCCCTTTGTTGCTCTCTCTCCCCCTCTTTTGCTCTCTCTCTCTCCCCCCTCTTTTGCTCTCTCTCCCCTCTTTTGCTTGCTCTCTCTCTTCCCCCCCCTCATCTGCTCTCTCCCCCCTCTTGCTCTCTCTCGCCCTCTTTTGCTCTCTCTCTCCCCTATTTTGCTCTCTCCCCCCTCTTTTGCTCTCTCTCTCCCCCCTCTTTGCGCTCTCTCTCTCTCCCCCCCTCTCTTTTGCTCTCTCTCCCCCTCTCTTTTGCTCTCTCTCCCCCCTCTCTTTTGCTCTCTCTTCCTCTCTCTTTTGCTCTCTCTCTCCCCCTCTCTTTTCCTCTTTTGCACTCTCTCTTCCCCTCTTTTGTGCTCTCTCCCCCTTCTCTTTTGCACTCTCTCTCCCCCTTCTCTTTTGCACTCTCTCTCCCCCTCTTTTGTGCACTCTCTCTCCCCCCTCTCTTTTAAACTCTCTCTCTCCCCCTCTCTTTTGAGCTCTCTCTCCCCCCCTCTCTTTTGAGCTCTCTCTCCCCCCCTCTCTTTTGAGCTCTCTCTCCCCCCCTCTCTTTTGAGCTCTCTCTCCCCCCTCTCTTTTGAGCTCTCTCTCTCCCCCCACTCTTTTGCGCTCTCTCCCCCCTCTTTTTTGCGCTCTCTCTCCCCCTCTCTTTTGTGCTTTCTCCCCCTTGCGCTCTCTCCCCCTCTTTTTTGCGCTCTCTCCCCCTCTTTTTTTCGCTCTCTCCCCCTCTCTTTTGTGCTCTCTCCCCCTCTCTTTTGTGCTCTCTCTCTCCCTCTTTTACTCTCTCTCTCCCTCTTTTGCACTCTGCCTCCCCCTTCTCTTTTACACTCTGTCTCCCCCTTCTCTTTTGCGCTCTCTCTCCCCCCTCTTTTGCGCTCTCTTTTAAACTCTCCCCCCTCTCTTTTGCGCTCTCTCTCCCCTCTCTCTTTTGCGCTCTCTCTCCCCCCTCTCTTTTGAGCTCTCTCTCTCCCCCTCTTTTGTGCGCTCTCTCTCCCCCTCTCTTGCGCTCTCTCCCCCTCTCTTTTGCGCTCTCTCTCTCTCCCTCTTTTGCGCTCTCTCTCCCACCTCTCTTTTAAGCTCTCTCTCCCCCCTCTCTTTTGAGCTCTCTCCCCCCTCTCTTTTGAGCTCTCTCTCCCCCTCTTTCTCTCCCACTCTCTTGCGCTCTCTCTCCCTCTTTTGCTCTTCCCCCCTCTTCTGCTCGCTTTCTTTCTTTCCTTCCTTCCTCTGTTTTGGTCTCTCCCGCTGGCCACGTCCCTCCCGTGCGCTCCTGCGAGGCCACGCCCCCTCGTCATGCCCGCCGGCCACACCCCCTCTTCATGCCTGCCACGCCCGCCAGCCACGCCCCCATCACGGCACGCCTGACGCCGGTCATGCCCCCACCAGGCAGCTTCCGCAGTGCGCACTACTCTGCAGCTGAAGGCCAGGTGTGTTTGTCCGCGCGTAGTCTCTACTGCGCATGACGGCTTCAGACAAACACACTTGGCCTTGGCCTTTTATAATATAGGATATTCAGGTTTGCTCCTCATAGATTATATCTACATAAAGTGTTATCCTTTTACTTTTTCCCCGTGTTTTTATTTTATTTAGGGTTTACAGTTCCGAGTTCATACTCTTTATAAACAATGCGCTGTACTATGTACTTACGATTATAAACTAGCAACTATTATCCCAATCGTAAAGACTACCTTATTCACCAATATCTATCCAACCAGTGTATCTCATTCTGATAACGTCATTGTATTTGACCAATTGTATGGTACAAACCTGATGACATATGTGTTAAGTGAAATCGGATGATGGCTTAAAAGGAGCCTACCTAGATGTAGGAATCACATATATGGTAGCTGATTAGGAGTGTACTAAGGCCCCTCTAAACTATATACTAGATAATAATAGAAAATAGCCAATGCAAGAGACACTAATTACCTCAATGAGATAGTGCTCTTAACGAACACAAAATGTTGCTAAGTGCAATGGAACTAGGGAAAACTTAATTACCATGCCAAATGTAATGTGAACATTATTCTGTACTCAATAAAGGACCATATAATTCCTATTGGCTAGTTTGTGTCATAATAAAATTGTCCTACAATATCACTAGTGGTGCCCTAAGATTATTCACTTAATAATAGTGAAATATTATTTCAATATTATTGTATATGTATCAAAGTAATAAATTAAATAATGCTAACCATAATTGTGCTAATTCTATTATCATGTGTGATATATATGTCCCTTCTAATATAAAAAAATAATAAAAAAAACATAAAATAAAGTGTGATGTGTTAATCTGTTACCTAATTCATCAACTAATGTGATATAATATATATATATATATATATATATATATATATATATATACAGATGGCCCTCGTTTTACAACGGTTCAATTTACACCGTTTCAGAATAACAACCTTTTTTTCCAGTCATGTGACTGCTATTGAAAAGCATTGAGAAGCATTCCTTTTTTTTTAAATAGCCAGTAGGTGGAGCTGTCCGCTTGTGTTGCAGCAAAGCCAAGCAAGCTGAAATTAATCAGTTTAACCAGACCTGAGCTATCGAGCAGATTTCAAAGGAACAAGAACTTCCTGTCTATAAATCAGTCCAGATTGGAATGCATAAAAAGAACTGTTTGCAGAAAAATGCAAGTGAAGTCTGTGTTGTGTGATTATTTTATTAGGTTTATAATGCTGTTTAGCAAATGTTTTTGTTCATTTAACTTAGTTTAATTATATATTCTGTGTTGTGTGATTATTTTATTAGGTTTATAATGCTGTTTAGCATGTAAAGTCTTCATTTCAAAGCTTTAAAAATAATGTATTAGGTGTTACTCATGACAATTTTGAGAGGGGCCTGGAACCTAACTCCTTCACTTCCCATTGACTTACATTATAAACTGGGTTTCAATTTACAACAGTTTCGATTTACAACCATTCCTTCTGGAACCTAACCCCAGCGTAAACTGAGGGCTACCTGTGTATATATATATATATATATAGATATATATACAGGGAGTGCAGAATTATTAGGCAAATGAGTATTTTGACCACATCATCCTCTTTATGCATGTTGTCTTACTCCAAGCTGTATAGGCTCGAAAGCCTACTACCAATTAAGCATATTAGGTGATGTGCATCTCTGTAATGAGAAGGGGTGTGGTCTAATGACATCAACACCCTATATCAGGTGTGCATAATTATTAGGCAACTTCCTTTCCTTTGGCAAAATGGGTCAAAAGAAGGACTTGACAGACTCAGAAAAGTCAAAAATAGTGAGATATCTTGCAGAGGGATGCAGCACTCTTAAAATTGCAAAGCTTCTGAAGCGTGATCATCGAACAATCAAGCGTTTCATTCAAAATAGTCAACAGGGTCGCAAGAAGCGTGTGGAAAAACCAAGGCGCAAAATAACTGCCCATGAACTGAGAAAAGTCAAGCGTGCAGCTGCCAAGATGCCACTTGCCACCAGTTTGGCCATATTTCAGAGCTGCAACATCACTGGAGTGCCCAAAAGCACAAGGTGTGCAATACTTAGAGACATGGCCAAGGTAAGAAAGGCTGAAAGACGACCACCACTGAACAAGACACTCAAGCTGAAACGTCAAGACTGGGCCAAGAAATATCTCAAGACTGATTTTTCTAAGGTTTTATGGACTGATGAAATGAGAGTGAGTCTTGATGGGCCAGATGGATGGGCCCGTGGCTGGATTGGTAAAGGGCTGAGAGCTCCAGTCCGACTCAGACGCCAGCAAGGTGGAGGTGGAGTACTGGTTTGGGCTGGTATCATCAAAGATGAGCTTGTGGGGCCTTTTCGGGTTGAGGATGGAGTCAAGCTCAACTCCCAGTCCTACTGCCAGTTTCTGGAAGACACCTTCTTCAAGCAGTGGTACAGGAAGAAGTCTGCATCCTTCAAGAAAAACATGATTTTCATGCAGGACAATGCTCCATCACACGCATCCAAGTACTCCACAGCGTGGCTGGCAAGAAAGGGTATAAAAGAAGAAAATCTAATGACATGGCCTCCTTGTTCACCTGATCTGATCCCCATTGAGAACCCGTGGTCCATCATCAAATGTGAGATTTACAAGGAGGGAAAACAGTACACCTCTCTGAACAGTGTCTGGGAGGCTGTGGTTGCTGCTGCACGCAATGTTGATGGTGAAAAGATCAAAACACTGACAGAATCCATGGATGGCAGGCTTTTGAGTGTCCTTGCAAAGAAAGGTGGCTATATTGGTCACTGATTTGTTTTTGTTTTGTTTTTGAATGTCAGAAATGTATATTTGTGAATGTTGAGATGTTATATTGGTTTCACTGGTAAAAATAAATAATTGAAATGTGTATATATTTGTTTTTTGTTAAGTTGCCTAATAATTATGCACAGTAATAGTCACCTGCACACACAGATATCCCCCTAAAATAGCTATAACTAAAAACAAACTAAAAACTACTTCCAAAACTATTCAGCTTTGATATTAATGAGTTTTTTGGGTTCATTGAGAACATGGTTGTTGTTCAATAATAAAATTAATCCTCAAAAATACAACTTGCCTAATAATTCTGCACTCCCTGTATATATATATATATATATATATATATATATAGTGTATTAGTTGTATATTTATGTGCCATAACTGTGTCAAATTCTAATGAGATGAATACAACTAAATATGTGAATGAATTGTTCATATAAGCCACAATAGTGGTTGCTATTTGTATTAATTTTACATTGGAATAAAGAACTTAACATGAATTCTAAGTGACTGTAAATATAGAGTTGTGATCCAAAGATAAAGCTCACTCAATTAAGGCGGGGTCTAAGTAGGGGATACGATTACTATACTCCACAAATGACTAATAGGAAGTGACTTTTAGAAATAATAATAGAATAATGTCCCGTAACTATGTTAATTTCAAATGGAGTATGTGTAACTAAATGTAAAAATTAATTATAATTAATAAACCACATGAGTGCTAGCTGTTTATATTATTGTCTTTAACTTAAAGTGAAAGGCTATACTCTCTTAACCTAAATTCAAAGTTATCTATGTATATATAAGTGTGATCCAAAGAAATAGTTCGCTAATGGGAGCAGGGTCTGTGTTGGATTAAGTGAATACTAGAATACAAAGAAGTAAACTATACTCCACAAATGACTATGGGGAAGGGACTTAGTGGCCCTCTGTCAGGGGGTATGTAATATGTTGCTATCTGACCTATGCAGCAAATCAATAAATAATGCAAGAGAGACCATAGGTCCCAACAGATAATGAAAAATTATTTTCTAATTCTAAACACCCTCAGTGGAAATAAGGGGTGGGGATTATTAGAACTGAATAAAAAGATTAACTTGTGACCAATGCCTTTACATTACCCATATAGTTCCCATATGTAAACTCAATCACTACAGTATATGAGAACTTAATTCTCTTAAAGTTCAAAATCAACCAAGAGGGCCAGTTGAAGATGGGCCCCTGAAACATAGTACACAATAGTACATAAGAAAAACAGAGGGATCATATAAACATATCCTTCAGAAAGCTGCCAAATCGATAACTTTACTCCTTTATATTCTAGTATTCACTTAATCCAACACAGACCCTGCTCCCATTAGCGAATTATTTTTTGGATCACACTTATATATACATAGATAACTTTGAATTTAGGTTCAGAGAGTATTGTGCTGTCATAAAACCAGAGAATTTATCCCTAGAGTGTTAAAGTAGTTAATTCTTAAATTTACAAACATATTTTAAAATATAGACTAGGCCGCTGGCCTAGTCTTTGTCTAAGAAGGACACTCCCATGTAGCCTTTGATTGGTGTATGGTAGGACACACCTTAAGTGAATTAAGTATACAATGGGAGCCAACAGTTAGTATACACTTTTTTTTATCTTCCTCACCTCCTAAAAGCAACTGATGAGAGAGAGAGAGCATTGGAGGACTGAACTGGCTGAGTATATTAGCATTCTTATGCATTTACTTTGGGATAAATTCTCTTGTTCACTAAGTTTAGTTAATATTGCTTAATCTGGGTTTGTTTAAGATACAGTGCCCTATATAATTTGGACTGTACTGTATGTTTGTAGCTCTTGGTATTTCTTGAGACTAGTTTTATATTTTGTAGCTTATAGATAATTGTTAATCTTCATACCTATATTATTTGTCTTCCAATAAAATAATTTTAAAAAGTAGACAACCCCTTTGGTTTAATATTTTGGTATTAATTACCACCACAAGTATAGCCTTTCACTTTAAGTTATAGGCAATAATATAAACAGCTAGCACTCATGTGGTTTATTATTTATAATTAATTTTTACATTTAGTTACACATACTCCATTTGAATTTACTTTAAATGAGAATATAGACATGGCCGCTTTCAATAAAATTTTGAATGCTCCTTATATGTGAATATCTGGTTATCAATCCATATTGATTGGCTATAGTGGTTTTGTGGCCCCCTCCCACCCCTCCTTTTTATGAGCCAAGGTATTCACATGTATGGATCAAATATATATATATATTTTTTTGCCATGCTATTAGGTGTATGTTTTACCTATGTCCCTTGTATTATGAACATTGTTTTTTGGTATCAAATTGGGTATATATTGTCTGATATTATAGACATAAAATATTACTTTGCTCGTTTTTTAAAAACATGATTTTTCTAAAAAATGTTTGTTTTTTATGTCACTGTAGTTTTTATATCTGTGAGTGATTTACCCACACCTGTCATTCCTAACGTATATACCAGTATTAGGTGTCCTTTTATTTTTATATCATATCGTTTCAGTTGCGATATTTTATATTAATATTTTTATTAGCTCTTAAATCAAAATTATTTTGGTAATATCAGCGTTTGTAATTTAATTATGTGCTTTTTATATAAATTCACTTTCTTATTATTATATTACATATATAGCCACTTGTGTTTCAATATGATATATACAGAGATGTGAACTCTGCACTTGATACACTGGCTTTGGGAATTTGCTCAGAACCTATCAGTATTCTATACGCTAAATTGTAGCTCCCCAGCCAATCACCATTACAGTTTGGCCTTTTGAATGTGTTGACAGGTGTTGAGTATCTCACAATTAGGGTCTTTTAAAAGTTGTGCTGACTGCTAATGTGCTATTCACCTGATGAAACAGTTAATTATAGACTGAGAAACGCGTTGTGATACTTTTCACTTGTTTTTATTAAAGTATTTTATTCCAACCATACCTGGAAGCTTTTCAAATGCTGCAGCTTGAGGCTATAAACAGTTCTCATTTAACGCCGAGGATACTTCCATTTGCACCTATCTGTCTGTTTGATCCCCATACTTGGAGGAGGAACATAGCTGTATATGCCTATGTTGAGCCATCTGAAAGGCTCATAAGTGTTCAGAATGCGTGACTCTCACGATTGAGTGCTTTCTACATTGTGAGTACCCTGTACATATTATTTGGAGACTTTGCTGTCCGTTTTTATCGGCACTATTGTGGCACCCCCTTTGTTGTTCTCTTTCAATACAGCTTTGGTTACTCAGTTGTTTACTGAGCTGGGGACAAAGGCGTCTATACCTGTGTTGAGCTATCTGAACAGCTTGTGAGTGTTCAGGAGGCATGACTCGCATGATATAGTGTTTACAGCTGTGTACCCTGTAAATATTATTTGGAGACCTTATTGTCCTTTTTGATCTGCACCATTGTGGTGCCTCCTTTGTTCTTCGTTTGATCCAGTTTTTGGCACTGCACGTAAACACTGCAATTTGATTTGTATTTGCATCAAAACTGGTATCGTGCTCCCATTATGTTAAAGAGACACTCAAGTCAAAATTAAAGTGTAATGATTCAGATAGAGCAAGCAATTTTAAACAATTTTCCAATTTACTTCCATTAACAAAATGTGCACAGTTGTTTTATATTTACACTTTTTGAGTCACCAGATCCTACTGACATGTGCAAGAATTCACAGAATATACATATATGCATTTGTGATAGACATTAAAATGAAATTTGTCATAAGAAAATCTACTGCGTGTTTGAAGTTCAGATTTAAGTCTTTTTACTGTGCATTTGTTGATTATGGAAATCTAATGTATTTACTGGTCTTTCAACTTTTCACTGCCCTTTGGGATTCCACATTTCACAGGGGTCAATCCATCTCAAGTGGTCCAACATTGGTGGCATGACCCTTTTTAATTTTCCTACTTAAAAAAAAATATTGAGTGATTACCTCTTATGTGTTGGTATTGCAAAACTATTAGTTTTTTATTTTAATTTAACTTAGTTTAACAATGGCAGCCATCTTTGTTTCATAGTGCACAACAAATTTTGGTTATACAGATGTTTACAGAAACCTCAATATCTCAGCTCAGGATGGTTGTAGCTCCGTTGAACCAAAACTGATCTCTAGGTCACATTACAAGGTATATGTTCATATATACATATTTTGCACATTCTTGATTCTTAGACGTTCTCTTGCTATCTTTATTTATAAAGCAGGAATTTAAAGTTTAGGAGCCGGCTCATTTTAGTTTTAGGACCTTGGATAGCGATTGCTTATTGGTGACTACATTCAGCCAACCGATAAGCAAGCGTAACCCAGATTCTGAACCAAAAATGGGCCGGCTCCTAAGCCTTACGTTCCTGCTTTTTAAATAAAGATAGCAAGAGAACAAATAAAAATTGATAATGGGCATAAATTAGAACTTTGCTTAAAATTGCATGCTCTATTTGAATCATTAAAGAAACATTTTGGATTTAGTATACCTTTAATGGACCACTTGAGATGGACAGTTTTCCAATTTACTTCTGTTATCGTATTTGCATAATTCTCTTGGAGGGGGAGCAGCAATGCACTAATGGAAGCTAAATAAATCATGTGAACTAATGACAAGGGGCATGTGTGTGCACCCACTAATTATCAGCTTGCTCGTAGTATTGTATTTCTGCTTTGGGTCATATCCAGGTATGCTTTTCAACAAAATATACAAACAGAACAAAGCAAATTAGTTAATACAAATAAATTGGAAGGTTGTTTCAAATACCAAGTTCTTCATAAATCATAAAAGTTTTGCTTTTTCTTTAATATCCCTATAAAGGTGCAATGTACAGAGGCAAGAAGCGTATAAGAATGAATTGTATTCAAAGCTCCTGTCTGTCTGTACTAGACCCAGAAACATGCCCAAACTCGCCTTCAATGCCACCCACACTAAACTATCTCTACTACTACTTCCTTAAATTTATTACATGGGAGATCATAATTAAAAACCCAAACTAACAGATTAAAAATCTCAAAACAAAATTTGACAAAGATCAATCTAAAAACACACTATATTGTTATCAATTGTCTATTTGGTAACATGGTTCAAATATTAGACAATTCAAAACCTTACTAAAGGAACATTTATTAAGAACGAGAGTCACTGAGTATTTATAAAAAAGGAGTTTAAAAAGCAAAACATTTTTTTTTTTTAAAAAGTAGGATAAAATATTACAGAACCTAATACTGTACTTGCTTAGATATCTGTCCCAAGGGAGCTTGGCAAAGGAAAATGGTCACTTACGCTGTTTTACGCAGCCTCCCATGTAGAATGACAATATTATTTTATATACATTTTTCTTCCTGAGGTCAGGTTTCTTACAAGGTCACTTCCAGAGTGGGCAAGGAAGGTAGCAGTCTTTTTTTAATAGCACACTTTTGTATTGCAGGCCCTGGCTGGAGTTACAGGATAACTTCTAATTTTAGTTATGCAAATTTAGTATACATACACTTATATGCAATCCCATTGTGACACCTCAAGGATTATTTTTATACCAAACATTACTTGTCTGTAATATGTGGTAATTCAGTAACATAAAAGTGATTAAATCATGTCTTAAGATATCCTAAAGTGTCACCTCTAACCAACCTCAGTTTTTTGTCTTGAGCAGAGTGAATTGTCTCCTGAGAAGAGTTACCAAAATGTAGGCAATAAAATCATTCTACCCAAAGTTTGACTTTTTAGATAGTTCTAAAAAGGGGTTGTAAATAGCAGACACAGATATATAGGACACAAAAATAAAAGAAAAATTATCCCCTGACATCATAAAATCATGAGGTCTGCATGACAAGATAGATAGATAGATAGATAGATAGATAGATAGATAGATAGATAGATAAATAGATACACACACCAGGGATGCATTCAGATTTTGTGTTGCCCTAGGCACTGGAAAATCTACTGCCCCCTGAATCATCCACTCCAACAACTTTTGCTTATATATCTCACATACAATTAATTTCTCACAGCTAGAGGCCATCAATGCATCAAGGGGTTGTTTGCTTGCACGAGACAATTATGGTTCATTAATGTTACAGAATTAGTATATATATGTAACTGTATATGCAAATAGAAGTTAAAATATAAGATTAGTATAATCGTACATACTTATCTTCGCATAAGATCTTCAAAGATCAGAAAATATAGAAGGATACATTGTGCAATTAAAGTGGATACATTTTGAGATCTGATCCGGTCTTCAACATAAATGTCACATGACTAGCGTTACAGTCTACATCATGCACATGTCAGTTTGTAATAATGGAGAATCTATACAAAGTACTTCATAATTAGTTACTAAGAGATATCAATATATTTAGTACAATGTGAATCAAATGTTTAATTAATAGTGGGTTTACAATTACCAGTACACAAAGAAAGCCGCTCAGGTCCTGTGCAGGCTGTGAACGCCACCAGAATTTCAGGGGAAGAACAAAGGTGCGAAGCCCAGGGGGTGCACACTGAAATTGTGGCCGGTTCCGCCGCAAGAAAACAAGCCAAAACGAAAAGAAAAAATCAGCTGAACACTACGGTGTTAAGAAAAGTTAAAAAAGTGAGTATGCCTTAAAAACAAGGTACATTGAAGCTTGCAGGATGAACATCCTAACATGTTTCGTGCCTATACTCGGCACTTAATTATAGTACTGAAGTTCATAGTATCGCCCCTTACTATTTAAAGGGACGGTAACCAATAGCAAATGTTGTACAATTAAAATTTAAAAATGACGGGGGTGGGCGGAGCTAGCCACAGACAAGTATGGCCGCAAACTATTAGAGCTCCGTCATAAATATTTCAGACAGGGTACAGAAACATTGGAGCTGACGTCCTAAAACTCTCATCTAATATTGCCCAAGCCTACGGATTATATATAGAGAGGAGACAGCGAGGTTGGGGATGGTAATCATCTCAGAAATGGACTTTGATGCTCAGGGCCTACACAGCCTACAAGCAAAGACTGCATGGTATTGATCTTTAGTAAACACGCAATATTGTACGCATAAAGACTCTGAAGCACTATCCACCTCCCCTCTTCAGCTAATTACTACAGGATCTTGTAAGTGAGACATGGAGGCCACATTCCTTTTCCTTATTAAGGGTCTGAGCGACAAAATGGACAATCATTTTACCAGGCTAACACGGCAAATATGTGAACCCCGTCGCATGCATGATAGCAGCTGTGGTTGTCGAGACGACAACTTGCTGTCCCCGGTATCATCGGCTGAGCCATTAACACTCTGCAACACTGATGAAGTTCAGAATCGGAAGCAGGAAGATCCCTTACCGATCAGCTGTAAGAGCTTTACCCCTACGATGTCGAAAGCCCAGGAGAAGGAGAAAGAGATTAATCGCACCATAGGCTGGAGGCAGTGTATACCCATGATCCGACCGCTCACACCAGATGAGAAGGAGACACCTGTGAATGTTGGACAGTTTATGTTTGCGATAATGCAGCCAGATCGATCACAGTCGGTTCAGCCTTACACCATCCATGCCTCCCCCTTGGAAACGCAAGACGCCAGCTTCAACATCAGAGCTTCCAGAAGTACATCAAAGTTGTGGCCCGACTGGTACTTTCTAGTTTCTTGTTATACTCCTGACTGGTCTGCAGGCAGCAGCTCTCTACCATCTCATGTTATCGCAAAAGAAGCCAGAGTGGAGGCAGAGCTAGAACATGACTCTAAGTCCCTAGTCTCTGGCATAGGGTGAATGACCGGTATATTTCATTACTATATATTGGACAGCTTAATCCTATATCGCTCTCCAACTACTTCAATTTATCTATTTGGTTTTACAGTTTCCTCAATGTTTCACTTTGGTTTATCTGATAATATAACACAGTTTATTATTGTTAGGAATGTGTAAGTTGGAAATTAGGCAGTTTAACTACTCCGTTGTTTATAGAACCTGTAAAGTACTTTTAGCTCATAATGATCATCCTCGTACCATCTCCCCTTATGCTTATGCTTGGCTACTGATATTGGTTATACCATATGGAGTGTAATTTTCACACTTTGCCCCCATAATAAGGTTTACATTATTTACACTGCACATTTAAGCTCATAGGCACGCTGGATCTTAATGCTTACTCTCTATATTATGCTGTTAAATATTTTTAGACATGGTTAAAGGTATATACCCTACCCTCACAAGGCTACGTCACTATTATAGTTATTACACACCTCATTGCTAAGCACTCAACATCATAGCTCCAAGGGGGTAACACTTATATAACCATATCCAGTGTGTATATTATAGCAGCTCTAGCAGTTCACGTTAAGACCTGCATTAATTGGGTATTTACATGTGCTGGCCTATGTCACATCTCTACGTGCTGAGGGAGCCCTAACTAGCTAGTGTCAGGCTATACAATGCTTAAAGTAATTTTAGAGGCTCATTTAGTTTCTACTCAGTTTCTATAGATCATTAGAGTTCCTGGACCTCTTAAAAATCCTTATAGTAATTCTTTGCTATCTGTTTACCACTAAAATTTTAACCTATCAGGTGATTTTGTTTTATCATCCTTAAATGTTTCTGCACTCCACAAGTTGGAATTGAAGGAGATTCTCTTTGCCCATAACCAACAACCTTATAATTGGACCCCTGACTTATAAGTGAAGTTTATTCTTAATGTCCGCTCTGGGTCACTTTATGGGTATATATTATATGTTTGCACTCAGAACACCTGATAGGTACGCTAATGTTTTGAATATCCGGCTTACTTCTGATTAGTGCTCTTCCTCGAGTGGGATACAAGACTTTGTTGACAGGTCCTTTTAACGTAGCTCTAATTTATGGCCGCTAGTCATCCCAGTATACCCTCCCCTCACCGGGTAACCCCCCCTCTGTCTTCACTAAGGGACATAGGTTCCTCTGTAATCCTCCATACTATGCATTCATTAGGGACCTGGCTCAGAGAGGATTAGTTTTCACTGGCTACCTAGTTTACCCTCTGTCATGTTTACATCTATAGCCCACATAACACTACCTGTAAGATCACTCCATAGCCCTATTATAGTCAGCTCCGCCCTCCATCTATTCTTTACCTTACCCCCTCTCTCTTTCCCCATAATACGAGTGGCTCTTGTCCACTTCAACACCTTCTCTTCTCCATTTTCTGTGACCCATCTGCGGTCATTATAATCATTAACATATAAAATGAAGTTTTATTTTTGCCAGCCCAAATCTTCATCTGACAGACCTGTTGACATAACACAAGCTCTCATATATGTTATAGGTGGTCCCTACATAACCTATTATTAACAATATCGTATGTTATTTCTTGATGTCAATACTGTAAACGGGCAAATGTTTGTACTTTATTTCTATGTGAAACTTCAATAAAAAAATGTTAAATAAATTTTTTTTTTTTTTTTAAAAATAACAGAAAAATATTTATATACATTTCCTAAAGATAAGAGAACAAGGAAAAAACAGAAAACAGGAATGCAAAAAACAAGAATGCAAAAAAAAACTTGAACAACACTGAAAAAAATGAAAAAATTAAACAACACTCCGCAGAGTTTTCTCAATATATATGTAAAAGTATACAAAACGGTATCCTCAAGTGTTAAATGAACAGTCAATTATCATTCTATATTATAGTAGCTGGAGTATGTGCTAATATATAAATTGTGTAATATGTAATATATGATAGCCTAAATGTTTGAAGCTATTCATTATGCAATTTAATGAAAAAAATCAATAATGCATATACATTCATATAGACACTAATAAGTATATGTGCACAAAGATCCAGGTAGCTGAATAGGTAGATGAGTAGATCACAAAGGATATAGTCTTAATTATAAATACATAAATAAAATCATATATAACCTATAAATGTATTATTCTACCAGTGAATAAATAATATTAAATATTTAATACACATAATGCTACATCCTATGTAACTTTCCAACCTACTCTCTATTGATATAACACATACCGTAAGTATAATAGAAATGGTTAAGACTATATCTATTAAAGGGTCCGTTATAATCAAGTATGACACTATCCCATAGATATGAATCATTAAGGTTGACCAATCTATTGTGTGCAATAAAGTTTAGAATGCATGCATCTTTTTATCATAATTTACAGATATTAACAAGTATTGTCTATACCGTTTTAGAACTAGCATTTATACATTTATGTAATGGAGTTTGATTAATGTAACACGGTAGACGTCACCCAGATGTCGGTAGATATATTGGTTTATCATAATATGCAGATCGATATAAGTTTAGCACTTAAAATAAGTCAACAAACCCACTATTAATTAAACATTTGACTCACATTGTACCAAATATATCGATATCTCTTAGTAACTAATTATGGAGTAATTATGTATAGATTTTCCAATATTACAAACTGACATGAGGGTGATATAGATTGTAATGCTAGTCATGTGATATTTAACTAATAAGGCTATTCCACCCCCCCCACCCACCCCTTTTGGCTCCTGTTGATTGGTGTCTTCATCTGAGTTACTTTGCCTGACGTCTTTGGAGTCAGTATCCTGATTGGCGGACACCGTACCACGTGACCTACTGCTGAATATTGAGAGTGAGTCTGTTGGGTGACTAAGAGGTCCCAGATCATTGTTTATGTTGCTGGGAATGCCTGTACCTATGTGAGTTAGCAATTGTCTGTCCTTCCTTGTACCTATGATCAATGATATTGCTCTATGAGACACTTGATATTTATGTTGAAGGACGAAAAAGATCTTAAAATGTATATAATTTAATTGCACAATGTATCCTTCTATATTTTCAGATATTTGAAGGTCTTATGCGAAGATAAGTATGTACAATGATACTAATCTTATATTTTAACTTCTATTTGCGTATACATTTACATATATATTTTTTGAAGCAATCTGAAACGTTTGCGTGTCAAGTATTGAAAGAAATCATAAGATCCCATTGGTCTATTGTTATTTATATATTTTTACATTTTAAAATTTGTAATTTTGTATAAGATAAATCATAAACTTTTGAACTTTTTTTTTGCTAAATGGAAACACTAATTGTGACCATAAGGGTTAATATGTCTGCTTGCTAGTATCACAGTTGCAGTTTTTACTCAGATTCACCGATTGGTCATGACTTGTATATAAGAAACTAAGGCCCAGATTACGAGTTTTGCATTAGAGGCTGTGCGGTGCTAACGAGCAGTTTTCCCTCACCACTCACTTTCCTACAGCGCTGGAATTACGAGTTTTCAGAAACCCGTTGCTAAAAGGCAAGAAGTGAGCGTTGAGCAAAATTTTGCTCATTACCGCACTCCAATTCCAGCGCTGCTTAAGTCAGCAGTGAGCTGGTGTAATGTGCTCGTGCACGATTTCCCCATTGGAATCAACGGGGAGAGCCGGCTGAAAAAAGTCTAACACCTGCAAAAAAGCAGCGTAAAACTCCTTAACGCAGCCCCATTGATTCCTATGGGGAAATAAAATTTATGTCTACACCTAACACCCTAATATGAACCCCTTAACACCCCTAATCATACACTTATTAACCCCTAATCTGCCGCCCCCAACATCGCCGAACCCTACATTATATTTATTAACCCCTACTCTGCCACCCCCAATGTCGCCGCCATCTACCTACACTTATTAACCCCTAATCTGCCGCCCCAACGTCGCCACCACTATATTAAAGTTATTAACCCCTAAACCTAAGTCTAACCATAAACCTAACACCACCTAACTTAAATATAATTTAAATAAATAAAAATAAATATTCCTATCATTAACTAAATTATTCCTTTTTACAACTAAATACTTACCTGTAAAATAAACCCTAAGCTAGCTACAATATAACTAATAGTTACATTGTATCTAGCTTAGGGTTTATTTTTATTTTACAGGCAAGTTTTTATTTATTTTAACTAGATAGAATAGTTAGTAAATAGTTATTAACTATTTAATAACTACCTAGTTAAAATAAAGACAAATTTACCTGTAAAATAAAACCTAACCTAAGTTACACTAACACCTAACACTACACTATAATTAAATAAATTAAATTCAATTACCTAAATTAAATTAAATTAAATTAGCTAAAGTACAAAAAACCCCCACTAAATTACAGAAAATAATAAACAAATTACAGATATTTAAACTAATTACACCTAATCTAATAGCCCTATTAAAAAAAAAGGCTCTAGCCTAAACTAAACTACCAATAGCCCTTAAAAGGGCCTTTTGCGGGGCATTGCCCCAAAGTAATCAGCTCTATTACCTGTAAAAAAAAATACAAACAACACCCCCAACAGTAAAACCCACCACCCACACAACCAACCCCCCAAATAAAATACTAGCTAAAAAAAACCTAAGCACCCCATTGCCCTGAAAAGGGCATTTGGATGGGCATTGCCCTTAAAAGGGCAGTTAGCTCTTTTGCAAGCCCAAACCCCTAATCTAAAAAATAAACCCACCCAATACACCCTTAAAAAAACCTAACACTAACCCCCTGAAGATCGACTTACCGGGAGACGTCTTCATCCAAGCCGGGCGAAGTGGTCCTCCAGACTGTCAGAAGTCTTCATCCAAGCCGGGCAGAATTGGTCCTCCAGACGGGCAGAAGTCTTCATCCAGATGGCATCTTCTATCTTCATCCATCCAGCGCGGAGCGGGTCCATCTTCAAGGCATCCGACGCTGAGCATCCTCTTCATCCGACAACTAACACAGAATGAAGGTACCTTTAAGTGACGTCATCCAAGATGGCTTCCCTAAGATTCCGAATTAAGGTAGAAAAAATCCTATTGGCTGATGCAATCAGCCAATAAGATTGAAGTTCAATCCTATTGGCTGATCCAATCAGCCAATAGGATTGAGCTTGCATTCTATTGGCTGTTCCAATCAGCCAATAGAATGCGAGCTCAATCCTATTGACCTACCCAATGTGTCTAGCTAGCTCCCACTAGTACATTGTTACACCTGAGCCTTCTTAGGTTTGCATTTCAACAAATGATACCAAGAGAAGAAAGCATGTTCATCATAGTAAATTGGAAAAATTTTTACAATCACACGCTCTGTCTCATTTGATTTTACTCTTCTTTTAACCCCTTCACTACAGAAAATGTCAGAGAAAAACTTGCCCAGATTGTTTAGCATTTTTGCTATAACCATTTAAACAGAAATAGAGCCTTTGTACTTCGGCTTACCTGTTTAAACTATATATTTTTAAAATCCTTCTCAACATTTTTTACTAAAAAAAATAAAGCAGTTCTAACTAAAATTGTGTGGTTTTTTCACATCAACTGCAAAATTACAAAGCAATATAAAAAACTTGCAGGCCTAGAACCTTTAGACAGCAGCTCAGCATTATCATGTATTTTGTGTTTCTCTCACAGGTTCTATCTCGCAGCCCCAGCACACACTATTTAACAAGAACTGATTGACATTAATTAGCTGCAGGTTAGAAAACCTTCACTTGTAGGGAAAACTTGAACTGAAATCCTAACCTGCAATTCTCTACCACATCCAAATTGTGTAGTGAATTACCAGTCCATAAGGCACAATTAATAGTACACTTTTTTAATACCAACAACATTGCATAATTTGTGGGAAAACATTTACTCCATTGTACACAATCCCATTCTCTGCCACATAACCTCCTCCCAGCTCATACCTACTGGGATGAGCTTCCTTTGCAACAAGTGAGTGCATTCTAGAAAGACTATCAGCATTACCCTGTTTACTTCCTGCTCTGTGTTGAATAGAAAAATTATTTGGTTGCAAACTTAGAAACCAACAAGTAACTCTACCTTTTTTCTCTTTGCTTTCTCTTATCTATATAAGTGTAGCATGGTCAGTCACTGGTCTGAATTTCCTCCCTGAAAGATAATATTTTATATGTATCGCCAGACACTCCTCCACTATTGCGTATATCTTTTCATGTGAATCAAGATTCCTACTCAAATACAAGACAGGGTGCGTTCCCCCAGTCTCTCTTGTGAAAGAACCTCTCTAAGACCCACTTCTGAAGCATCAGTCAGCAAAATAAATTGCTTTGAAAATTCAGGGGTTATCAGAACTGGCTGATCCCATATGGCCTCCTTAAGCTATCTATATGCTTTTTCAACTTCTGGAGGTCATTTAATAATTACAGGAGATTTTGCTTTTGTCAAATCAGTTAAAGGACAAGCATTCATTGCAAAGTAGAAATGCATCTGCTGTTATACCCAATCAAACCAAGAACAGCTCTTGCTTGCTTCTTAGTTAATGGCATTGGCCACTTTTGTATGGCTTCAATTTTAACAATCTGGGGTTTCACCAAACCTCTACCAATGAAATAGCCCAAGTATTTAGCCTTTTCTAGGCCAATTGTACATTTGCCATATTAGCAGTTAAACCAGCCTTTTGTATTGAATTCAGCATGGCTTGTACTCTTGTACTTTCGGCAGATGAGATTCCCAATCCTTACTCTGTATCACAACATAATCTAAGTATGCAACTGCATAATATCCACCTGGATTTAATATTTTTTCCATCATTCTCTGCCCCATCTAAGCCGAAAGGTAAGACTTTATATTGAAACAGGCCATCAGTCATGGAAAAGGCAGTCTTTTCTTTTGCCTGCTCTGTGAGTAGGCAAAAGACTGCAGATAAGCATTAACATGTATTTTGTGTCAATTTCACAGGTTCTAACTATCAGCCCTAGCACACAATATTTAACAAGAGCTGATTGACATTAATTAGCTGCAGGTGAGAAAACCTTAGCTTGAAGGGAAAACCTGAACTGGATTCCTCACCTGCCATTCTCTGCCACAATACATAATACACAATTAATAGAACATTTTCAACACCATCTCTAACATTGCATAATTTGTGGGGAAACATATAGGGCTAGATTACAAGTGAAGCTCTAAATGATCATGTTCCCCCAAACGAGCAGATTTGCCCGTTTGTGGACGCAAAATAAATAAACAGCCATTACCAATTGCTCTCGTGTTCGCATTATGCATAACTTGTAATACCAATGTACATTACAAATTATATTTAGCGCTCCACTTGTAATCTAGCCCATATTGTACACAATCCCATTAGCTTGGTCACAATATGTATAAAAATATTCTTTATCTCCTGTGTTTTAGCTAGTTAAGCACAGATATGAAAGCATTGCACTGATCAAGCAATTACTGGGTATAATGTAGCAAGTTTAGGTTTCTGATGGTTGGAATATACACTTCAACTTCTTCTGGGAAATGAATTTCTTAAAGCAAGAGATTCCAATCTCTCACCTCCTCTCCAAGGTATTTTTTTTTTAAATCATAAACACAAAGAGTGCGCTACAAGCTCTAACAATGTGGAAAGAAAAAAACATCAATTCATGATGAACATTGGCTGTTCCAATCAGCCAATAGAATTGAAGCTCAATACGATTGGCTGATTGGATCAGCCAATCGGATTGAACTTCAATCTGATTGGTTGATTGCATCAGCCAATCAGATTTTACCTACCTTAATTCCGATTGGCTGATAGAATCCTATCAGCCAATCGGAATTGAAGGGACGCCATCTTGGATGACGTCCCTTAAAGGAACCTTCATTCATCGGGAAGTCGTCGGTTGAAGAGGATGGCTCCACGTCGGCTCCTTTGAAGATGGCTCCGCTCCGGATGGATGAAGATTGAAGACACGGCTTGGATGAAGACTTCTATCGGATGGAGGACCTCTTCTTGCCCCGCTTGGATGAAGACTTCTACCGGATGAAGGACCTCCTCTGCGCACCTTGGATGAAGAATTCGGCTGAAGACGACTCAAGGTAGGATGATTTCAGGGGTTTAGCGATAGGTTTTTTTAAGGGGGTTTGGGTGGGTTAGAGTAGGGGTATGTGGGTGGTGGGGGGTATTGTATTTTTATTTTCAGGTAAAAGAGCTGATTACTTTGGGGCAAGGCCCTGCCAAAAGCCCTTTTAAGGTCTGGTAAAAGAGCTGGTTACTTTTGTAATTTAGAATAGTTTAGGGCCTTTTTTTATTTTGGGGGGATTTTTTATTTTATTAGGGGGCTTAGATTAGGTGTAATTAGATTAAACTTCTTGTAAATCTTTTTTATTTTTTGTAATTTAGTGTTTGTTCTTTTTTGTATTATAGAATAGTTTATTTAATTGTATTTTAGTTTAGCAGATTGTAGTTAATTTATTTATTTAATTTAATGATAGTGTAGTGTTAGGTGTATTTGTAACTTAGGTTAGGATTTATTTTACAGGTAATTTTGTACTTATTTTAACTATGTAGCTATTAAATAGTTATTAACTATTTAATAGCTATTGTACCTAGTTAAAATAAATACAAAGTTGCCTGTAAAATAAATATTAATCCTAAAATAGCTACAATGTAACTATTAGTTATATTTCAGCTATATTAGGGTTTATTTTATAGGTAAGTATTTAGTTTTAAATAGGATTAATTTATTTAATTTTAGGAATATTATTTCGTTTAATTTAAAATATATTTATGTTAGGGGGTGTAAGGGTTAGACTTAGGTTTAGGGGTTAATAACTTTATTATAGTAGCGGCGACGTTACGGGCGGTAGATTAGGGGTTAATAATTGTAGGTAGGTGTTTAGACTCGGGGTTCATATTAGGGTGTTAGATGCAGACTTAGAAAATGTTTCCCCATAGGAAACAATGGAGCTGCGTTAAGAGCTGAACGCTGCTTTTTTGCAGGTGTTAGGTTTTTTTTCAGACCAAACTGCCCCATTGTTTCCTATGGGGATATCGTGCACAAGCACGTTTTTCCAGCTTACCGCTACAGTAAGCAACGCTGGTATTGAGGGTTGAAGTGGAGCTAAATTATGCTCAACGCACCCTTTTCTGAGCCTAACGCAGCCACTCAGACAACTCTAAATACCAGTGTTGTTTGAAGGGTGCGCTGGGGAAAAAAAAGCATCGTTAGCTACGCAGGTTTTTACCGACAAAACTCTAAATCTAGGCGTAAGTGTTTTAAGTGAATCACTAGTGTTTTACAAGGTATATTACTCAGACTGCACCTGTAGTCTTATAAAAAGCTTTTATGATTACTGCTTCTTATTTAAGAGATCGAAGTCTCACACTTGTATTCCACTGCGTTCAATTACTCTGCGGTAACTCAGTGTATAGAAATGTCAACCAGTTCGATTTATATCAAATATTTTTGTTTAATGAAGTTCCTTATAGTCTTGTTTTGTAAAGGTAATAAGTTAGCTCGTACAAACCGGAATCCGAAAGCTTTGAATTTTACCTGCTTTCTCCAACTAACCTCTCGTTGTTGTGTAAGCAGTATTTCCTTCGCCTCCACTGATTGGTCCGTGACGTGTGTTTAACACATGGTTTTACTTACATCCAATCAGGTTGTCAGATTACCAGTATTCTCCTTTTGAATTTGTTTGTATGTAATTTCCTCTAAACAGCTGATATTATGACTTCAGAGCGCTCATGAGTTGTCCTGTTCATTATTTTGTGTAATTTTCTTTCTCTTCATCACTTTTAGACTTCCTGCACAGGCAGCTCATCTACGCATTTCAGCATATAGCTGTTATCAAGATTTTTATTTTTTAATAGAATGGGTATAATAAATTAGGTGACTAAGAAAAGTATAGCAAATTATATTAAAACATAAATATTGTATTATCATATTTTTTAAACTAAACCCACCTATTTTATAGTTGCTAAAAATATTAATAATAAAACTGCATTTCTTATTTAAGAACAACCCCTTGCATTACAAATTAATCAAATGCATTTTCTATTTGAAATGTATAAAAATTGATGTAGTTTTTTCTTCTATAAAAAAGTACAGATCTTTTTCAATATCATCAAAACACTGTCAACAAAGGGTGAGAAATTTGCACGTATCAGAAGTAGCATGCATTTTAAAAGTTGAAAGTAAACACATTTGCTGGAGCACAATTGAATTTAAGGCATGTCAAGATAGACCTCTGGTTATCTGTTACCCTCAAATAAAAAGTTGCAAAAAAACAAAAATTACATGTACAGTACATTTAAAAGTGCAGATACACTGTCTAATAAAAATTATTTTTAAAAAAATGCAACATAAAAGTTATAAGGTGTTAGAAAAAAAAGGCATGCAAACAGCTTTAACCCTTTGATGACAGGGTAAATTTGTCTACATTGGAACAACATTCTGATGTAAACAAATTGAAATCCCGTGATGGTGCCCACGGTCGCGAGATTTCAATTTGTCTACATTGGAACAACATTCCGATGTAAACAAATTGAAATCCTGTGATGGTGCCCACGGTCGCGAGATTTCAATAATGGGATTGGGTCAGGGGGCGTCTCTATGACGCTAGGCATGCCCTCCAGACCCCGATCACATCCTGGAAGCGCCGTTGGCTTTAGGACAGCCAAACAGCTAGGACGTTAGGACAGAATAGAACGCCATAACGACATTAAAAGGTTAATATAGAGATACATACATACATACATATTTATATATATTTATATATATATATATATATGTGTGTGTGTGTGTGCACATATGTATTTAGGTATTTATATGTGTATATATGTATTTACAAACATATATACATGTATAAACACATAAATACATATGTATACAAATATATTAACATATATATATATATATATATATATATATATATATATATATATATATATATATAAGTAGATACAAAGTTTCAAAGAAAGCGCCACTGATCCTCTCTCACCTTGTTCCGCGGCGTCTATGCGTACTTCCGCTCCAGATTCTGACCTCAGTAGGTACGGCACAATGGAGTGTGAGTATATCCGGTCAGTGTAGATGCTGCATTCTCAGGTATTTGCTGGATACCATAATAGTGAATACAAAGGTAGAGTAAAGAATGCGCAAAATACCTCTTCAGACCGGTGTAGAGTAAAATCCAAATTTTTATTGATTCATGTTAAAAGAATAGACAAACCGTAGCACGGAGTGTAGGTAAATAAAATCACATCAGTGTAGACAGGAACGTAGCAGTGATCAAGTGCGCAGGCACGAAACATGTATGCTACGTTCCTGTCTAAACTGATGTGATTTTATTTACCTACACTCCGTGCTACGGTTTGTCTATTCTTTTAACATGAATCAATAAAAATTTGGATTTTACCGGTCTGAAGAGGTATTTTGCGCATTCTTTACTCTACCTTTATATATATATAAGTGCATTGGAGCCCTTTGCAATCAAGTAGCTGAAAAACTGAAAAATCATATAAATGCAATATTAATATTTAATAAAGAGTTTTACTAGGTATTTACCGTAAAAATTTCACATTACAATGTTCTTCACACAGGGGAATATGTTCTATGTATTTATAAATAGATATTTATATCTGTACCTATATATAATCATCTATATTTATATAGGTATATATATATATATATATATATATATATATACAGTTGCAAGAAAAAGTATGTGAACCCTTTGGAATGATATGGATTTCTGCACAAATTGGTCATAAAATGTGATCTGATCATCATCTTAGTCACAACAATAGACAATCACAGTCTGCTTAAACTAATAACACACAAAGAATGAAATGTTGCCATGTTTTTATTGAACACACCATGTAAACATTCACAGTGCAGGTGGAAAAAGTATGTGAACCCTTGGATTTAATAACTGGCTGAACCTCCTTTGGCAGCAATAACTTCAACCAAACGTTTCCTGTAGTTGCAGATCAGACGTGCACAATGGTCAGGAGTAATTCTTGACCATTCCTCTTTACAGAACAGTTTCAGTTCAGCAATATTCTTGGGATGTCTGGTGTGAATCGCTTTCTTGAGGTCATGCCACAGCATCTCAATCAGGTTGCGGTCAGGACTCTGACTGGGCCACTTCAAAAGGCGTATTTTCTTCTGTTTAAGCCATTCTGTTGTTGATTTACTTCTATGCTTTGGGTCATTGTCCTGTTGCAACACCCATCTTCTGTTGAGCTTCAGCTGGTAGACAGATGGCCTTAAGTTCTCCTGCAAAATGTCTTGATAAACTTGGGAATTCATTTTTCCTTCGATGATAGCAATCTGTCCAAGCCCTGATGCAGCAAAGCAGCCCCAAATTTGTCTTACCGTGGACTGATGAACAGCAAGGCTTTTGGAGATACTTTTATAACCCTTTCCAGCTTTATGCAAGTCAACAATTCTTAATCGTAGGTCTTCTGAGCGCTCTTTTGTGCGAGGCATCATTCACATCAGGCAATGCTTCTTGTGAAAAGCAAACTCAGAACTGGTGTGTATTTTTTATAGGTCAGGGCAGCTGTAACCAACACCTCCAATCTCATCTCATTGATTGGAATTGGCTGACATCTCACTCCAATTAGCTCTTGGAGATGTCATTAGTCTCGGGGTTCACATATTTTTTCCACCTGCACTGTGAATGTTTACATGGTGTGTTCAATAAAAACATGGCAACATTTCATTCTTTGTGTGTTATTAGTTTAAGCAGACTGTGATTGTCTATTGTTGTGACTTAGATGATGATCAGATCACATTTTATGACCAATTTGTGCAGAAATCCATATCTTTCCAAAGGGTTCACATACTTTTTCTTACAACTGTATATACTGTATGTTTGCAAAAAAAAGCATATATATATATATATATATATATATATATATATATATATATATATATATGTATTTATGAATAAATTGAACATATTCTGCTATGTGAAGAACATTGAAATGTGAAATATTAATATTTCATATCTAGTTAGAGCACTTGAGAAAAAACAAACAGGTTTGCGTGGCTTGAAGTCTCTATGGGGTAGCACGTTAGCAAAACATTTTTACTTCCAACTTTTAATACGCACGCTACCCGACACGCAAAAAGTCTAGCGGAGTTAACGTGCGAGTGGGAGCGCAAACTACCATTCTACTTAGCTCTAAATATATCACAGTTTTTCATGGCAACAGAAGGATTTTACCACATAAAAAAAGAGCAACAAAATATATATATATATATTTTTAAGGCATTTATAAACATCCATATGCTAAGGTATCTTTTACAAATCCTTTCCCGGCAATTAGTAAAGGATTAACTGATTATAATTAGTTGGGTTTTTTTCAGAAAAATTGTGAACTGTAAGGTGTTTAAATCTAAATGGAATCTAATATTGGGCTCTTGGAGATGCTCCCTGTACCACAAGCAATGATGTGTGATGATGTCTCACTCTCAACATTAGAGCTAACAGGAAACTGGTCCCTTCTTTTCTGTGTAATGGAGAAAGACAAATGATAGTGTATGTCCAGGGGCTTATTTTGGCCTAGGCAAGCAATACACTTGCCTAGGGCAGCAGATTGGGAGAGGGCAGCACTTTTTTGTGGCTATATTTGTAAGAAGCTTATAGTTATTTTAGAAGTATTATACAGATATTTAATGGGAGATTTTGTCCAAAGAGTTTATATTCTAAGGGGGATAATAAGAGGCTGCCCATGGGGCTTACAGTTTAGAGGTAGCTCTGAACCTTTCATTTATTCAGCTATTATTGTCATTAGTTCTGTTGGCTTTTAGCACTTAGTATTGTGTTTGGGAACACACAGGGGGCACTTCAAATTAAAAATCCATCTGAGAAAGCAACTTCTGCACAAAGTTATCCTTGTATTGCAACCTGTCAGGGTTTATGCTCACATCAGTGATACCACCTTAATCACTATCACGGGACAGGGAATTAGCGACCACTTTACAGGGAGTCAGTTGGAGAACAGGAAGCGATCAAAGAAGATGAGAGCCAGGTCAAGTGTGCATGTGGCTATGATGATAGCTGCACATACAATCGGGAGTGAGCCTGCATAACCAGATTTTTGCTAATCGCTCATCAAATCCAGTGTTTGGATTTAGTCAAATTATGATGCCCATAAATTTAGGATGTTTGACACCAAAATTTTCAAGATTTTGAAGAAGGTAATAAAAAAATAAATAAAAAAAAAATAACATAGATTAGGGAGTGTATATTTTCAAATGTTCCTGTCATTTATTTTTTAATCCTCAAAGAAACATGTTTTAAATTATTTATTTGTCTTTCTGAGGAAGAATGGTTTTAGAAAGTTCAAGAGGCACATTTTTCATTTGTCTCTTAAAATGTCAAGTGTGGAAAATCTTTATGCTTTTTTTTCCATTGCTCGATATTTGTAAGACAAAAATGCCTGAATCTATGATTTTTGGCATTCTGTTACTACTAAAAGAGGAAACTTTCTATATATATCTATCTATCTATCTATCTATCATCTATTTATCTATCTTTCTATCTATCTATATCTTTCTATCCATCTATATCTATCTATCTATCATCTAGATGTCAGCAGTCAAGGAATATTCAGAAGAGTTGTCAAGGGTCAGCTCAGGGTCCAATACAAGAATGACAGACAGGAGCCCGGAAGCACAGTTAAATATGGCAGGCAAAAGAATAGTCAAAAGTTCTGTTCCAGAAATCAGCAACCAAGTTATCAGGCTATAAATCAAAGTATAGGCAGGTGTATGACAAAAGGCATAAACAAGGACACCCTCTAGGGTCAAAACAAAGGTGGCAGTCTTTTCATAGAGAATAACCTAGCACAGATTGGTGTTAGCAGGAGTTGTTTAACACTTCCCCTATGGTCTTGATGCCATATCAGTTGCAGGTTCACTTCTGATGCAAAGGTCACAAATAGCGGCATCCTTACCACAGCTTAACAATGTTATAAGCAGAAGTCTTCAGATCCTGTGTGTCTTAAACATCACCCCTCTGAATCCTCTTTCGACATTGAGATGTACACAGGCATCCCACTTTGTCAGCCTAAGCGCAGCCCTGGGCTCCAGCGCACTGACTATTCTCTCTTTAGCACACCCATGGGTCCACACTATTGACAGGAATTGTTCCAGATAATTGGAAAATAGTGAAAGTAGTACTTCTTCATAAAAAGGGCAGTAATGAAGAATCTGATAACTATAGGCCAGTCCGTTTAACTTCAGTAGTAGGAAAAATAATGGAAACTCTCCTAAAAGAAATAATTATGGCTTACATTAAGACAACAATTTAAAGGACCAAAATCAAAAGCTTGGTTTTACTCAGGAGATAATATTAGACTAATCTAATTGAATTCTTTGATTATTTAACAAATGTATTAGACCTGGTGGAGCATATCTAGATTTCAGCAAAGCATTTGATACCGTCTGACACAACAAAGTGTGCAATAGAATTTAATGCGTGTCAGGCAAGCGCAACTACAGAACTCTAGTTAAAGAGACAGTCTACATCTTAATCATCTTAAAGTCTTACTTTAGTTTAAGCTGCAAATATTATCCTGCATCCTTTCTATATCATGCAGCATGAACAGTAAAAGAGTTATTTAAAATGAATATTGTTTCTGGTCACTTTAAAATGGCTGCCAAGCTCTGCCCACTAATGACATCACAATCTGGGCTGCATTAACGTTTTCACTGGTTACAAAAGACTCATTAATTGGATTCAACAGACTGTCAATGCTATTAAGCGGAGTTCATAGATGCAGCCCAGATCATGATGTTATCAGTGGGTGGAGCTTTGCAGCCATTTCAAAGTGACTAGAAACAATAGTATATATGTGTGTGTGTGTGTATGTTTTATACATATGTAATTATGTATTTATATGTGAATATATGATATTTATACACATATAAACACATAAATACCTATGTATATGTTACGGATAAAGTAAGAAATCTGAGAAATCCTAGGATTGCCCGGGTAAAAACGGACATTACCCAAGCGGCTGTGGGTAAAGCCTGATGTACTGTAATTCCCCCCTCTACACTATTTCTTTTGCCTTTGCCTGGGGGGAAGGTTCAAGGAAGGCGATTAGCCGGTCCTCTGGCATCCACCCCAAGTGAACCTTGGGGAATGAGGTTTACAAGGGGGGTTTCACCCCCTATGAACCACCTAGGCGGAGGCAAATAAGATAGTGAAGATGGGGGAATTACAGTGCATGCTATATTTGTTTGATACAGTGACTCCACACTCTGAGGGGATTTATGATCATACATCGTTTTACCCGGGTAATCCTAGGATTACCCAATATCTGACTTTACCCATAACATATATAGACATATATATATATATATAAGTACATTGAAACTATTTACAGTTAAGTAGCTGAAAACATGTAAATTCTATTTATGCAATATTCATATTTAATATATATATAAACATGTATTCAAGAATAAATAGAACATATTCTGCTATGTGAACACTGGAATGTGAAATATTCATATTTCATGTAGGGTTAGCGCACTTTGGTTAAACGTGATCGAGTTTGTGCACGAGTAGGGTGTTAGGTTTTATTCCTCTTTTCACGCTCCATTAAAGTCTATGGTGAAATATGTTAATGCAGTTGTGATATTCAATGTTTGGCTTTTTGTGTGCATTGGGTTAACACTCTTGCAAAACATTTTTACTTTCAACTTGTAATACGTGAACTACCCGACGTGTGCAAAAAGTTTACTTTTAGCGAAGTTAATTCTGATAAAATGCTTATGCAAGACAGCCCCCTGCTCACTGGTAGCCAATCAGCCGCTAGCAAGGGCTGTCAATCATCCCAATTGAATCAAACCCCTGCCGCTTAGCTAGCTTATGTTTCAGGCAAACCTGAAACTATGGGCCTCCGAAACAGCATCTGCTGCTTCATAAATGGAGCCCTTTGAGATTATTGTTATTTTAAATATGATTCATATGTTGGAATACATTTTTTTTTCTTTGGAAGAAGTTTCTGTTTAATGTACTGTACCTTGCTCTTTTTCTGTAAATAACCTCTGGCATCCTGATATTTTAAAATGACTATATATAACATTATTTTACAGTTGCATGAGTTTTGGCAATACATTTCAGACAGTATTAAATGCAAACCCAAATAAATGTACCAAAAATTGTTTTCAAAATGATTTGACAGAAGTGTGACCTGCAAAAATATACAGTTGCATAATAAATCACCTTTATGGATCACCGATTAGTCATGGCACATTATTCCTTTTAATTGAACATACAGTATTCATTTTGTGCAAACAATGTAAAAGCAGACTAGAAAAAAAAAGTTGGCTTGTGATTGAGAAATAAATATTGTGAGAGGAAAATACATAATAAGAAACAATTTTATCAGACACTTCATTTTCATAAGTATTCATTCTAGCAGGTGTTTCAGAATTTTGCTGAAGGAATGATCAGGGAAAAGAAAGCATTTCAAGAAAAACTAATTGCCTTTTTTATGTATTTTCCTGAGTTGGATAATCACATCTCTTTTATAATAATTTTATTATAAATATATGTTATAAATGATATATGCATTAGTAGTGAAATTATTTACCACTCTTCAAAATTGCTGACTTTTGGTGGAACTTTACTTAAAGGGACAATCAAGTCCAAAAAAATATTTCATGATTTAAATAGGAAATGTAATTTTAAATAACTTTCCAATTTACTTGTATCACTAATTTTGCTTTGTTTTCTTTGTATTCTTAGTTGAAAGCTAATTCTAGGAGGTTTATATGCTATTTTCTTAGACCTTGAAGACTGCCTCTAATCTGAATGCATTTTTACCACTAGAGGGCATTAATTCATGTGTTTCATATAAATAACATTGAGCTCATACACGTAAAGTTACCCTGGAGTAAGCACTGATTGGCTAAAATGCAAGTCTGTCAAAAGAACTGAAATAAGGGGACAGTTTGCAGAGGCATAGATACAAGGTAATAACAGAGGTAAGAAGTGTATTTCTATAACAGTGTTGGTTATGCAAAACTGGGGAATGGGTAATAAAGGGATTATCTTTCTTTTTAAACAACAAAAATTCTGGTGTTGACTGTCCCTTTAAAGGACCAGTAAATACAGTAGATTTGCATAACCAACAAATGCATGATAAGTAGACACTGTAATAGCACTTCAAATGAGTAATAGCTTTTTCTGACAAAGTCCACTCCCCCTGTATCATGTGACAGCCATCAGCCAATCAAAAAAGCAACAAATTCTGTGAATTATTGCACATGGTCAGTAAGAGCTGGTGACTCAAAAATTATAAATATAAAAAGACTACTCATCTTGTTAATGGAAGTATATTGGGAAGTTGTTTAAAATTGCATGTTCTATCTGAATCATACAAGTTTAACTTTAACTTGGGTGTCCCTTAAGTAGAACACCCCCTTCAACAATTCATTGTTTTCACAACAGAAAACAAATACTCAACTCGTTAATAAACTTTTGTTTAGGCAAAAAGGACTAAGGGGTCTTTCCACTTTTAAAGTCCTGGTTTTACAAAATGAAACCAGGGACAATCTATCCACCACTCAAAAATGCCCATTTTTGCCCCAGATTACACAGCCCATGGACAGTCCTGATTCTCTTTATAAGGCTCCCCTTATTTTTTTCACATTTCACAGGCTGTCATATCTCCAGTCTCTCAGTCCAAAGTAAGAAAATTAAAATATTGGGAGTTATGTTGAAATTTTACCTGCTTCCTAATTCGAGTCACTAGATTTTGGAGAGACCTACTAAATAACAAATAAGGAATTTTGTTATAGTTCAAATTATACTAATGCCAAAATAATGTAAGCTAATATAAAAATAAGCAGATGGTAGTATCATTAATAGGATATACTAAATTATAAGAGGCCTATTTATTAAAGGTTTGTCGGACCTGATCCGAGCGTGCGGATCAGGTCCGACAGACCTCGCTGAACGCGGAGAGCAATACGCTCTCCGTATTCAGCATTGCATGAGCAGCTCTTGTGAGCTGCTGGTGCAACCCAGCCCCCTGCAGATTTGCGGCCAATCAGCCGCCAGCAGGGGGTGTAAATCAACCTGATCGTACTCGATCGGGTTGAATTGTGGCGATCTTTGCCCGCCTGCTCAGAGCAGGCGGACAGGTTATGGAGCAGCAGTCTTTAGACTGCTGCTTCATAACTGCTGTTTTGGCGAGACTGCAGGCTCGTCAGAAACACGGGCCCTCAAGCTCCATTCGGAGCTTGATAAATGGGCCTCTTTGTGTGATCTCAGAGGCCTATTTTAGTCTAGGACAACTTGGTCTTTATCTAGGGCAACATTTTAAGCTGTAGTTATATGGCATTGTGCCTTTCCACTCTTATGATATCAGATTATTTTATTTATTGATTTTATTACAAATCAATAATCCATGGGTTTCTAATAAGGTATGACTCCTCCATGAGTACGAGGGTAGCAGTGTTCTTGATGCCTAGGGCAGCACATGTGCTAAATACACCCCTGCATGCTTTATTTTCATTAATAAATAATGTAAAGAATGTTAATTAAGTTAATGTAACATATATCTCTGACAAGGCTTCTTCACAATTTTTTGTCCAAAAATATATTTACAAAATTATTAACTTACGTCCACACAAATTTATTTTCCCTTTCTAGTGTTAGATCTAAGGGACAATAGTGTCCTCAATATTCTAAGCAAAAAAAAAAAAAGCTCACACATTTGTTAATTATATACAATACTTTTGATTGGACCTCGTCAAACCTTTCTGCCTGATATTGCGCAAACAATCACTTTTGTAGCAAGTCTTGATAATTATCACAGAACAATCAGTCAAAAATGTTTTAAGGCCATCACCTCTGAAAGGGCAGAGAGGTGAGGAATTGGTGGTCTTACAACAACTGTTTCTTTACTTGCAGTTACAGGTTCTCATGACTGAGGCTGCACAAGGGTTCCATATCTCCATCTGTAGCTTCATAAATAGAGACCAAAATGTTTGATTTACTATCACCTAGATTTAGAGTTTTGTCGGTAAAGACCTGCGTAGCTAACGCTGCTTTTTTTCCCAGCGCACCCTTAAGATAACTCTGGTACTTCGAGTTGTCTGAATGGCTGCGTTAGGCTCAGAAAAGTGAGTGATGAGCATAATTTAACGCCACTTCAACCCTCAATACCAGCGTTGCTTACGGTAGCAGTAAGCTGGCAAAACGTGCTTGTGCACGATTTCCCAATAGGAAACAATGGGGCAGTTTGGGCTGAAAAAAAACCTAACACCTGCAAAAAAGCAGCGTTAAGCTCCTAACGCAGCCCCATTGTTTCCTATGTGGAAACACTTTCTAAGTCTGCACCTAACACCCTAACATGAGCCCCGAGTCTAAACACTCCAGAATAAACGTATATTAACCACTAATCTTCTGCCCCCGCTATTGCTGACACCTGCATTATACTATTAACCCCTAATCTGCCGCTCCGGACACCGCCGCCACCTACATTATCCCTATGAACACCTAATCTGCTGCCCCTAACATCGCCGACACCTATATTATATTTATTAACCACTAATCTGCCCCCCCAATGTTGCCGCAACCTAACTACAAGTATTAACCCCTAATCTGCCGACCGGACCTCGCCGCCACTATAATAAATGTATTAACCCCTAAACCGCCGCACTCCCGCCGCGCAAACACTATAATAAATTTTATTAACCCATTATCTGCTGTCCCTAACATCGCCGCCACCTACCTACAATTATTAACCCCTAATCTCCCGCCCGCAACGTCGCCGCTACTATAATAAATGTATTAACCCCTAAACCTAAGTCTAACCCTAACACCCCCCTAACATAAATATAATTTAAATTAAACGAAATAATATTCCTATAAGTAAATAAATTAATCCTATTTAAAACTAAATATTACCTAGAAAATAAACCCTAATATAGCTACAATATAAATAATAATTACATTGTATCTATTTTAGGATTTATAGGCAACTTTGTATTTATTTTAACTAGGTACAATAGCTATTAAATAGTTATTAACTATTTAATAACTACCTAGTTAAAATAATTACAAAATTGCATGTAAAATAAATCCTAACCTGTTACAATTAAACCTAACACTACACTATCATTAAATTAATTAAATAAATTACCTACAATTAGCTACTAAAATACAATTAAATAAACTAATTTATAATACAAAAAAAACAAACACTAAATTACAAAAAATAAACAAATATTACAAGAATTTTAATCTAATTACACCTAATCTAAGCCCCCTAATAAAATAAAAAAGCCCCCCCAAAATAATAAAATTCCCTACCCTATTCTAAATCACAAAAGTAATCAGCTCTTTTACCAGGCCTTAAAAGGGCTTTTTGCGGGGCATTGACCCAAAGTAATCAGCTATTTTACCTGTAAAAGAAAATACAATACCCCCCCAACATTACAACCCACCACCCACATACCCCTATTCTAACCCACCCAAATCCCCTTAAAAAAACCTATCACTAACCCCCTGAAGATCTCCCTACCTTGAGTCATCTTCACTCAGCCGAGCCGAAGTCTTCATCCAATCCGGGTGATGTGGTCCTCCATCCGAGCAAAGTCTTGATCCAAGCGGCAAAGAAGAGGTCCTCCATTCGGGCAATGTCTTCTTCCAAGCGGCGTCTTCTATCTTCTGTCTTCCGGATCCATCTTCATCTTGCCGATGCGGAACATCCTCCTTCCTCGATGGACTAACGACGAATGAAGGATGACTGTTTCGATCAGCCAATAGAATGCGAGCTCAATCTGATTGGCTGATTGGATCAGCCAATCGGATTGAACTTCAATCTGATTGTTTGATTGAATCAGCCAATCAGATTTTTCCTACCTTAATTCCGATTGGCTGATAGAATCCTATCAGCCAATCGGAATTTGAGGGACGCCATCTTGGATGACGTCCCTTAAAGGAACCTTTATTCATCGTTAGTCCATCGGGGAAGGAGGATGTTCCGCATCGGCAGGATGAAGATGGATCCGGAAGAGAGAAGATAGAAGTTGCCGCATGGATGGAGGACCTCTTCTTTGCTGTTTGGATAAGGACATCGCCCGGATGGAGGACCACATCGCCCGGATTGGATGAAGACTTCGGCTCGGTTGAGTGAAGACGACTCAAGGTAGGGAGATCTTCAGGGGGTTAGTGATAGGTTTTTTTAAGGGGGGGTTGGGTGGGTTAGAATAGGGGTATGTGGGTGGTGGGTTGTAATGTTGGGGGGTATTGTATTTTCTTTTACAGGTAAAAGAGCTGATTACTTTGGGGCAATGCCCTGCAAAAAGCCCTTTTAAGGGCTGGTAAAAGAGCTGATTACTTTTGTGATTTAGAATAGGGTAGGGAATTTTATTATTTTGGGGGGCTTTTTTATTTTATTAGGGGGCTTAGATTAGGTGTAATTAGATTACAATTCTTGTAATATTTTTTTATTTTTTGTAATTTAGTGTTTTGTTTTTTTTGTATTATAGATTAGTTTATTTAATTGTATTTTAGTTTAGCTAATTGTAGGTAATTTATTTAATTAATTTAAAGATAGTGTAGTGTTAGGTTTAATTGTAACTTAGGTTAGGATTTATTTTACATGTAATTTTTTAATTATTTTAACTAGGTAGCTATTAAATAGTTAATAACTATTTAATAGCTATTGTACCTAGTTAAAATAAATACAAAGTTGCCTGTAAAATAAATATAAATCCTAAAATAGATACAATGTAACTATTAGTTATATTGTAGCTATATTAGGGTTTATTTTCTAGATAAGTATTTAGTTTTAAATAGGATTAATTTAATTATAGGAATATTATTTTGTTTAATTTAAATTATATTTATGTTAGGGGGTGTTAGGGTTAGGGTTAGACTTAGGTTTAGGGGTTAATACATTTAGTATAGTAGCGGCGACATTGCGGGCAGGAGATTAGGGGTTAATAATTGTAGGTAGGTGACGGCGATGTTAGGGAGGGCAGATTAGGGGTTAATACAATTTATTCTAGTGTTTGCGAGGTGGGAGTATGGCGGTTTAGGGGTTAATACATTTATTATAGTGGCGGTGAGGTCCGGTCGGCAGATTAGGGATTAATAATTGTAGTTAGGTTGCGGCAATGTTGGGGGGGGGAGATTAGGGGTTAATAAATATAATATAAGTGTCGGCGATGTTAGAGGCAGCAGATTAGGTGTTCATAGGGATAATGTAGGTGGCGGCGGTGTCCGGTCGGCAGATTAGGGGTTAAAAATTTGTATTATAGTATTTGCAATGTGGGGGGGGGCCTCGGTTTAGGGGTACATAGGTAGTTTATGGGTGTTAGTGTACTTTGTATCACAGTAGTTAAGAGCTTTATATTCCCACGTCAGCCCATAAAGCTCTTAACTACTGACTTTTTTTGTCGGTAGCAGTCTTGTCGGTAGAGAGTCTACCGCTCACTTCTTCCAAGACTTCAAATACCAGCGTTAGGCAAATCCTATAGAAAAAATAGGATATGCAATTGACGTAAGGGGATCTGCAGTAGCCTGGAGTCGCGGAAAGAAAGTGAGCGGTAGACCCTTTCCTGCCTGACTCTAAATACCAGCGGGCGTTAAAAAGCAGCGTTAGGACCCCTCTAGTGTAAATAATTAACATTTGTGTGTTCTACATTTTTAAAATTGAATTAGCTATAGAGAAGTTAAGAAAATAATAAATAAAAAGGGTAGGCCTTTAACTTGCATTAACTTGCATAATACTTTAAATTGAAACACAAAATAAACTATTAATATGTCTGGGTTTCAGTAACTTGTAAGGTTAGATGGTAGTTACCTTATTTGAGGACTGGAGCCAGTAATGCAGGAAATGCGCTACATGCTAGAAATGGGAACAGGTGACATTTTGCAGCATTAGCAGGCAACTGGAACTGATGAATAGCTGCAATAAAGTGTTCAGGATACGTGTCCATAAAACAGTTCCAGTAGTCAATATCCAGGTTTTCAGTCTAAAACAGGTAACACAACAGAATGATAACAGGTAGCAAGGTCCAGGTAACAAGCCAGTGTCAAACCAGGGTAACACGATCACAAATCCCGAGACAACACTCCAAGCCGCTTGTAAAAAGTCCTAAAAGCTTTATTGATACGAACAGTAAAAACAGAAAGGGCACAGTCTGTGCACCATAAAAAACAATAGAGAAAAATGCAAGGGAACCTTGACCCTCTGCATCAGACGTGTTTCATGCCTCTAGGGCATTTGGTCACTGATAGGTAATAAGGGTCAAGGAGCACAAATCATATATTATAATTGAACCAATCAAAATGCTTCATTTCTTAATAAAGGTTAACCCTTAGTTTTCCTTTAAAGCTGTATCAGCACACAAATATTATCCACTGTTATGTTTAATATTAAAAGGAGGCCATTTTTATATCAAAGAGGTATGTATGCAAAACATATTCTTCAATAAATAAGTTAACATCCATTTGTGAATTAAACCCAATGGAATTCTGTTTTTTAGGTGGAAAATCCAAAACACCTCTCTCATCCAATTTGGAAACTCTATCACCACCCATACCATATGGCTATGCAGAATAAAGTAAATTCCTTGTACCTTAAATAAGGAACTATCAGAATTGTGCAGGTTATGAAAATGCTTAGCATAGGTGTTTTTGAGTCAGGGTCTTCAATGGCCCTGACATGCTCAAGAAATCTATCTTGGAGAGACCTTTTTTTACCCGTATATAATTTTTGGCAGCCCATACATGTGAGTAAATAAATCATGTGTGGTATTGCACCTAATATCATAGTCCTTTTTAAAGTTCTCAGAACAACATCAACAAACTCCCCTGCCCTTTACCTCATGAGGAGAAGTTTGGCTCCTGTATTTGCCTGTATGCCAGACCTTATTTGCTCTGCCAAGCTGTCTCCTTTTTCTTCCGTGACACTGTTCCAGATTTCTTTCTGATAACTATGCCACTTATGCCATTTAAAGCAAATAAGCTGACAAGCTAACCATGAGGGGAAAAAGGCATAATAAAAGCAAAGGAAGAAGGGAAAGGCTGTGTGCAGGGCAGAGCATGTGGGTTTTTAAATGACATCCATGTGTAATGTGTAACCCTGCCCTTCCATGCTGTAAGCCAATGGGAGGTTAGGAGCCTTTTTTATTTTTAAGGACATTCTTGCATAGGAGTCCTAATGAAGACTGAATGTGAGAAGTTAGAAATCCCTTACAGGAGCAGACTGAGTGCTCTCAGGCAGGGCAGTTTTTTTTTTACTATAAGTTATTTTTTATTATTAATTTAAACAAACCCTTTGCACCCCCTCTTGTAAAAAAACAAACAAAAAAACAACTAAAAACTACTCCCAACTCCACATTCGCGTTTTATTTATTATATTTTTATTTTCTTTTTTGCCCAAAATTCTTGTCTAGCGCTGTCCCTACTGCCCCTATGGAAGAGCCTCCACTCCTTTATGACTGGGTTTTTATAAGAAACGCTAATTCCAAACACATTCACAACAGTACATTTTATAGTGCTTGAGTGAACATTGTTCATGTTCACAAAGGCACAATCCCATTTAGTTTAATAATGTTGGTTCAAGAACTGTAAAATGTACTGTCAAGAACATGTTTGGAATAAGCGTGAATTTAAACATAATAATAAAATAAGCTTTAAGGAATCAATACCATGTATGCTAATACACCTCTAAAATATCTCCTATTGCCATTTCAGAGTTTTTTACACATGTGCAAGATAATATACTGTTTCCAAATAGGCGTGAAACTGTTTCAAAGATATCCAAAATGTCCTTTTGAGGACTTATCAAGTGCATTAGGGTGTTGAATTTGAAAAATCAAAACTGGCCTCAAAAATGGTGTTAAACAGTCTCTCAAGAATTAATTGTGATCAATGAGAACTTTTCAGCCTTATATTCAAAATGGGGCTTTTAACGAGGATCCAAAAACATGATTGTGGGTGCAGAAAAGAGCCATTGAATCAACAAATGTCCCTTTGTCCAGAAAAAAAAGCAGAAAATTCCTTAGCCAATAAATTGTGATCAATACCATAGTTATATAAAAGCAACATTGCAAAAATAAAATACTCTAACACATTAGATCATTTTCTATTTTGCACTTTGATTTCCCTTTTACTCCTTAAAGGGATATGAAACCCAAAACATTTATTTTCTGATTTAGACAGAGAATACCATTTACAAAAAAAAAAAAAGTTTCCAATTTTATCAAATTTGCTTAGTTCCCATGATATTCTTTGTTGAAGAGATACCTAGGTAGTCATCTGAAGCACTAAATGGCAGGAAATATTGCTGCCATCTAGTGGTCTTGTAAATGAATAACATTCTTGCAAAACTGCCGCCATATAGTGCTCGACAAATCAGCCAGCTCCTAAGCATACATCCCTGCCTTTCAAAAATAGATACCAAGAGAGCGAAGAAAAAATTATAATAGACACAAATTAGAAAGCTGTTTAAACTGCATGCTCTATCTGAGTCATAAAAGAAAATCTTTGGTTTCATATACCTTTTAAGCAAATTGTGAGAGTTTCAAAATGTTAAAAACAACTAAATTGAACTGAATATGATACTAAACAACCACTTGATAAAAAATCTTTTTGTAAAAATGATTTTAACATTTGAAATGAAAGGGTTCATGTTAAGAAACAGTAACACTTCTAACACTTCATCTCATAACTGACTCTGGGGAAATGATTCTAAGCATTCTATCTTCTCCTCTTTTTGTTTTTTTCCAGCATACTGCTTGACCTCTTCGGCTATTTCTTTATGTTATCTCAGTCATTGGCAGTAATCCTGCTATCCAGCCTGTGGAACTGATAACAGGAGTAAAGAGTGAAAGACCTGAGAGGTCACATGGATATGAACAGAATTATTGCACATGTAGTGTGCATATATTTGTAGAATCCATTAAAAAAGGACTAAGCAGTTAATTGCAGATGGGGAAGAATGTAAAGGAAGTTACATGAAATCCAGTTTTGTCTTTTCATGATTCAGATAGAGGATACAGTTTTGATCAATTTACCTATGAATTTCTATTATCAAATTTGCTTCACTCTTTTGGAATGAGCAGCAATACACTACTGGGAATTAGCTGAATACATTAAAGGGACACTGAACCCAAATTTTTTTCTTTCATGATTCAGAAAGAGCATGCAATTTTAAGCAACATTCTAATTTACTCCTATTATCATTTTTTCTTCGTTCTCTTGCTATCTTTATTTGAAAAAGAAGGCATCTAAGCTTTTTTTATTATTATTCAGAACTCTGGACAGCACTTTTTTATTGGTGGATGAATTTATCCACCAATCAGCAAGAACAACCCAGATTGTTCACCAAAAATGGGCCAGCATCCAAACTTACATTCTTGCATTTCAAATAAAGATACCAAGAGAATGAAGACAATTTGATAATACGAGTAAATTAGAAATTTGCTTAAAATTGTATGCTCTATCTGAATCACGAAAGAAAAAAATTGGGTTCAGTGTCCCTTTAAATGAGACAATGACAAAAGGCATATATGTGCAGCTACCAAACACCATCTAGCTCCCAGTAGTGCATTGCTGCTTGAAACCAAGAGAACAAAGCAAATTATATGATAGAAGTAAATTGGAAAGTTGTTTAAAATGTTGCAATCTATCTGAATAATGAAAGTTTAATTTTGACTTAAAATTCTCCCTTTAAGACAGTCAACATTAGATTTGTCGAAGAAGATAAGGAAATAGCAGATTGTCTAAATGTTCTGTTAGCTAAGCACTCTCCTTATAACTGTGAAAATATTAGAATTAATTTAGTGATATTAACATAACCAGAAATATTGCAGCCCCTCTCATTTTACAAAAGATGTATTCCCATAATCAAAATGAAATTAAATAAGGCTGCAGGTCCAGAAAATTGTCATCCAAGCATATTAAGTGAACTGTCACCTGTAGTAGCTCTGATGAGATCTGTTTAATCAGGCACTGTTGATATGAATTGTTCTGGATAATGAGATAACTACTATTTTCACAAAAGGGCAATACGAATTAACTACAAGGTTAGGTATTGAGAAAATTCATAAAAACTCCTGTAAAAGAAAGAACCTGATAGGCTAGGTCTAGCTGACTTATTTTACTAAGTAATTAAAGTAACAGATGTAGGTGAAGCAGTAAATTTAGCTTACCTAGGTTTTTAGTAAACAATATGCCACTTCTTTACAACAAGCTAATTAATAAACCGCATTGTCTTGGACTACATATAAGTATTTTGGGTATCAAAGTCAAAATGAAGCTTTCATGATTCAAATAGACAGTACATTAAAAAAGCATGCTAATTTACTTCTATTATTAAAAAAAAAAAAGTATTTGTTATTGGGGCATACCTAGGTAGCCTTAGGAGAGAACATGTCTTGAGCACAATATGGCAGCAGTGTTTTCTGTGTAATACATTGTTGAAAACAATGAAAGGGTTTATTGAACTAATATCATGAACTGAGCTTGTTAGAAAACTATAACAACCTGCAATCATGAATAATTTTTGATGACGCCATCCTTTTCAATTGGCTGCTTATTTTTAACTTCCATGTTGATATGTGAAAGGCAGTGGCATTGCCAGAAAGTTATAACAGGGGGGGAAGTTCTTGGAGGCCAACTGATGTTTTTTGGGGGATTGCAAAGGGAGGGACTGGTGGTATAGTGGGTTGGTTTGTTTTAGATGGCCAGGTGTGCTGTGGACGGGACCAGGTTGGGCATGTGCCATATCAGGAGGAACCGTTAAGGCCCTCAGCACAGTGGTGTTGGGGAAAATAAGGGGGTTACAGTTGGGATGACACATGGGGGTTCCAGCCATTATTCCTGGCAGACTAGTTCCCCCTCTGCCCCCCACCAGCAACAACACTGGAGAATGGTCTATAAAAACTCCAGTTGCATAGAGTTTTCCTTATATGTGTCCAATAACAAACAAGGCATCCAGATGTTCCAGAATTATCATAGTAACTTGAGCAGGTTAAAAAGCTAAACAGCCATGTTTCTAGTGGACTAATATACAATTTGTAAGACACTGAGAAAAAAAATAGCTGCGTTTAGAGCCATGAACTCTCAATATTAAAACAAATATGTGAATAACCCATTAAGATGACATGCAATGTTATTGCAAGGGTTTAGACACTTTTTTTGCAGTTTGTTGATGTACCTTCTATAAATATATTTGTACTACATTTTGATACTTAAAGGGACAGTATACACTCATTTTCATATAACTGCATGTAATAGACACTACTATAAAGAATAAGATGCACAGATACTGATATAAAAATCCAGTATAAAACAGTTTAAAAACTTACTTAGAAGCTCTCACTTTGGCTCTGTTGAAAAGGTAGCTGGAAAGCCCACTGCAAGTGGCAAATAAAACACTCCCCCCCCTCCCCCTTCTTTTGCATATGAAAAGACCCTTTACACAAACAGGAGCAAGCTGGAGAAGGTAGATGACGGTATTCTCATAAAACTTTGGGGCTTGGTTAGGAGTCTGAAAATCAGAGCAATGTTATTTAAAAATAAGCAAAACTATACATTTATTTTAAAAAAAACTTTATGGGCTATATAAATAGATCATCTACAAAACATTTATGCAAAGAAAAAATGAGTGTATAATGTCCCTTTAACGTTCTCCTTTCAAGGGTTTAGTAACCCTCTGTGAACATCCTATAAGCTAGTAGATAATTGTTTACATTTCAAACAAATAAATAATTTAAAGATAACAATCACAGAAGGCTCTTGGGATATTAAATCAATTCTACACTTACCAAACCATTTAATTTCCCTTATTCTACTTGATTTGTTTGCAGTGAAATTGATTGGAGTTCCAAACTTCTTATGGAGTACTTGGCATGTTAGTTAACTAGCTGTAAATCTTACTAAAAATAAAAGAGACACAAATCACAGTGCAATCTGTAAATGTGTTTACAGGTTACTATATTGCAGTTAGCCTCCACTAAAACCATTACAGTGAGAAAGAGATGAACAAATACAAGAAGCCCTTGGACACAGCACGATCCAATTTTTGCTTTTTGAGCACTCCTGTATCTAATATGTGTAGTTAAGAATGATTGTTAAAAGTAAGTTAAAAGTGCATAAGAGAAAAAAGGCATTTGAGTTAAAAAAAACTAAATGCTATTATGGCATTAGAACATTTTATTTTCAAATGCTTTTCTTTAATTACCCACCATTCATTAATAAAAAGACAGCGAATTAACAATGAATAGGTTGTATACTATAGAGGAGAATGAACTGAGTATCTCAGTCCTTGCTTAAAGGGACTTGAAACCCAACATTTTTCTTTCATGATTTAGATAAAGAATATAATTTTAAATGGACAGTCAACACACAAATTGTTATTGTTTAAAAAAATTGCTAACGCCTTTACTACCAATTCCCCAGCTTTGCACAAATGGTTATATTATTATACTTTATAACCTTTAAACCTCTAAATTTCTGCATGTTTCTAAGTCACTGAAGACAGCCCCATGATCACATACTTTTGTATTTGCTTTTCACAACAGGGGAAGCTACTTCATGTGAGCCATGAAGATAACATTGTGCTGACACCTGTGGGTTCTAACAATTCATTTATTGGCTTAAAGGGACATTAAACCCAATTTTTTTCTTTCATGATTCAGATAGAGAATACCATTTTAAACAACTTTTTAATTTACTTATTACTATTAACTAATTTGCTTCATTCTCTTGATATTCCTTCCTGGAAAGCATATCTAGATAGGTTCAGTAGCTTCTGATTGGTGGCTGCACATAGATGCCTCCTGTGATTGGCTCGCCCGTGGGCATTGCTATTTATTTAACAAAGGATATCTAAAGAATGAAGCAAATTAGATAATAGAAGTAAATTGGAATGTTGTTTAAAATTGTATTATCTGTCTGAATTATGAAAGAAAAAATTTGGGTTTAATGTCCCTTTAAATGCAAGTCAATAGATAGTAAATGTAAAGTCATGTGATCAGGGGGCCATCAGAAGATGCTTAGAAACAAGGTAATCACAGAGGTAAAAAGTGTATTAATATAACTGTTTTCTGTGCAAAACTGGGAAATGGGTAATAAAGGGATTATCTATCTTATAAACAATAAAAAAAATTGAGTTGACTGTCCCTTTCAGCAAATTTCCAATTTACTTTATTATGTAATGTGCACTATTGACAGCTAGCTGAATGCATTGGTTGAGTCAATAAGATGAGGCATATATGTGCAGTCACCAATCAGCAGTTACAGAGTCTACCTAGGTGTCCTTTTCTTCAAAGGATATCAAGAGAACAAAACAATTTAGATAATAGATCTAAATCTTAAAGTTATTTAAAATCACATGCACTATGTAAATCATGAAAGAAAGAAAAATGTGTTTCATGTCCTTTTAAATGTGGACTGTAATCCACTTATTTTGAATGTAAATGTTTCTATTTAACAGCAATAAATGTTATTTGATTTTTACATTTTACACATGATTTTTTTGCCTTTATCTGTTGTACTGAAAAGAGAAACAAATTTTCCTGTATATAACTGTAAGATGCTGCATCATGTTTGAGATGATATTTGGTTTGCCAATGTTTTTTTAAGAAAATAAGAGAGACTAAGGAATCAAAAAAATTGTAAGAAATCAGCAAAATATACAGTAGTTATTGAAAAAAAAACTTTAGGAGGGGGGAATCTGTCACTGAAGAAGCAAGACATGTCTGTAGCAGCTAGATAGAGGCCTACTGTATAAAACCTTTAAACTGTTTAGCCTGCAGCGCTGCACACTATTAAGCAGGAATACCTTTCATTGAAGCCTGGGAGAACTGTTACACCACAGTTACGAAGCCTACAAACGCTCCCAGTGAACCACCAGAAGAGCACGGGGATGCAGCCTGGGGCGCGATCCGATATACGGTGCAGGTTTCGGCCCCCTACACCGCCGCCACCTATTTTAAATATATTAACTCCTAATCTGAGCCCCCTACCCCGCCGCCACCTATATTAACTATATTAACCCCTAATCTGAGCCCCCTACACCGCCACCACCTATTTTAAATATATTAACCCCTAATCTAAGCCCCCTACACCGCCGCTACCTATATTAACTATATTACCCCCTAAACCTAAGTCTAACCCTAACACCCCCTAACTTAATTATTATTTAAATAAATCTAAATAATATTAATATTATTAACTACATTATTCCTATTTAAAACTAAATACTTACCTATAAAATAAACCCTAAGATAGCTACAATATAATTAATAATTACATTGTAGCTATTTTAGGGTTTATATTTATTTTATAGGTAATTTTGTATTTATTTTAACTAGGTACAATAGCTATTAAATAGTTAATAACTATTTAATAGCTACCTAGTTAAAAAAATTACAAAATTACCTGTTAAATAAATCCTAACCTAAGTTACAAATACACCTACACTATCAATAAATTAATTAAATAAATTACAATTATCTAAACTAAAATACAATTAAATACACTAAACTATATTACATAAACAAACAAACACTAAATTAAAAAAAAAAAATTACAAGAAGTTTAAACTAATTACACCTAATCTAAGCCCCCTAATAAAATAAAAAAGCCCCCAAAAATAATAAAATGCCCTACCCTATCCTAAATTACAAAGTAATCAGCTTTTTTTTTGCGGGGCATTGCCCCAAAGTAATCAGCTCTTTTACCTGTAAATAAAAATACAATACCCCCCCCAACATTACAACCCACCACCCACATACCCCTACTCTAAAACCCACCCAAACCCCCCTTAAAAAAACCTAATACTAACCCCCTGAAGATCTCCCTACCTTGAGTCGTCTTCACCCAGCCGAGCCGAATTCTTCATCCAAGCGGGGCAGAAGGGGTCCTCCATCCGGTTGAAGTCTTCATCCAAGCGGGGCAGAAGAGGTCTTCCATCCAATTGAAGTCTTCATCCAAGCGGGGCAGAAGAGGTCTTCCATCCGATTGAAGTCTTCATCCAAGCGGCATCTTCTATCTTCATCCATCCGGAGTGGAGCGGCAGCATCCTAAAGACCTCCGACGCGGAACATCCATCCTGGCCAATGACTTCCCGACGAATGACGGTTCCTTTAAATGAAGTCATCCAAGATGGCGTCCCTTGAATTCCGATTGGCTGATAGGATTCTATCAGCCAATCGGAATTAAGGTAGGAAAAAATCTGATTGACTGATTCAATCAGCCAATCAGATTGAAGTTCAATCCAATTGGCTGATCCAATCAGCCAATCGGATTGACCTCGCATTCTATTGGCTGGAAGACCTATTCTGCCCCGCTTGGATGAAGACTTCAATCGGATGGAAGACTTCTTCTGCCCCGCTTGGATGAAGAATTCGGCTCGGCTGGGTGAAGACGACTCAATGTAGGGAGATCTTCAGGGGGTTAGTGTTAGGTTTTTTTAAGGAGGGTTTGGGTGGGTTTTAGAGTAGGGGTATGTGGGTGGTGGGTTGTAATGTTGGGGGGGTATTGTATTTTTATTTACAGGTAAAAGAGCTGATTACTTTGGGGCAATGCCCTGCAAAAAGCCCTTTTAAGGGCTGGTAAAAGAGCTGATTGCTTTGTAATTTAGGATAGGGTAGGGCATTTTATTATTTTGGGAGGCTTTTTTATTTTATTAGGGGGCTTAAATTAGGTGTAATTAGTTTAAACTTCTTGTAATTTTTTTTTATTTTTTTGTAATTTAGTGTTTGTTTTTTTTGTAATATAGTTTAGTGTATTTAATTGTATTTTAGTTTAGATAATTGTAGTTTATTTAATTAATTTATTGATAGTGTAGGTGTATTTGTAACTTAGGTTAGGATTTATTTAACAGGTAATTTTGTAATTTTTTTACCTAGGTAGCTATTAAATAGTTATTAACTATTTAATAGCTATTGTACCTAGTTAAAATAAATACAAAGTTGCCTGTAAAATAAATATAAATCCTAAAATAGCTACAATGTAACTATTAGTTATATTGTAGCTATATTAGGGTTTATTTTATAGGTAAGTATTTAGTTTTAAATAGGAATAATTTAGTTAATAATATTAATATTATTTAGATTTATTTAAATAATAATTAAGTTAGGGGGTGTTAGGGTTAGACTTAGGTTTAGGGGGAAATATATTTAAAATAGGTGGCAGCGGTGTAGGGGGATCAGATTAGGGGTTAATATATTTAAAATAGGTGGCGGCGGTGTAGGGGGATCAGATTAGGGGTTAATATATTTAAAATAGGTGGCGGCGGGGTAGGGGGCTCAGATTAGGGGGTAATACATTTAATGTATGTGGCGGCGGGGTAGGGGGCTCAGATTAGGGATTAATAAATTTAATATAGGTGGCGGCGGTGTAAGGGGGTCAGATTAGGGGGTAATACATTTAATGTAGGTGGCGGTGGGGTCCGGGAGCGGCGGTTTAGGTGTTAAGTACTTTATTAGGAATTGCGGTGGGGGATTGCGGTTGACAGGTAGATAGACATTGCGCATGCGTTAGGTGTAAGGTTTTATTTTGCAGACAGTTTAGGGAGTTACGGGGCTCCAATACTCAGCGTAAGGCTTACTACGCCTGCATTTTGTGGCGAGGTGAAAATGGAGTAAGATTTCTCCATTTTTGCCACGTAAGTCCTTACGCTGTATATTGGATACCAAACTGCGCGGGTTTGGTATATCAGTCTATGGGCCAAAAAACTACGGCCGAAGGGTAAAATATACAAGCATAACTTCTAGGTTACGCCGTATATATGATACCAAATCCACGCAATATTTGGCGTCGCCGGCTTCTGCGGGCGAAACTGCATATCAGATCGGGCCCCTAGTGTGCCGAATACTACTGCATGGCGCATCCCTACTAAAGCATAAGATCTCACCCTATAATCCTGAAACCTAACAAGCACTTCTCAGAAGAGGAGGGTAAATGATAGCACCTAAGGGTGCCTCTTAAAGTGCATGAGCACTCCCAACAGATCTCCAGGAGAGTGAGTGGATGTGGCCTAGCGTCGCTGAATACAACCACATGGTGCACCTCATCTAAAACTTACTTTGAGAGTCATGGTGGTTCCTGAATGATTTCTCCTGTAGAATTGTCTGTATTCCATTCTGAATTCTTTCTTCTAGCACATCCAAATTCCCCTTCTAAAGGCCTCATTACCCGTGCACATAGAGCCCTAAGAACTAGAGGACTCTCTAAAGATAAACTAAGGGATGTTATTGTGCATTTAAACTTTTACAGTTACAAAGAGAGTATCATGCATGCTTCATTGTCACACCCAGTTCTACCAAAGAAGTTTTTAAGTGTCTCAACATCTTTGCCGGCTTCTCAGCCAGGACCCTGCAACAAAGAAGATGTGTCAGCGATTTTACAAAGTCACTGCAAGCTAGCATTATTAAATACAGATGGGGATACCCCAACAAATCAGCAGCACACCATCACCACTGTAATACAGGGCATCAACCTATTAACCTATTAAAAATGTGGAATATTTCACTACCTCCAGATAATTCTTTGCCCTCTTAATTGGATGTGGCTGCTCCATCATGGTAACCACGCCCACAACAAACACAACCACCTCCTGAGACAGTTCGCTAACCCTTACTATAATCGGACTCAAACTGTCACTTGTGCTTGTCTGCCATTATGATGTCATAAGGAGCTACATTTTAGGATTGACAATGGTTTGCTTGTAGATTTACTATAATGTTTTGTTGTTATCTAGTCTGAAGCTCACTCCTTTATGGAGTTTTTGCTACACAAGTGTGTTAGTTGAATCATGTTATAATGTATTAGGGAAATTATTTAAAGTGAGGTGTGGATACTAGTTTATCTTGCTCTCTTTGCTCCCCCCCTTTCCCATTCTTTCTTCCCCCTCCTTTTTTTTCCTCCCTCCCTACCTTTGAACTATATGGCGCACAACATCACTAGACTAACTATGTAATGTAATGTTACAGTATCTATAGTAACTGTTTATGATCAATGTAATTCTGGTTCAATGTTTTATATTGTTTTTGCAGTGAAATATCTCCTAGTACATAAATGGGTTTCGATTTCATCTATAACTGATAATATCTTAGATTTCTGTTATATTGTTTCCTTACCTCTGTAACTTGTTAATATGGAGCTTCACCCTACCAATCTATAAATATCCCACAATAACTAGACCCTCATATCCTTTTTTTCTCTCTGGCCTCGCATAAAGGGTTAGGGCTAAGTAAAAAGTTGCACCAAGCACAAAATGTGTGTGATAGCAAAGGGCTATAATATATATATATATATATATATATATATATATATATATATACTGTATATATATATATATATATATATATATATATATATATATATATATATATATATATATATATATATACTGTGTATATATATATATATATATATATATATCAGATGTGCATTTGTTTTCGGATGAATGTACATTCATCACAAAATTCTGATTTTCTTTTGTTTTAACGTAACGAGCATCAGAATGAATGCACAAAGAAAATTAAAGGAACTAAAAAAATAAAGACAAATTGTAAATGTTTCAGTTCTTATCAAAATAAATAATGAAAAGTGCAGCCACCGAATATTTGAGGAAGCAAATTTCCCTGAATATTTGCAACAAAAATTTTGTCTGAAACAAATTTTCTTGGCTGCACGTCTAGTATACATACATATACATGTCTAAATATGCGTATGTATGTATATATACATGTGTATATACTGTATGTGTATTTATGTGTTTTCTATGTATATTTATGTGTTTATATGTGTATTTATGTATATAAATACACATATACACAAACACATACAGGGAGTGCAGATTTATTAGGTAAGTTGTATTTTTGAGGATTAATTTTATTATTGAACAACAACCATGTTCTCAATGAACCCAAAAAACTCATTAATATCAAAGCTGAATAGTTTTGGAAGTAGTTTTTAGTTTGTTTTTAGTTATAGCTATTTTAGGGGGATATCTGTGTGTGCAGGTGACTATTACTGTGCATAATTATTAGGCAACTTAACAAAAAACAAATATATACCCATTTCAATTATTTATTTTTACCAGTGAAACCAATATAACATCTCAACATTCACAAATATACATTTCTGACATTCAAAAACAAAACAAAAACAAATCAGTGACCAATATAGCCACCTTTCTTTGCAAGGACACTCAAAAGCCTGCCATCCATGGATTCTGTCAGTGTTTTCATCTGTTCACCATCAACATTGCGTGCAGCAGCAACCACAGCCTCCCAGACACTGTTCAGAGAGGTGTACTGTTTTCCCTCCTTGTAAATCTCACATTTGATGATGGACCACATGTTCTCAATGGGGTTCAGATCAGGTGAACAAGGAGGCCATGTCATTTGATTTTCTTCTTTTATACCCTTTCTTGCCAGCCACGCTGTGGAGTACTTGTACGCATGTGATAGAGCATTGTTCTGCATGAAAATCATGTTTTTCTTGAAGGATGCAGACTTCTTCCTGTACCACTGCTTGAAGAAGGTGTCTTCCAGAAACTGGCAGTAGGACTGGGAGTTGAGCTTGACTCCATCCTCAACCCGAAAAGGCCCCACAAGCTCATCTTTGATGATACCAGCCCAAACCAGTACTCCACCTCCACCTTGCTGGCGTCTGAGTCGGACTGGAGCTCTCTGCCCTTTACCAATCCAGCCAAGGGCCCATCCATCTGGCCCATCAAGACTCACTCTCATTTCATCAGTCCATAAAACCTTTGAAAAATCAGTCTTGAGATATTTCTTAGCCCAGTCTTAAAGTTTCAGCTTGTGTGTCTTGTTCAGTGGTGGTCGTCTTTCAGCCTTTCTTACCTTGGCCATGTCTCTGAGTATTGCACACCTTGTGCTTTTGGGCACTCCAGTGATGTTGCAGCTCTGAAATATGGCCAAACTGGTGGCAAGTGGCATCTTGGCAGCTGCACGCTTGACTTTTCTCAGTTTATGGGCAGTTATTTTGCGCCTTGGTTTTTCCACACGCTTCTTGCGACCCTGTTGACTATTTTGAATGAAACGCTTGATTGTTTGATGATCACGCTTCAGAAGCTTTGCAATTTTAAGAGTGCTGCATCACTCTGCAAGATATCTCACTATTTTTGACTTTTCTGAGCCTGTCAAGTCCTTCTTTTGACCCATTTTGCCAAAGGAAAGGAAGTTGCCTAATAATTATGCACACCTGATATAGGGAGTTGATGTCATTAGACCACACCCCTTCTCATTACAGAGATGCACATCACCTAATATGCTTAATTGGTAGTAGGCTTTCGAGGATATACAGCTTGGAGTAAGACAACATGCATAAAGAGGATGATGTGGTCAAAATACTCATTTGCCTAATAATTCTGCACTCACTGTATAAACACATATATACTAGAGATAACAGAAGATCAAATTTTATTTTGGTTAAAAATTTGATTTAGAATATTCAGAAAAATGAATTTCGCCAAATATTCGGTGGCAGCATTTTGCGGAATTCGTTTAGTTAAAAAAAAAATGAATACTGGATCTTCGTTTAACATTTACATTCATGTTTGTTAAAACACATGTAAATTTGTCAAAGCTACAGGTGAAAAGTTCACCTGTAGTTACAATACTTACCTTAATGTGCTCTGGAGAGTGCACTAAGGTAAGTATTAAGCCATAAAAATAAAAATAAAGTAAAGAATGAATACTGACAATTGTGTCAGTATTTTTTCATTTTCTTTAAATTTCTTTTGTATTTATTCTAATTTCATTTTGTTCAAATATTTTTATTTTTTTTATTTTCGTTTCATTAAAACAAAACAAACATATGATTTTTGTGACGAATGTGCATTCATTCGAAAACGAATGCATAAGTTTAATATATACAAATGTGTATGTATTATGGAGCCCTTTCCACTCAAATTCCTGAAAAATGAAAGAGCATTGTTATTCAATATTAATATTTAATAATGTGTTTTACTGTGTATTTTCTGTAAATATTTTACATTACAATGTTCTTCACATACGAAAAATGTTTTAAGTATTTTTAAATAGATATTCCTATATATATCTGTATATACCTATAACTATATATGTATATTCACACACACATACTGTATATAAATATATATATAGTATATATAGGTATAGCTATACAGTATATATTTTACAAAAATTACATCATATATATATATATATATGTATATATATGTGTGTATATATATATATATATATATATATATATATATATATATATATATATATATATATAAATATAAATATTAGACTCCGCACTAAAGTGAATAATAATGAAATGCAAAAATGTGCAGAAAAAATAAAGAAATTTTTTAATATTCATAAGGAAAATGTAACAAAAAAATTGTTGCATACACAAAATCATGATGTCACAACATCCATACAAACATACATATAAACTGGGCGTCCCCAGTTATCAAGCAAATATGGAGTGGAGGAGGTCAGATGGAGAGTAAAAAGCAAGCCCAGGTTATATATGCAAAACCATAGGAATATTTGATCAGGATACAAATACTTCAAAGCAGTTCATGCACTATAAGCAGTTCATGCAAATGGCAGAAAAAGCAATGGTAGGGTAGCTGGCAATTGCAGAGATAAAAGATGCAGCGAGGAATCACAAATAAAGCAGTTCATGCACTTTAGAAAGTTCATACATCCCATAGATGGTAATCGTTATTAGGATAACACATGATGTCAAGTATCACCAAAATGTAATAAAGTGTTTCCTTTTCTATGTTGACATTTGTTGCCATATGTATGTTAACTTTGTGACAGTGTAATCAAGCCCCTCCGGCACTCAAGGACAAGGGTCCACCGTAAGGATAAGGAATTAGCAAATGCAGCGCTCTCAGAGCGATCTCACTCAAACCGTGTCTGGAGTAAAACAGAGAGCGTCCGTGTCACAGAAAACAATGGTGATTCAAGCTGTGCTCCACATCAATCAATGTCAGCGACTTGATACAGCATGTAAGTATCCAACTCTCTTGGCGTCTGACGTCACATCCACCAGTCAGGCAACGCGCGTTTTGGGCTCCGCCCTTCAACTTGGCCTGTCATCATTAGAACAACCACCTCCTTTTAAACTTGCAACTTGTAACTCCAGAACTCGCCCTCTTGGCGTCATTCCATCTTAAGCCACTCACAAACATAGGAGCCACATCACAGACATGCGCAAATGTACTGAACGTAATCTTTTAAGCTGTAACGAAACTTGCATGATATGTGTAAATGTGATACGGCTCTTACAATAATTGTGAACCGAAACTTATTGAGTTGCAATTATGTAGAGGGATATGAGTGTTAATAATTAAGCAACACTCAAAGTGAACCAATGAAAAACAAAAATGAAAAAAAGAAGCAAATAAAAAACATTTTTTTAAAAGTAAAATGAATTTTTCTAAAAAAATTAAAAAATACAAAAGGAAAAGAAAAAACACGAGTGTCTATGCACATCTTTTATTGAAGATAACAGATGAAAACACAGTCCCTATATAAAAGTACCCCATGTTATCTCTCTATTCAGACCATAGGGGGTTAAGGAATCCATTTTTTGGATCCAAAGTGCTTCCGTTTCGAAAAGCAACTTTTGTCTATTCCCACCTCTCCTTAAAGGGCCAACCCCATCTACCACCTGAAATTTGAGTTGACTTTTGTTATGCCCAAAAAGAGTAAAATGATGGGCAACTGGGGCAGAGGGGTCTAATTTACCTATCGCTACCTTATGCTGTTTGATCCTTTCTCGGATAGATTTTGTAGTTTCCCCAACGTAAGCTAGCCAACATGGGCATTTGATGACATAGACTACATAATTAGAGTCACAAGTAAAGTGTCCCCTAATTGGTAAGCGTTTACCCGATCTAGGGTGTGTAATTGTATCTCCCAGTTGTATTGAGTTACACTGTGCACAATTATTACAAGGGAAAGTACCTTGTGGAACAGAATTATCAACTATTCGTATGGGCCCAATGTGGGTATCTGCTTTGACCAGGGCATCTTTCAGATTGCGGTTTCTCTTATACGAGAATAAGGGAAAATCTTTAAACATGCCAGCAAGTAATCTATCTTCTGACAATAGGCCCCAGTGTTTCCTAAAAATCCTTTTTAAAGGAACAATGTGGTAACCATAGGGTATCACAAATGGAATCCTGTTATTTAAAGTTCTCCTATTGGATTTTTTTCTGAATAAGGTCAGAGCGGGGGATGAGATCTATTTTCGATTTATGCATATTCAACAAGTCAGTGGGATATCCCCTGCTCTCAAAGCGATAAAAAAAGTTGCTAAATTGTTCATTAAGACGTGATGTATCATTAACTATGCGTTTAGCCCTTAAGAGTTGGCTGAAAGGAAGGCTCTTGATGGTCTGTGCAGGATGAAAGCTAGAAAAGACCAGTAAGTTGTTTCTATCTGTGTCTTTTCTAAACACATCTGTTAACAAGGAACCATTGCTCAATGAGATAGTTATATCAAGAAAATTCTGTGTCTTAGAGTCGTAATTGATGGTAAATTGTAGGTTTGGATCAAAAGTATTCAATTCCTGAAAGAAAGACATCAGTGAGTTACTATCACCTGTTCAAGCCATAAAGACATCATCAATATATCTTTTCCAAAAACTGCAATGTGTTTTAAAGCTCTGGTTGTTATATACAATTTTTTGTTCAAACTCATGTACATATAGGGATGCGTATGTGGGGGCCATATTGGCCCCCATTGCCGTACCCTTTGTTTGCAGATAGAAAGAATCTCCAAAGAGGAAATAGTTCCTTGTTAATACTGTTTCAAGCAAGTCCATAATGAACATTCGTTCCCTGGGTGAATAGAGGGCCATTCTGTTTAATTGAGCACCAATGCATTTCATACCTTCACGATGTGGTATGGATGTATATAACAATTTAATGTCAAAAGTTACCAGAATTGAATTCTCATTAAATTCCAAATTTTCAATCTGTCTCAAAAAATCTGAGGAATCTTCCAAATGTGAAGGGACATCCTCAAGCAAAGGTCGCAGTAGCTTATCAAGAAATATTGAGATTGGTTGAAAAATGGAATTTGTGCTAGCCACAATGGGCCGCCCTGGGGGATTATTTAAACACATGTATTTTTGGCAAACAGTATATTACTGGTATGACCGGGTCTTTTTGAATCAAGAAATCTGCTTGTTTCTTAGTGATGATGCACTGATCAAGTGCCATATCTACTGTAGATTGTATATACAATTGAAAGTTACTAGTAGGGTTGAAGGTCAATTTGGAGTAATTATCAGTCACATCCAATTGACTTTGGACCTCTAACATATATTGGTCGCTGTTCATGATAACAAGGGCCCCGCCCTTATCGGCTGGCTTGATTATCAAGTCTAAAAGGAGGTGGTTGTTCTAATGACGACAGGCCAAGTTGAACGGCGGAGCCCGAAACGCGCGTTGCCTGACTGGTGGATGTGACGTCAGACGCCAAGAGAGTTGGATACTTACATGCTGTATCAAGTCGCTGACATTGATTGATGTGGAGCACAGCTTGAATCACCATTGTTTTCTGTGATACGGACGCTCTCTGTTATACTCCAGACACGGTTTGGGTGAGATCGCTCTGAGAGCGCTGCATTTGCTAATTCCTTATCCTTACGGCGGACCCTTGTCCTTTAGTGCCGGAGGGGCTTGATTACACTGTCACAAAGTTAACATACATATGGCAACAAATGTCAACATAGAAAAGGAAACAGAAAAAGAAAAGGATTCCTTGACAAAGCATACCAGCGAAACGTACGTCGGAACTGAACTGTTCTATATTGAGTTTTATTGCGTCTCTACACTAGCCAGGACACCTGGGGGCTTAGCGCTATTGTCTTGCTACTAAAAAAGTTTTGGTTTCAGCGGTCACACTCCTGCTGATCCATTTACCTCTTTGCAAGTTTGGCGATTTGAAGCATTTGTTACAGCATATCTGCTTTTGTACCCTTACATTGTGGTGTTATCAAGGCTTATGTGACGCTTTTATATATTTTAAAATAAATTTGTATCCAAGTTTTGCCTAGTGTACTGTTTTCCCATCAGTATAAAGTGGGAGTGCGCATATCCTTGAGCTTAGTGGAAAGCTCCAACAAATGTGAGTAGTCATTTGTTACAAAACAACTACTTCCTCAAAGTGCCATTACAGATTCACACTATGTTGCAATTTTCTGTTTCCTTTTTTATGGGATCTCACTGAGGAATGCTAACAAGCTGAAAATCTCATCCAGAGGACACAGACATATCCTTGATTCAGAACTTTATTTGGTTTTCCTTTTATGATTTTTGTTATCACATTTATTTCACATTTTTTTCTTTGTGATATTCGGTATATTTATTGTAATAGAAAAGGAAACACTTTATTTCATTTTGGTGATACTTGACATCATGTGTTATCCTAATAACGATTACCATCTATGGGATGTATGAACTTTCTAAAGTGCATGAACTGCTTCATTTGTGATTCCTCGCTGCATCTTTTATCTCTGCAATTGCCAGCTACCCTACCATTGCTTTTTCTGCCATTTGCATGAACTGCTTATAGTGCATGAACTGCTTTGAAGTATTTGTATCCTGATCAAATATTCCTATGGTTTTGCATATATAACCTGGGCTTGCTTTTAACTCTCCATCTGACCTCCTCCATTCCATATTTGCTTGATAACTGGGGACGCCCAGTTTGTATGTATGTTTGTATGGATGTTGTGACATCATGATTTTGTGTATGCAACAATTTTTTTGTTACATTTTCCTTGTGAATATTAAAAAAATTCTTTATTTTTTCTGCACATTTTTGCATTTCATTATTATTCACTTTAGTGCGGAGTCTAATATTTATATTTATACTATTTTTTGGTGTAATTGGTAGGAGTACACCATAGTCTCGAGCACTTATTATCTTACATTGACTAAGTACATACATTTATTTAGTAGTGCTCATCCTCTGATCTATTATATATATATGTATATATATATATATATATATATATATATATAAATATATAACATTTTATCGTATGTGAAGAACATTGGAATGTAAAATATTTACACCTACCTTCAGGTTAGCACTGTAGGTTTAACTTATGTCGGTTAGTGTGCGATTGATAAGTATTAGATTTTTCCAGTTTGCGCTCTCCATTGAAGTCTATGGGGAGAAGAAGTTAGCACGGTTGTGATATCCGATATCCTGAAGTTAGTGTGCATCAGCTTTCTATCTCACGCAAAAATTTTGCTTTCAACTTTCAATATGCGTTCTAACCTGTACACGTACTTCCAGCGGTATTAACACTTAAGTTGGAGCACAAAATACCACTCCATTTTAGAAAACTTTGAGAAATTAATGATGAGGTTATTTTAAGAAATATAGATAAATGTTTCTAAAAGATTGTGGTTATTCCCTTAGTCAAAGTCACCTACCTGGGACCTATGCTGTTCCAGTGATTAGAGGATACATAAGTATATAGTTTCAGTTGGCACATTTGCCTTTTTTTATATCTGGGAAGAACATGTACTGCTCAGGGTTAGTCAAGTCCAAAAAAATGTTAATGATTCAGATAGGGCATGTAATTTTAAACAACTTTCCAATTTACTTTTATCACCAATTTTGCTTTGTTCTCTTGGTATTCTTAGTTGAAAGCTAAACCTAGGAGATTCATATGCTAATTTCTTAGACCTTGAAGGCCGCCTCTAATCTGAAAGCATTTTGACAGTTTTTCACCACTAGAGGGTGTTAGTTCATGTCTTTCATATAGATAACATTGAGCTCATGCACGTGAAGTTACCCTGGAGTGAGCACTGATTGGCTAAAATGCAAGTCTGTCAAAAGACCTGAAATAAGGGGGCAGTTTGCAGAGGCTTAGATGCAAGGCAATTACAGAGGTAAACAGTGTATTATGATAACTGTGCTGGTTATACAAATCTGGGGAATGGGTAATAAAGGGATTATCTATCTTTTTAAACAACAAAAACTCTGGTGTTGACTGTCCCTTTAACTTGAGGGTTAAATACATAGAGGTGTATTTTCTTTTTTAGAAAAGTTTTCCTAATGACCTATCTACAAAATATACAAACCTTTACATATCCTTTAATGTTAAACATTAACAAGGATCTAAAAGATAAATAATAATGGTATAATAATAAGGGAATTTGATAAATATATAATGCGCTAAAAAAATCAGAACATTCTCATTTTTTTTTACAATGTCCCTTAAAGCCAATAAAACCTTATAAAAATGATCTGATCTTTAGCCAGGGGAGTGAATCACAATAGGAAAGCATAATTCATTCCTCATTTTTTCTTCACAATGCAGCCAGGACAGCACTTAAAGTTAGCTATATCAAACTGAAATTATGCTTATCTTGGCATCCTCAGTATTAGACTAAAGAATAATCCAGTCACAATTAATAAGGTTTTGATACTAAAACAATAAATTATATTTTATTTTAATTAACAAAAACAAAACAAAAATTTTTTAAAATAGTTGTTTAATTCTATGGGACAGGCTGGCTATTAGCAGACACACAAATAGACACACAACTACTGAATGACTAGAATATGTCTATGCTTCTATAATTGATCTGCTTTCACATAAAACATAGTACAATTTCTATCTGATGGTTTAAAACAAACAAGTTTGATAGAGAAGTCTTGTCACGTCACCTCATAGGTACAGATTACAGAATGACTCCTTTGATTTCCTTCGGGTAATGAATGGGGTCTACTAGTTATTATGGCTCTGACAGATGAACCCTTAACTCACAGCATGCAGCATCCTTTTCATTTTGAGACTTATATTGCTTTTTTAGTATATGTTACCTGTGACAGATGTTCTTTTAAAATGAAAATATCACATAAAACTCAAAAGTAGGAATATTATAAAGTTAACGTTTATTAAAATGAATAAGCATATATAATAAAAGTCATAATACTAAATATCACACTTTGTGTCAGGCAGAAACCTTACAAAACAAAAAAGAAAAAAACTAATGGCTTAGTGCTTCCAATTAAGAACAAGCTAACTTGTCAGATATTTTAACCATTAACTCTATATAAACTGATATATAACAACTTGAAATGTAGAATTACATTGTATTATATTAACTGGAATATTTACTAAAGTAAATAAGCTCAGTTGCAAACTTCATAAAGAATTATAAGGCTGTTTTAATGTTATTTCCAAATATTATTTTGTTTTTAAATATTACCATTGAAAACAAGACCCTGCTGTCCTCCAAAAATTATCAATATTTTGGTTCAACTATTGTGGTCTTTGCACTCAAAAATAATCATCCCCATGACCCAAAGTGCACCATGAAACAGCTTAAAGGGATATTAAACCCAATTTTTTTCTTCATGATTGAGATAGTGCATACAATTTGAAGCAACGGTCTAATTTTCTCCTATTATCAATTTTTCTTTGTTCTCTTGCTGTTTTTATTTGAAAAGCAGTAATGTAAAGCTTAAAAAGCCGGGCCATTTTAGTTTCAGCACCCAGGATAGCGCTTGCTTATTGGTAGCTACATTTATCCACCAATCAGATCAAAGAAACCCATAGAAAAATCTACCTATTAGAATTAAAACAATACCATGGGGTATATTTATTAAAGTGCGGACGGACATGATACGATGTAGTGTATCATATCTGCCGCACATCGATAAATGCCGTCAGCAAAGGAGTTATTGCAAGCAGTTCTTGTGAACTTTTTTTTGGTGCTATAGCAGCTAAAAATTATTATTAAGACAGTCAGCATACATGCTGAAAATAAGGAATTTTATGAAAATTGTTAAAACCTCAGATTCATTATAGATTTTAGCATTATTTGGTAAGTCTTACATATGTACCCTCTTATACTGACTTAGATCCTATGAGGCCTATTTATCAAAGGTCTGGCGGACCTGATCCGACAGTGCGGATAAGGTCTGCCTGACTTCGCTGAATGCGGAGAGCAATAAGCTCTCCGTATTCAGCATTGCACCAGTAGCTCTTGTGAGCTGCTGGTGCAACGCCGCCCCCTGCAGACTCGCGGCCAATCAGCCGCCAGCAGGGGGTTGTCAATCAACCCGATCGTACTCGATCGGGTTGAATTCCGGTGATGTCTGTCTGCCTCATCAGAGCAGGCGGACAGGGTTACGGAGCAGCAGTCTGCTTCATAACTGCTGTTTCTGGTGAGCCTGCATTCCATTCGGAGCTTGATAAATGGACTCTATATCTGAGTTTATTGTGTAATTTTATTTAAACAAGACATATAAATAGGTATTACTAAACTTTTTAAAAATAGTTTATTTATTTTATAGTGAGCTTTAAAGGGACATTATTCTGTAGATTTGTTTCTCCTTCCAAATGATCCATTTTACCTGCTGGATTGTATTAAATTGTTTACAAATAGCTCTTTTACTTCTATATTGTCATTTGAAATTGATTATTTTACCTGTTAAAGTTTGCCTCCTTTACTGAAAATATGAATAATGCAGTATTCTATAGAGAAAAAAACTATGTTCTTGATTACAAGTGGAGCACTAAATTACCGCAAACGGGCAAATTGCAAGTGGCTGGTTATTGCCTCCATGAGCTTGTGGTAGCAATTAGTGATCTGAAAATTAACCAGAGATCCGATCCGATCCGATCTCAAAGTACAGGGCTTTATAGGTTTTTTTTTTAATTAAAAACAAATGTAGCATTTTGTTTTTTAATAAAAAAAAATTTTTTTTGAGGCTTTAAAGTTGGTGAATATCCAAACAAACAAATATTCTTTCACTGAAAGTATGTAGCGATAGACCGGGCTCTTAGGCCTCATAGAAGTCCATGAGCGCTAACCCCCGTCTGTAGTTACAAACAGTGAAGTAAACCAACCACAAACGCTATGTTAGTAAGTGTAGGGCATTAGTAATCTGCTGCGTAAACAGTGTTCCGGTCAGATTGAATGTAGGCCAAATACACAGACATAGTATGAAAGCAGTACCTTAGAGCGTTGAAATAGCAGTACCTCAGGGTGCCAGTGAGTCTGAAACAGCTGTGTCTTTTCCGAGTTCCACTAAGTGTGTGGAGAATGCCAAAAAGCCCGTCCGGCTTGCCATGGTAGAGTGCTACACTCGTTAGAGTGGCTAGATAGGTTGCATACTGTCAGGTGACCTTTCTTGGAGACCCGGCACAGAGGACCTATACGCAACTTACTGGATTGAAGCAAAAGGAGCGCCCCAAACTCCTCAAACAACGGAAGTGCAAACTAACAAAATACACAATCTAAATGGGTGGTAAACAGTGACACACACCTTTATTGGTATTTGGTGCAAAAACTCATACAAGAGCCAAACATGCTAGAAGCATCTTATGCATTTCATGCCGACAGGCACTTCGTCACTTCACTGATGAAGGGCCTGTCGGCATGAAACGCGCAGGATGCTTCTAGCATGTTTGGCTCTTGTATGAGTTTTTGCACCAAATACCAGTAAAGATGTCTGTCACTGTTTACCACCCATCTGGATCATCTATTTTGTTTGTTTGCACTTTAAAGTTGGTGGTAGAGGGGTGTTAAAAGCAAAACGGCCCTGAAAAGGGCCATTACATTGTGGTCTATGGGAACTGTGTGTTCTCATAGACCTCAATGTAAATATATGTATATGACTATATACATATTTATTTATGTGTTAATATGTGTATAGCTTTGGAAGAGAAAAGTGGAGGCTGTTTCCTTAAAACAATTCCTTTATTTGTTCAATTTAAAAACGGCAAACACAGCAATGAAAGGACATGGTGTAGAAGGCGCAACACAGTCTGGCTTACGCGTTTCGGATGTAATCCGTAGTCATAGCCTACTGTGATGTGCTCTACACCTGGTTTAAAACAAGTTAAAACAAGTGTGATTGGTACACATATACAGACACGCCTTCAAGTTCCTACCAATGTCAACAATCCATACAATTAACTCACTAGTGACCGGAAAGCACGATCATTTTGCATTACATATGATAGTTCTCTAAATACTGCAAAGATATATATTTTATATTACATTCAAAACTAAATAGTAAGGTACTGAACAGTAAATATCCACTATGATAGATACATTAATAGGTTCTTTTGTCCCCAAAGTACGTGAAGTGCACACTGTAAATAAAGTTCTCAATGTAAATAAATACAAAAGTAATTTGTGTGATCACTAATACGTTGGTGGCCAATAGGATCTATCTAGTATATAGGATAAGAAATTCATACATCAATGCATAGATGGCATGTAAATAAATGGACAAATAAACAGATAGGTAAGCACATAAAGAATAAGTATATCCTGGGGAAGGAAACATAACTAGTATTAGGAGAAAGGTGTTTATACTACCGAATGACATCTAATACACTTTGTTATAAACAACAGATAGTTACCTCCCCTTGTGGATATTTGTGGAATATAGTACAGGTTAAGTACAACATGACATGTCGATGTGCCATACGCTTGTGTAATGTGATCAAATCTTTTTATTTATAGGTTTAATAATAAATTTCTCAACCCATTCATTCCCACAGGTTCATTACATCATATCTTGAATTTAAACCATCTGGCACCCGTGTGCCCAAGGTAAAAATCCAAAAAGCCTCGCGTCTAGCGAGCAATTGATCCAAGTCACCCCCCCTATCGGGCTTGGTAACTTTCTCAATCGCACACCATGTAAATCCTTTAAGATTATTGTCATGGTAGACTCCAAAGTGTTGTACTATTGGAGTCGTGGATCTCTTGGTGGAAAAAGAGGAAAGATGTTCCCTGATCCTAGAGTTCAGGTCTCTTGAAGTGAGTCCCACATACTGAATCTGGCATAATGTACATTCAATCATGTAAACTACTGATTCTGTTTTACAATTCATACACAAATTGATCTTGTAGCTTTTCCTTGTTTTAACACTCATGAACTCTTTGGTCACCTTGGCAAAATCACAGGGCTTGCACTTTCTGTGACCACATCTGTACATACCAGTATGTTTTAGCCAGGATCCCTTTTCCCCCTTCTCAGTTTTCAGCAATGTTGGCGAAAGTATAGAGCCCAAAGTGGGGCTCTTTCTGTAAGCACATCTGAGTCCTTGTTGGACTGTATCAACCAATTTATCCTCAGCCCTCAGTATTGGAAAGTGTTTCTTAATTATCTCACATACCTGTGGATACTGGGCACTATGTGTAGTAACAAAAGTAATGCCCTGTTTGGTTTTACTGTGCTTATCTTTTGTTTTTAATAAGCTCTCTCTAGATATTACTTGTACAGATTCTTTAGCCCTTTTGATCACTTTTTTGGGGTACTTCCTTTCCTTCAATCTCATCTCAAGTTTTTTGGCCTCATTATGAAAATCCTCATTGGAGGTACAATTCCTTTTAATTCGAGTGTATTCTCCTTTTGCAATCGCAAAGGGAACATGTTTAGGATGACAACTTGTTCCTAAAAGCAAGGAATTACCCGAAATGGATTTCCTAAAAATCCTGGAGAATATCCTGCCATTGGGACTACCCTCCAAAGTGATGTCCAAATAGTTGATGGAACTCTGATTTGTCTCAAAAGTGAAGCTAAGTCCAATGTCATTTTCATTCAAATAGTTGATGAATCCCTGAATGTCAGATTGGTTACCTGACCAAATAAAAAGAAGATCATCTATGTATCTCCTGTAAAAGGAGATACATTCCCTGTAGGGGTTTCTATCTCCAAAGATGTGGTAAAACTCCCACCAGCCAAGAAAGAGATTAGCAAAGGAGGGAGCAAATTTGGCTCCCATGGCGGTACCACATCTCTGGAGATAGAAAACATCCTCAAATTTGAAAAAATTGTGCGACAAAATATAAAGAGTGACCTTCAAAATGTACTTGATGAAATCATCAGAGTAATCCGTATTATGTTCCAGAAAAAAGGCGATAGCCTCTATCCCTTTGGAATGTGGGATACTAGAGTAGAGCGACACTGCATCTACCGTAAGCCACATGGACTGCGGTGTCCATCTTGTTTCCTCCATGACATTAAGGATATGTTTAGTATCCCTGATGTAAGAATGTAGAGTGACTACAAGGGGTTGAAGGATCGAGTCTAGCCACTCAGACAAATTACCTAGAAGAGACTCCACACCACTCACTATTGGACGTCCCTGGACATTGTCCAGGGATTTATGTGTCTTAGGTAAATGATGGAACAACGGAATTTTCGGACAATCAACCAGCAAATAATTCATTGTTGCCTGATCCATAAACCCTTGTTCTAATCCATCGTCCAAAAGATGTACTAATTTTGAACGAAAGTGAGTGGTGGGATCCTTATGTAGAACTAGGTAATTATTCTCATTACACAATTGTCTGTAGCCTTCATCTATATATTGTTGTCGGTCCAAGACCACAACCATTCCCCCTTTATCAGAATTTTTAATCACCAAGCTGTTATCCTCTTTAAGAGAGGCCAAAGCACTCTTCTCAGCAAGTGACAAATTAAACTTACTGGGGGGTTGATGGGCCTTTAGTTGCAACAGATCCTTTTCTACCCTGTTGTAGAAAGTTTCTATAACAGATCCCCTGTTTTGAATGGGATAAAACTTAGATTTTTCCTTGAATTTGGGACCCATGTTGCGACCACCAGAGTTACCTATTGATTCAATCTCCAGCTGTTGAAGTGTGACAGTGTCACAATTGTGTTTGAAGTCACTATGGTCCCTAGTGGTAGTATCAACATGGGTAGCAGACACATCGTTATGTTCAAGTGCACTCAATCCCTGAATATATACACATATTAACACATAAATATATACGCATATTCTTATACATATATATTTAAAAATTCTGCCATCGCTGTGCTTAGATTCTGATGCAGTCTCTGATGGCATCAGAATGAGGCTCCCATAGGAGCCTATGGAAGCGTGCTCTTGTGAGCACAATTCTTCCTAGCAATGCGAATGCGAGCTCGCATTTGCATTGCACTTAACTTGTAATAACAGTGCACATTGACGTGCGCTGGTATTACAAAGTGGAGTGCTAATATAATTTGCACACAAGCGATATTTAGAGCTCCACTTGTTATCTAGCCCTATGTAATCAAGAGTCAAAGGATGACAGGAACTCCTTGGTGTGGAGTGGGAGAGATAGGCACTATTTTTTTCCAATAGCTCTAAATATTGGCCTTTTTGTATAGAGAGAGATAACATAAAGAGGTGTTTTGTATGTAGATAGATAAGATAATAGGTTATGGATTGAAAACAGCAATTGCAAATAGAAAATTAAACAAAAAGGAGCGGAACTAAATTAAGGGGAAGCCAATTTTACAGTGCAGTGTCCCTTTAACCAATGAAAATTTGTCTTGCAGAGCCTCAGCCAAAATGATTTCTTATGATAGTTTATCAAATACAATACATATAGTCAGAAATACATAAGAGATAAAGATAACTTCTTGTATTAAAATAAAATACAGTTGGAATTAGAATCTAGGAGATGAAAAAACAAGCGCAAGCCCATCAAGGTAGAGGTTTTCTGACAATTTATTACAACACATGGTTAAAAACACTCACAATGTTAAAAATGGTAACAAGCCTGTCTCCCATATAGGGATTGCAGAACGAATCCAAGTTTCCAGATAAGTCAGGATATCAATCTTCCCTGTAACATGCACAATGCTGGATACGTTACTCTCTGCTGGTTAGTTTACAAGGATCCACCCAAGCTCCGCCCCCAACGCGTTTCGTCTGCCCTTAGCAGACTATGTCAAGAGGATAGTGAAAAAAGGCTTATGCTCGTAAGTCCCCGGCAAACCTTAAGACGCTTCAAGTTTCATCTAATTGGTTATCAGTCCGGCCTATCCGGTGCCTTAATCCTGACGGGCCTCTGTATGGGCGTGTTCCTTCATTTCCATGTAAGCCACCGGATGTAAGATTGATATCCTGATTTATCTGGAAACTTGGATTCATTCTATAATCCCTATATGGGAGACAGGCTTGTTACCATTTTTAACATTGTGAGTGTTTTCAACAGTGTGTTTTAATAAATTGTCAGAAAACGTCTACCTTGATGGGCTTGCGCTTGTTTTTTCATCACCTACATTTTGCTGTTTAGAGAGTGTTGGTAACACACCTCTGAAAAAAAGCTGCAGCCCGTGGATCCAGGGGGAGCTGTTTCCTGAGTATATCTGGACATATTCTAACAGAATTGGGACTCATTGATTTAACAGCATTCAGCTGTAATCCTGTGGAAGTGGTAACAATAACAGGCATGGATATTTTAAAGTGTTGAGTATTCAGTACCACTATTTATACTGTGTTGCCCATAAAATATCTTGATCTGCATTATCATACTTTATTTTTTATACTGTATTTTTTATTTTTATTTCCTTCTATATTTGTCCCTCAATACCATTTGTTGTGCTGTTAATATTTCTTGTTACAGTTGGAATTAGACTCACTCTAAAGAGCTTTGTTAAACCATCAGTTTGGAAATAAAGTGTCACTTGGGATGCCAGATTAAACAGACATAAGTGATGTATTAATATGCTGTTCCAAAGCTTTCAACACATGCAATTTCTTTGGTAATTGTTCTTGAACGTTTTGCACCATGACAGACAACTGTTCTATCACTGTTAACTGAGGTGAAATGAATTCCAATCCCACCACTTGAATGGAAATTCACTCAATCTCAGTGAAGCCAATAATAATACAGTGTAAGACAAGTATTCCCAGCCTTTAGAAAAAAAAGAATGTAATTTTAAGTGAATGAATTTCAAGGCAGGGATAACGTACTTCCAATTTTCAATTTCTTAAGAGATTAGTCTACAACCTCAGCAATTGTAGTAGAAGATGAGAGGAGGTGAACATGATACAAATTTTAAGGGAGAAAGAATGGAAGGAAATTATTTATAAGTAAATACTGTACCTCAAAATTTTAGCAGTGACGTAGAATTTAAGTAAGTGGCAGGAAGATAAAGAATGGATATATGAATGAATATATATATATATATATATATAGTCATGCTACTATTTTACGTATTACGATTGGAAGGGACATTACTCCTAAAGTCTACAAAAGTTGTAAGACTGTTAGGAATCTCATTCAAGCAATGGGAGTTTGGGGTAAATTCTGTCTGTGTGAATAAAATAGGTGTAGGGTATTTTAAATGTTATTTCTTTAACCTGACTGGGTGAGCTCCTTCATACTTATTAATGATATGGAACTTAATTGATTTTTATCCTTATACAAGATTTTGCTTTATTTGGAGCTTTATGTCTCATGATGGCTTTTACGCCTAAGTCTAGAGATTTTATTTAGCAATTTACTTTATATAAATATGCTACAAAGCATTCTGGACATAGAACATGAATGTCCCTCTGAATCATCCGTACTGTGTACAGTTTATATGGATAATTCACATCTCTACCGATTACAGCAGTTTTCTCTCTCATATGTAGTACATTTAAATGGTGGACAGAAAGAAGCAGCACCACCAATTGTTTTTAAGCAGGTTTATTCAGCATTCAGCTTTCAGTAGCCAGACCACAAATGCACTACAACGTTTTGGACAAAGTCCTTAGTCGAAACGTTGTAGTACATTTGTGGTCTGGCTACTGAAAGCTGAATGCTGAATAAATCTGCTTAAAAAGAATTGGTGGTGGTGCTTCCTTCTGTTCACCATTTGTGTTGGGGTTTGTGCAAGACCCTTGATGCTGGCACACCGTTAATTGGAAACCAGGTGCTGGATATTCTGGACTTGTATAGTATATTTAATTGGGTTTTCTTTTTTTGGTCCACAGTGGTGCATGGTCCTGTTATGAAATATTATTGCAGAGCTGATTCATGTTACTTAATGTGCTTCATGACTAGTTTTTAAGTTATCACTAATAAATACATCTGAAATGGCAAGGTTTAGCTCATAGGGCTCTATGTTCATCTTCAACCAAATATATGATAACGTTTATGTCATATTGGTTTAGCTTCAGAATACATCTTTGTACTACATATATATTTATATACCAGGTTAATACAATCTCCGGCTTTGTTGTCTCTTGATAGTGAAATACAAGTCAGAATATGATATTTAATACTGTTTGTGCAAGTAGACTCTAGATAGGTCCCCTTTTAGTTATGTGCCTTTAAATTAGTCTAGTAATTAATGCCTATATGTTTAAACATTTTCGGATATCTTCTGTAGAGTCATCAAAGCCTATACACACACACATATATTTATATACTAAATATATATATATATATATATATATATATATATATATAGTATATAATTGGTAGAATAGCAGTTTATTTGCCTTAATTTGGTTCAATGATGTAGAATCTTTTTCTTGAGTCATGAGGGTTCATGCTGTGTATGCTGGTGACCGAGATAGTGAAGCTAATTACATTTTCAATATTTAGTTTGCCTCTACAGACAGTCAATTCTATAATGTCTCCTTATAGAAGGAAGTGGCTAGGGGACTTTTGCTATTTCTTTCTAGAGATCTTTATTAAGTTTCACTGTAAAGTGCCCCAGTCTGCATACCATAGGCTCTACACTACTTTATACCCAAGTATTCATATTAAAGGCGAGATAGAAGGAATGTTTATTGTTTTCATATCTTTCAGATAACACCAAAACAACTTTTTATATAAAAAAAATGACTACTTTAAAGGTACGCATGCAAGGCTGATAATAGTTAGAATAGCCCACTTCTGTATTTTTTTTATTGGTCTTAGCTTATGTAAAATCGTGAAGTTACTTTTGTGTTATTTCCACCTGATTCTTCTGAAGTGCTTGCACTCATTGTAAACTTTATTTTTTGCCTAGTTCCCATGATTCCCAACAGCCAGATTTTCATATATCAAAAGCTGCCTATTAGATTTACTTTATATTGTCACATCTCCTTTTGACACTACTGTTTTCTTCTCCTAATTTTCTCTATTATTATTCAATTTATAGTTTGGATGGTTTAAGAGAGACCACTGATCATCATTAGGGACATTTCTTTCATTTCAAATGTTGATCTATATTTAAGGGATATGTTTCATGTTGTAATTTAAGAGGTATATTTGAATCATTCTAACATTGAAATGTCATGCTGTGTAATTTATCTGTGATGTTTGTCTTTAGGTGATTTTTTAAAACTGTCCAGATACATTTTGCTTGTTATGTATTATCTTCAAACCTCGATAAAAATATTTTATAATTTTAAACCCCCCAAATATAAACCCTTAAAAGCAATTTAAATAAATGAAAATTTCCACTACCTTAACCCTTTGGCTGCTAAGCCATTTCCCACCTGGGAGCTAATATTTTTTATTATTATTATTATTATTTTTGCAATTTTTGAAAACTTTTTTTTAAAACTTTTTTATTTTTTTTTACAGACCCCCAAGACTTAGACTGTTGAAAAGGTTAGACGATTACCTTTCCAACAATGGGTCTTGGGGGTCTGTAGCTGCTTAGATGCCTGAGATACAGGCTTCTAAGCAGCATGCCCCCTCCTCCTATACTTAACATTGTTAAGTATAAATAAAGTTGCGCGGTGACGTCATCACGTAATTGCGCGTGACGTCACCACGCATCATGTGAAGCCCTGGCGATGCCTGTCACTCTACAGGCACGATCGCCGGGGTAGGAGCAGCAAGGAGCCCCCAGATCTCCTTCAAGGTGGGAGAGTGCTCATGACGGCTCTGAGCCGTCATTAGCACCAGAGTGAGAAACTCTGTGACGGCTCAGAGCCGTCATTAGCACTGAAAGGGTTAATAGAATTTTTTAGCTTTATCGGCTTTGTCCATTAGCATGATCCACCATGAATAACTCTAGTGAAATCCCTTATAGAAATAAATTAAATGAGGGAAATTATATTTACGCGATATTCAACATAAGAACTGTAGCGTGCACCATACTACCACTTGCATGATAAATATTAAAGGCACAGTAAAGTCAAAATTAAACTTCCATGATTAAGATAGAGCATGTAATTTTAAACAATTCACTTTTATTATCTAATATTATTTGTTCTCTTGGTATCCTTAGTTAAAAAGCATGCCCAGATAAGCTCAGGAGCAGCAATGTGCTGCTGGGAGCTAGCTGCTGTTTGGTGACTACATATATGCCTCTTCTCATTGGCTTACCAAATGTGTTCACCTAGCTCCCAGCCCCAGTAGTTCATTGCTGCCCCTTCAACAGAGAATACCAAGCAAAAATATAGCTGCAAGCTGCATTATAGGTGGCCAAGTGCATTGCCTTTGCAATGGCATACAAGCAGCTAAGTCACAATATAAAGCTATAAAGCAAGTTTTTACAGTTCTAACAAAAGCAGTTGGAAAGAAAACACTTTTTCTAAATGTTTGCATTTTTCAAGATGGCTGTCACACCATATGACCAATACTTTCAACACGAGTAGATGTAACTCTAGGTCATAATATATATTTATACAGCAAATTTTACAGCTATAACATCAGCGATTGCAAAGAAAACACATTTTCAAAATGTTCTCGTAAACCAATATGGCTGCCACAGCTTGTGACCAATTCATTCAACATCAACAACTGTGACTCTAGGTCACAATATAAGGTTATACAGCAAGTTTCACAGTTCTAACTTAAGCGGTTGCAAAGAAAATACATTTTTGAATATTTTCATGTAAAACAAGATGACTGCCAGATCATATGACATACAGCTTCCATATTATGCACAATTGTCCTCAAATAAAGCATTTTTGTAAAACGGTTTTTGTTTTAATATTAATATTAATATCTGAATATTGGTCATAAGATAACTCTATAAACAAAATTTCAAGTCTGTCTGATAAGCAGTTAAAAACGATTTTTGTAGTTTTTTTAAAAAAAAGCGCATACGAAACAAAATTGCTGACACACCGTGTAGTGTATGGCTTTCATATTGCACACACTAATGCATAGACCTCTACAATTTGCTGAAGTTTCATGAACATTTGTAAATGTTTTATTTCACTAAGGTGACTGCGCAATGTGTAAAATGAATGCATAAAGTGCAAATTTACACAATTAAAAGTTGATAAAAATGTTAATGTCTTGCGGCAGACGTATTGATTATGGAAAAATCGCAGATGAACAAACTTGGTAGAAGACCTTGCACGGAGCATATGTGAAAAATTGTGTTTCATTTCACTAAGTGGTTTAAGAGAAGAAGATGTTTGAAGATTTTCGCTTAATGCAAGATGGCTGCCACATCATGTGACCAAGGCACTTGTCTTGAGCAATAGCAATTCTATGTAACAGCAGCAGAGAGCACAACAAGTTTTAAAGTTGTAACATAAGCAGTTGCAGAGAAATTTGTCACAAAAAGCAATATGGCTGCTAGGGCATGTGACCTATGAGTTCAATGTTACATGAGATGCAGCAGAGCAATAGGCTGTACCAGCATACCTGATTTCAAGAGTTATGCACAAACAGTTAAGCAGTTATGGGCAATTGAATAAAAAGCTAGGTGGAATAAAAAGAAAAATAATAATAATCCTAACAATAACAATTAGTTATTCTGCAACTTCGTTGCATGACCACCTAATAATAATAATAATAATCCTAACAATAACAATAGGTTGCCCTGCAACTTCGTTGCATGGCCACCTAATTACAAGCAAAGGAAGATCAGTCAGGAGAATAACTTAAATGGACAGTCTAGTCAAAATTAAACATTCATGCTTCAGATAGCGCGTGTAATTTTTGAACAACTTTCCAATTTACTTTTATCATCAAATTTGCTTTGTTCCTTTCGTAATTCTTAGTTGAAAGCTAGACCTAGGTAGGCTCATATGCTAATTTCTAAGCCCTTAAAGGCCTCTTATCTCAATGTATTTGACAAATTTTCACAGTTGGGGGGCATTAGTTTATGTATACCATTTAGATAAGATTGTGTTCATGGCCGTGGAGTTACTTATGAGAGGGCACTTATTGGCTAAAATGCAAGTCTGTCAAATAAAATAAAGGGTCAGTTTGTAGAGGCTTAGATACCACATAATCAAAGAGGGAAAAAGTATATTAATATATCCATGTTGGTTATGCAAAACTAGGGAATGTGTATCAAAGGCATTATCTATCGGCTAGATTACGAGTTTTTCGTTTTGAGCTGTGCGGTGCTAACGAGCAGTTTTGTCTCACCGATCATTTACCTACAGCGCTGGTATTACGGGTTTTTACAAACCCGGCGTTAAAAGGCAAGAAGTGAGCGTTGAGCAAAATTTTTCTCCTTACGGCACTCCAATACCAGCGCTGCTTAAGTCAACAGTGAGCTGGTCGTACGTGATCTTGCACGATTTCCCCATAGGAATCAACAGGGAGAGCCAAGAAAAAGTCTAACACCTGCAAAAAAGCAGCATAAAACTCAGCAACGCAGCCCCATTGATTCCTATGGGGAAAGAAAATTTATGTCTACACCTAACACCCTAACATGAACTCCGAGTCTAAACACCCCTAATCTTACACTTATTAACCCATAATCTGTCACCCCCGACATCGCTGACACATGCATTATATTTTTTAACCCCTAATCTGCTGCTCCGGACGCCATCTACATTATAGTTATGAACCCCTAATCTGCTGAACCCAACATCGCCAACACCTTCATTATATTTATTAACCCCTAATCTGCCACCCCCAATGTCGCCGCAACCTACCTACACTTATTAACCCCTAATCTGCCGCCCCCAACGTCGCCGCCACTATATTAAATTTATTAACCCCTAAACCTAAGTCTAACCCTAACCCTAACACCCCCTAACTTAAATATAATTTAAATACATCTAAATAAAAATTACTATAATTAACTAAATTATTCCTATTTAAAACTAAATACTTACCTATAAAATAAATCCTAAAATAGCTACAATATAACTACAGGGAGTGCAGAATTATTAGGCAAGTTGTATTTTTGAGGATTAATTTTATTATTGAACAACAACCATGTTCTCAATGAACCCAAAAAACTCATTAATATCAAAGCTGAATATTTTTGGAAGTAGTTTTAGTTTGTTTTTAGTTTTAGCTATTTTAGGGGGATATCTGTGTGTGCAGGTGACTATTACTGTGCATAATTATTAGGCAACTTAACAAAAAACAAATATATACCCATTTCAATTATTTATTTTTACCAGTGAAACCAATATAACATCTCAACATTCACAAATATACATTTCTGACATTCAAAAACAAAACAAAAACAAATCAGTGACCAATATAGCCACCTTTCTTTGCAAGGACACTCAAAAGCCTGCCATCCATGGATTCTGTCAGTGTTTTGATCTGTTCACCATCAACATTGCATGCAGCAGCAACCACAGCCTCCCAGAGGTGTACTGTTTTCCCTCCTTGTAAATCTCACATTTGATGATGGACCACAGGTTCTCAATGGGGTTCAGATCAGGTGAACAAGGAGGCCATGTCATTAGATTTTCTTCTTTTATACCCTTTCTTGCCAGCCACGCTGTGGAGTACTTGGACGCGTGTGATGGAGCATTGTCCTGCATGAAAATCATGTTTTTCTTGAAGGATGCAGACTTCTTCCTGTACCACTGCTTGAAGAAGGTGTCTTCCAGAAACTGGCAGTAGGACTGGGAGTTGAGCTTGACTCCATCCTCAACCCGAAAAGGCCCCACAAGCTCATCTTTGATGATACCAGCCCAAAACAGTACTCCACCTCCACCTCGCTGGCGTCTGAGTCGGACTGGAGCTCTCTGCCCTTTACCAATCCAGCCACGGGCCCATCCATCTGGCCCATCAAGACTCACTCTCATTTCATCAGTCCATAAAACCTTAGAAAAATCAGTCTTGAGATATTTCTTGGCCCAGTCTTGACGTTTCAGCTTGTGTGTCTTGTTCAGTGGTGGTCGTCTTTCAGCCTTTCTTACCTTGGCCATGTCTCTGAGTATTGCACACCTTGTGCTTTTGGGCACTCCAGTGATGTTGCAGCTCTGAAATATGGCCAAACTGGTGGCAAGTGGCATCTTGGCAGCTGCACGCTTGACTTTTCTCAGTTCATGGGCAGTTATTTTGCGCCTTGGTTTTTCCACACGCTTCTTGCGACCCTGTTGACTATTTTGAATGAAACGCTTGATTGTTCGATGATCACGCTTCAGAAGCTTTGCAATTTTAAGAGATCTGCATCCCTCTGCAAGATATCTCACTATTTTTGACTTTTCTGAGCCTGTCAAGTCCTTCTTTTGACCCATTTTGCCAAAGGAAAGGAAGTTGCCTAATAATTATGCACACCTGATATAGGGTGTTGATGTCATTAGACCACACCCCTTCTCATTACAGAGATGCACATCACCTAATATGCTTAATTGGTAGTAGGCTTTCGAGCCTATACAGCTTCGAGTAAGACAACATGCATAAAGAGGATGATGTGGTCAAAATACTCATTTGCCTAATAATTCTGCACTCCCTGTAATAGTTACATTGTAGCTAGCTTAGGGTTTATTTTTATTATACAGGCAAGTTTGTATTTATTTTAACTAGGTAGAATAGTTATTAAAAAGTTATTAACTATTTAATAACTACCTAGCTAAAATAGATACAAAAGTACTTGTAAAAAAAAACCTAACCTAAGTTACAATAACACCTAACACTACACTATAATTATATAAATTAACTAAATTAAATACAATTACCTAAATTTAATTAAATTAGCTAAAGTACAAAAAAAAAACTAAATTACAGAAAATTATAAACAAATTACAGATATTTAAACTAATTACACCTAATCTAATAGCCCTATCAAAATAAAAAAGCCCCCCCCCCATTAAAAAAACCCTAGCCTAAACTAAACTATCAATAGCCCTTAAAAGGACCTTTTGCGGGGCATTGCCCCAAAGTAATCAGCTCTTTTACCTGTAAAAAAAAATACAAACAACCCCCTCAACAGTAAAACCCACCACCCACACAACCAACCCCCCAAATAAAATACTATCAAAAAAAAACTAAGCTCTCCATTGCCCTGAAAAGGGCATTTGGATGGGCATTGCCCTTAAAAGGGCAGTTAGCTCTTTTGCGGCCCAAACCCTAATCTTAAAAATAAAACCCACCCAATACACCCTTAAAAAAACCTAACACTAACCCCCTGAAGATCGACTTACAGTTCTGAAGACCCGACATCCATCCTCAAGGAAGCGGCAGAAGTCTTCATCCAACCGGGCCGAAGTCCTCAACGAAGCCGGGAGGAGTCTTCATCCAAGCCGGGCAAAGTGGTCCTCCAGACGGGCAGAAGTCTTCATCCAGACGGCATCTTCTATCTTCATCCATCCGACACGGAGCGGGTCCATCTTCAAGAGCATCCTCTTCAAATGACAGCTTCTTACTGAATGACGGTTCCTTTAAGTGACATCATCCAAAATGGTGTCCCTTAGATTCCGATTGGCTGATAGAATTCTATGAGCCAATCGGAATTAAGGTAGAAAAAAATCCTATTCAATAGGATTGAACTGGCATTCTATTGGCTGTTCCAATCAGCCAATAGAATGCAAGCTCAATCCTATTGGCTGATTGGATCAGTCAATAGGATTGAAGTTCAATCCTATTGGCTGATTGCATCTACCTTAATTCCGATTGACTGATAGAATTCTAGGTAGTTTATGGGTGTTAGTGTACTTTTTAGCACTTTAGTTATGAGTTTTATGTTACAGCGTTGTACCATAAAACTCTTGACGGGGTAGGGTGTACCGCTCACTTTTTGGCCTCCCAGGACAGACTCGTAATACCGGCACTATAGAGGTTCCATTGAAAATAGACTTTATGAAGTTTACGTAAGTCGGTTTCCGGTAAGGCCAAAAAAGTGTGCGGTCACACTAAACCTTCAAGACTCGTCATAGCAGCGGGCGTAAAAAAGCAGCGTTAGGACCTCTTAACGCTGCTTTTTTACCCTAACGCACAACTCGTAATCTAGCCGTATATTTTTAAACAACGACAATTCTGGAGTAGACCGTCCCTTTAATGATTTACCAAAAAACACTGTATACTAACCTACTAGCCCCTTGATCTTGCTCAAACAGTTATGCAAAAGTAATGCTTGTCAATCACCCCTGGAAATCAAATTTAGGTGATTTAACATGAACGCTGTTTCTTAATTAGCGTTTTTAAGACTTGCAGTTTGAGGCGTAAAGCTCTTCTCATACTTTACATACCTGTGAAGGGTTCTTGCAGCATAAAGGTTATCCTGATAAAAGAGAAAGCTGAGAACGAATGCTTTTGTTTGCAGCAGACTTTACATTTTCTGTATACAGTTTGACTATCAATATTAAGGATGAAACCATCTATATTTATTCCAGTTACTTTGCTAAAAATGCAGTGCTCATTTATGAAACCAAATGCAACGTTGTAGTTTCCTGGAAATTCAATTGGAGTTAAGCCATAAACAGAAAGTTAATTTCATGTTCCTAATCAGCCATTTACTTTAAATGGAAATGATAGTGTGCTTTTCTAAAATCAGCATACAAATGCGAAAGCTAATTACTATAAACAGATTAAATTGTAAAATAGGTTTTTACATGTTAAACTATATACAACAGGGATATTTTATAATTGTAGATATTATGGATAACTGCAATTATATAAACCAGCTTGTTGGTAAGCAGTTCCCCATATGCTGATAGTTTGGGCCGGAATAAATTAAATTACTTATACTCTTTACATTAACAATATGCTTAATATAATACAGTTATAAGGACCCACACTGTAATACAATAATAAACTATATTTTATTTGCAATAATTATACTCACAATGTTAATCTTGTTTAAGGGCTCCATGTACTAAGCCGTCAATTCATCCGTCATTTTAGACGCGGATAAACTCGCCGTTACTCGCCGCGGGCGAAATGGTGTCCGCTGTCACTATGTACTAATAATCCCCCAATAAATAGACAAGTCTAGCCCGCCACGAGCAGTGGCGGATTATTGATACATTTGACGCCTCGCTCGCCGCGACTAAGCTGATGTACTTAACTTTCAGTTGAATTGTCTGGCCAATTATTAACACGTGACATGCAAGGTGTCACGAACATCATAGTAGTCGCGGGAATAGAATTTTGCTCCTATAAAAGTTCAACTTATCTAAACAACTTTATTATTGTTCAAAATTTTTTGAAGAGTGATAACAGAGCGTTATTTTTGTAATATTTATTTACAATTTGGATATGGCTTCATCTGGATCTGATAATATATAAATATTAATATAAAAATAATTATAAAGATTGACAACTATACAATACAAATTTAAAATATAGATTACTCTTTAATTACAGTCGACAAATTTGGCGCAATTTATGTACATGGAAATGAGAGACAAATTAGACGCCAGTTATGCTGTACAATGCTGATATTACTGCTTTTTATATATGTCTAGACTGGCGTCTAGATTGACTTTCCTATTGTTTTGTACCTTGCCCGCCACCTAAAAGGTGGCGAGGCAAAAATAACGAGGTGGGAGCGGAAATTGTAGCGAGCGGACAAATAGATTTTTTAGTACATTCGTTTTTGGCGAGTTGGTGGTCAAATGTGTCTAATTACAGTGAAAAATGGAGAGGTAGCGAGGTTTGGCGGATAAGTACGCTCGCAATTTTAAAGATGCGAGTTTGAACATAGTTGACGACTTTGTACATATCAGTTTGCGAGTTTTGACGTGAGATTTGTTGCGGGTAGCTCGCTGACTGCTTAGTACATGGAGCCCTAAGTGTCAGTGTGGAACTTTTTTACCTGACTGGATGACACAGAATTTCTTTGGGCTCTCTCCATAATTAAATGTATCAAATAATGGTAGACTTTGTTTAATATTTGTAAAACATAGAGAATATATTTTAAGTATAATTTAATTCAGAAATATGCAAAATTAGTTATCTATGTCCATTTCTTTGTTGTTGAAACTAACATTGAATTTTTTTTCTTTCAATGCAGTCAATAGATAAAGTTTGTCATTATATATATATATATATATATATATATATATATAGAGAGAGAGAGAGAGAGAGAAAGTGAGAGTGAGAGAGTGAGAGATAGATGATAGATAGATAGATAGATAGATAGATAGATAGATAATATATTACTTGAACAATAGTGTTACCATAAAAAAACTATTCTTGCAAACAGTTTTTTTAAGTGTTGTCAAGGGAGAGTGAAGCAAAAATTAAAACTTTCATGATTAAGATGGAGCATGCAATTTTAGACAATGTACCAAATTACTGCTGTTATCACACTTGTTCTTGTTGGTATCGTTTGTTAGAAAGTCAGCTTTACATTGGTGAAAAAATGCCAACAGTCTACTCCAGAATTGTTATTGTTTAAAAATATAGATAATGCCTTTAATACACATTCCCTAGTTTTGCATAACCAATATGGATATATTAATATACTTTTTCTCTCTTTGATTACATGGTATCTAAGCTTCTACAAACTGACCCTTTATTTCAGCCCTTTTGACAGACTTGCATTTTAGCCAATAAGTGCCCTCTCAAAAGTAACTTCATGGCCTTGAACACAATGTTATCTAAATGGTATACATAAACTAATGCCCTCAACTGTGAAAATGTGTCAAATACATTGAGATAAGAGGCCTTTAAGGGCTTAGAAATTTGCACATGAGCCTACCTAGGTTTAGGTTTCAACTAAAAATACGAAAAGAACAAAGCAAATTTGATGATAAAAGTAAATTGGAAAGTTGTTCATAAATTACACGCCCTATCTGAAGCATGAATGTGAGAGTGAGAGTGTGAGAGAGAGAGTGTGAGAGAGAGAGTGTGAGAGAGAGAGTGTGTGAGAGAGAGTGTGAGAGAGAGAGAGTGTGAGAGAGAGTGAGTGAGAGAGAGAGTGTGAGAGAGTGAGAGAGTGAGAGTGATAGAGTGAGAGAGAGAGTGTGAGAGAGAGAGTGTGAGAGAGAGAGTGTGAGAGAGAGAATGTGAGAGAGAGAGAGAGAGTGTGAGAGAGAGTGTGTGAGAGAGAGTGTGAGAGGGAGAGGGAGTGAATTGTCTAGTTTTAGTAGATGTTGGGGTGACTTTTATCTGCAGTTATTTGCAAATAAATAAAAAACACAGATCTCATAGTGAGAACTTTTTTTTTAAATTAATAACAGTTGTCAATTCACAGATCATATATTGTTTCCTCTATTTTAATAAGTCCTCAGAACATTATTCAATTTAGAAAAATAAGGTGACAGTGGTGTTTGTATCAACCTGAAGCTATCACAACCAAGTCTATTGATAATCCTATTGTTTCAAACCTACCTTTTAGTGAAGCCCCAAGTTAAATTCAATTTTAAAAAGCTATGGTGGATTTTATTTTTAACATGCTGATATGATGAAAACAGTTTGAAACTTCTTTGTTTATATTCAATTTGATGGTCAAGATATTTTACATTAACAGAATTCTTCATCCTGAGAAACAACATGGATGCACTATATGGGTGTGTGTTTTGTGTTGATATGGAAATTATTTCAGAGACATCTCATTTATTTGTGGCATACTTGTAGCATATTAGGGAAACACTCTACCAAAATGGCAATCTTGCAAAGGATACATGGCTACTTAATCAAAATGATCATAAAAGGTATCCTGACTTTGCATTCTTTATATGCATACATGGCAAGACTCTTTATGACATTTTAGCACTGATTTTATATTTTAAAGCTGTATATTAATTATATAAGTTGTCTGTGTTACTAATAGGGAGAGGTAGAAAGGAAGCATTTTGATCAAAGGCATATTCTATAATGTAACACCATGCAAATTGCCTCTCATAAAAAGCTTGGGCTGGCATGCAAACTGCGTGAAAGTGCCAATAAATACATTTATAGTTTAGGCACCAGCATTTACAATATGGAAAAACTGAAAGAGGACACATTAAAAGACACATTTTAATCAAGATCAACAATGTCCACATTATTTTGAAATGTAAACTTTGGTGACTGAAAGCCCGTTTTTTAAAAATGCTATTAAAAACAGGGGCACTTTCATTCATCAAAGTTTACAAAGCATCCGTTTTGTTAAAAAAAATTACCTTTTTTTCTTTTCACACTAGAGCAGCTTCCCCCACCTAGAGATCCTCTATTCACACGTTAGCCATGACTAATACGGCTTCCTCCAATCACAGCATGGCCTCAGGCAATGACTACCCTGGGGGTAAAGCTGTGATTGGAGGTATTGCACTGAAGATGCAGCAGATCCGTAACACAAGGAATATGCCATTTATAACTGTGTATGACTTAGGTATATGCTGTGTCTGGTATGTGCAATTTGTGTATACATGTGTATGTGCAGTTGTGTAAGTATATTTAAATATGCTTCACTAACATCTGCTCTGTTCAGATTTATTCATGTGCATTTTTTGTGTCAGTGATCATATGTTTTTGACTGAGTCAATGTATATTTTTATTTTTGTGTGTAGAATAATTGTAATAATTTGTCAGTGTACGTCTCTATGTTTTGCATACTCATTTGAAATCTACAGTAGTTTACATAAATTCCTGGGCTTAACAGTTAGTTGTGCCAGTCCCTTCCATTGTGCAGTACACTTAAATCTAGTGCATGTGAGAAAAAGAGACAGATAAATCACATTAATATTTACAGTACAGGTCAGTGTTTTCTGGTTCTTTCAGGATGAATACATATCATATATCACTTAGAGCAAGGAAATAACTGACAAGTCACACAGGTTTTTTGCAATACTTACAATAACAATAATGGCTTTATTCCGCAATATGATTATAATAACAATATACAACAAAACTCTATTCATGCTTATAACATTTATACAATTACACTACTCCTGCAATTATCTTATTCTTACCACATCTATGCAGTTTCAATTACTGTTTTAGCGATAAAAATTATAACTTAGTTGCCTGCGCAACCACCGATAACAATCTTATGTTATATTACTACTTAAACAATTCTAGCTGGTTTTAAACAAATAAGTAATACATCACCGTGATCCCCATCACAGCATCCTGTCCTGTGGCTCGATTGGAGAAGACATCTGGGCAATCTGAATAGGATAAGGCATCCATCGGCAGGTCACAAGTCTCCTAATCAGATTGCTCACAGGTACCTCTCTTTATACTGTTAACTTATGTAACAGTTTTGATGCAAATCCACAGACCCCTAGACACTCCCTGCAGGTTGGCTGAAGCCCAAAGCATATGGCCAGTCTGCTTTAGCCTCACCCAAACTTATCAGGGGCATTCCAGGGTACTATCCCTTACGTCATTCCTAGGCTTATGCTGTCTCCCTTCATATTTACCAATATACATCTGATAAGGTGTTCTTATACAATTACCTCTGCCAAATACAGTAACAATAATACTTAGCGTTTACAATCTCTAATAGCTTTATACAATAGCTGAAACACCATAATAGCTTTATTACTTAGCACACTACAATTAATAATAATTAATCCTTTAACAAATAACTAGTATTTAAGATGTTCTCTTAGTGTCAGTAAGTAACCCCCCTTGTCAGAGTTACACCCTCGTTCTGTCTAGATTTGACTCCTTATCATTAGTGCCCATTGGTTGTTTACCAGTGTAACATGACTCAGTGAAATTAATAATGTACTTTAACTCTGTTAAAGGCACCCTCTCTTAAAGGCAAAGTTATACAAGTTAAAGCAAGTGTTACCATGAGCAATTACCTCAACCATTTTCCTTACAGTCAGTCTCAGAACTAATGATAGGACACATAAAAGGGTTATATTACTGTACAGTGAGAGACCTAACTGACTAGTTGCTCACAGATTGCTGAATAGGATTTAGTTTGGTACTGATGGCTTTTAGTTTTCTGCTAAGATCATCAAAGACTTTTAGTATCAGCAATTGAAACTTCTGCAGACATGAGGTGCTGGGAAAACCCTCAGTGCAATATTCCCACAGGGAAATTGTGCAGACAGAAATTTCGGTTTAGACTCCATATAGGTATATGATACAGGTCATTTTCAGTACAAACAACACAGTGCAGATAAATGGCGCAGATTGGATTTTAAGTAAAGTTTTTATTTCGGTATATTGCGCTATGTTATTCTTTCTTAGTATAATCTGTCTAAATGTGGCACAGGTATAGCTGTCAGAGCAAGTATAACTAACAACATTGGGTTTATTGTTCACACCCAGCTTTCATAGCAACCCCATTTGGGTACAGCTTGAAGATGGTGACAGGGGCTGGCTAGCTGGCGGTTTGGAGTTGTTTCATCATTGGTAAGCAGCTGCAGAGCTAAGAATTGAAGTTTCTCCCATTTTCCCTCCTAGTAGTGCACACTCCTTCACACAATTTGGAGATTGTGGTGTTTATTCAGCTGTCATTGCGAAAAAAGCTGTGACATAATTACCTCTATCCAGATAGGCTTTGATTTACAATTTTGCATAATATTACAAATTTGCTGGATATTAAAAATAATGCTAGCTATGCCACATCCTTTATGTCTGGGACGGGGGCATCATTTTATTGCAGGGGGGGGGGCTGGGGAAATCATTTATTGCTGGGGGCATAACTTATTTTGGGGAGGCTGGGGACATCATTTATTGCAGGGGGGCTGGGGCATCATTTATTGCAGGGGGGATCGGGACATATACTGTGCATATGTAAACATGTACATGTATTGTGTGTGCAGACCTTTTGTAATGAGGACGGTGCTTAAGTGCTGATATATACTGTGCATATATAAACATGTATTGTGTGTGCAGATCTTTTGTAATGAAGTGCTTAAAGTGAAGGTAAACTTTGATGAATGAAACTCTGTTTTTTAAAAAATACTATTAAAAACAGGAGCACTTTCATTCATCAAAGTTTACAAAGCAGCCGTTTTGATTAAAAACGTAACTTTTTTTCTTTTCACAGCCAGAGCAGCTTCCCCCTCATGGAAATCCTCTCTTCACACGTCAGCAATGACTAATCCAGCTTCCTCCAATCACGGCTTTCCCCCCCAGGGTAGTCATTGCCTAAGGCCATGCTGTGATTGGAGGAAGCCGGATTAGTAATTGCTGACGTGTGAAGAGAGGATTTCCAGGAGGGGGAAGCTGCTCTGGCTGTGAAAAAAACAAAGGTAATTTTTTAGTCAAAACGGCTGCTTTGTAAACTTTGATGAATGAAAGTGCCCCTGTTTTTAATAGTATTTTTAAAAAACGTGCTTTCATTCATCAAAGTTTACCTTCACTTTATGTGCTGATATATACTGTGCATATATAAACATGTATTGTGTGTGCAGACCTTTTGTAATGAGGTGATTAAGTGCTGATATATACTGTGCATATATAAACATGTATTGGACTGGTTAATGATTTTAAAATATTATCGGCTAGATTTAGAGTTTTGTCGGTAACGACCCGCGTAGCTAACGCTGGCTTTTTTCTGGCCGCACCTTTAAAATAACTCTGGTATTGAGTCCACAGAATGGCTGCGTTAGGCTCCAAAAAAGGAGCGTAGAGCATATTTAATGCAGCTTCAACTCTCGATACCAGTTGCTTACGGAAGCGGCCAGCTTCAAAAACGTGCTCGTGCACGATTCCCCCATAGGAAACAATGGGGCTGTTTGAGCTGAAAAAAAACCTAACACCTGCAAAAAAGCCGCGTTCAGCTCCTAACGCAGCCCCATTGTTTGCTATGGAGAAACACTTCCTACGTCTGCACCTAACACTCTAACATGTACCCCGAGTCCAAACACCCCTAACCTTACGCTTATTAACCCCTAATCTGTCGCCCCCGCTATCGCTGACCCCTGCATATTATTATTAACCCCTAATCTTCCACTCCGTAAACCGCCGCTACTTACATTATCCCTATGTACGTGTGTGTGGTAGGGGTCAATCGAAGATCTAATATATACCATTGACGTGATGAATAAAAATCAGAGAAATCTCAAGTTCATGTTTGAATATAGTTATAACAAAATAAACTTCCTTGATCTTACAATAGAGGTGAAAAACGGCAAGATTGAAACATCTACTTATTTCAAAAAAGTAGATTGTAACAACTACATTCACAGTATGAGTTGCCACCACCCCACCTGGAAGGCTAACATTCCAAAAGGACAACTTCTAAGGGTAAGAAAAAACTGTTCCAATCACAGCAAATGGGTTGAACAAGCAGATATACTAAAAGGAAGATTCCTAGAAAGGGGGTACAAGGAGGAAAATCTGGTGGAAAAGATAGAGGAAGTTGGCAAAACCGACAGAAACAGTCTGCTGAAGTACAAGACAAAAACGACAATAGGAGAAGAAGACAGTAGCATAAATGTACCGATGATAACAGAATATAGTTCTAACAGACATATACTCGAAAGAATCATCAGGAAACACTGGGTCATCCTAAAAGAAGATGATGTGATCGGCGAAAAACTGACACCTCAACCGAGATTTATATATAGAAAAACCGATAACCTAAAAGGCATACTGGCCCCGACTGTCCTGAAGAACAGAAGAAAGGCTATCACAAACTACCAGGGAAAAGCAAAGGCTTCTTCCCGTGCCCGAACTGCAAGGCCTGTAGGAGTGGAGTCAAAACGAACAAATTCTTTGGACATAACAAGAGGGATGAACACAAGATACAAGACCTCATCAGGTGTCAAGATAAGGGAGTCATCTACTTAATATTCTGCCCATGCGGCCTACAATATGTAGGACAAACTTCAAGAACACTAAAAGACAGAATAAGGGAGCATATATTATGCATTGAAAAACTGGATAAAGACACGCCACTGTATAGACACTTCTCCATAACCCATAAAGGTAATATAAAAGACTTTAAATTCTTCGGGATACAAAAGATAGAGAAAAACTGGCGGGGAGGAAACTACGAGAAGAAACTGCTATTCAATGAATCCAAATGGATCTTTACATTGTATTGCCTTTTCCCCAAGGGACTAAATCACAAAGAGGATCTGTCACACTTGCTGTCTTTACCAAAAGACTAGACAGCAAATGCTACTCCTTATAGATGATGCATAAAATGAATTTACCATTAAATATCCTTATCAAGCAAAAGCATACCAATAAAAGCATGTGTTTTCACACTAGCTGGATTGCACGCTCTAGATTGATAGAACAGAAGACAGAATCCGCCATATTAGGTCCCCAGATATTCATCAATAGATTGAAGAAATTGAGAAATAGGAGTCCTTTCCTTCTCCATTCTTCTCTGAGGAAAATATATAACTAACTAAACTCCCTTCCTAAGCACCTAGAATACAAAATACAATATACACCGGAGAGGTTCTCTCCCTGAAGTACACCAGCAAAAACCATTCTCTCCTCCATGTACAAATAATTTAAATAAAGACGTCCAAATTACTGCAGACAAGCGACTTTAACTATCAAAATTCATTTATGCCAACTCCAATAGGTTTAACAACCTCTTTAAACTAATGCGAGACCTGACCCCCACACGCTTCCTAAAAAGCCTCTTTATTATATGCAAAACCCAATCCTTATTTCATATACTCTTTTACATCCACGGAACAAATTCTAAGTAAACCCCGCATTTTCAACATGTGACTTATTCACACAAATTTCTATATTTGTGATATGTACATATATAACTTTTAGAGAATTTTTAGAGAATTCTCAGAGAACTTTTAACAACTCTAAATGCCCTTGAAGAGATTTTTTACATAATTTACGATTTTTTATGATATTTTACAGTTTTAAATGCCTAGGTATTTGTGAAATACGCACCGATCATAGCACATACAATAATCAGCATCTACACATATACGTTAAGGCTGTTTTGTATATATGCATTAAAGAATCAAACACTGGCTTATATAGACACAATTAGGACAACGATGGACCCCTAACCCATTATATAGTCATGCAGGCCATATAGAAAGGGTCCAGACAAGACTAAGGTTCCAAATTAGATAAACATCCGGCAATAGTACAACCGGATAAGAATAAATACACACTTCCGGTAAAAGCGAAACCGGAATTAGCGAGAGCGAAACCGGAAGTAGCGAAACCGGATGTTAAGCTACAGATAAAAGAACCGGAAGGGATAGTAAGTTAAACACCCCAGAAGTGGGGATATCAAAAATAAGATACACCGCCTGATATACATTACATTAGTAAGATAAGAGATGCCCCCAAACAATAACACATACGATATAAATAATAAACACGTATGAAGTGAATCAAATACAGATATCTTTTAAAACATAAGAGACAACAAAAAAACACACACACAAAAAAAAAAAAAAAAAGAAAAACTACATTTCCCATGTAACACTGGGCTAAACAGGAAAGGGCAGACCCCGACTTTTGGCGCCAAAATAGAACCAATCACCTATGGTATTAGGGTATAAAGATCCCAGAGACATACAGACCAGTATTGTCTTGAGAAAGGCCTAGGAGGGCCGAAACGCGTCGACATACTGGTGAGCAAATTTCTGATTTTATTATACCACATCTAGACGTTATTACACTATTGCACTTTATTTCACCCACAGATTAGGAGGACGACTTTGTACCTACCCGCCACATTATTGCACTTTTATTTATTTTTTTTCTTCTGCATTTTTATATTCTACATTTTTTATATATTTTTTATATTCTGCATTCTTATAATCTCCTTCACGTCTACCACAGCTATTGGAGTTTATTTTGGAAGTTAATCATCTAGGATTTCTTTGAACGCACTTACCCACCATATTTTTTGAACACTTTGATATTTATTTGTGGATTAATTTTTTATAATTTTTGTGGAACACTTTTGCAATTTTTGTGGAACACTCTGATATATATATTTTTTTGGAACACTGTGATTTTCCAAAGAGACATTTTTTAAGAAACTATTTGAGAGACATAAATTTCTTCATTTTTTCAACAAATTTTATTTCCATTTTTACACAATTGGATTTCTCCTACACTTTTATTTATATTGTATTTCTATCACTTATACTTTTATACTGCATCTGTATTGTTGACATCTGTATTATTGACATTGTACTACGCCAATTTTGGCCATTTACATCACATCTGCTGTTTGTAAATATCTGTGCTTAAACTGCACTTTATAGACCATAATACTATGGTCTTAGACTGTTGTCGGAGCTAACGTAATATTTGTTCCAACACCACAGATATAGGTAACACTATATCCTTAAGACTTATATCTCATGGATCCATAGAGATTTTAGCAAGAATTTTAGAAGCTTTTTAATTTGTATGTATTATATTGTATTTTCATTGTATATTAACTGTAATAAATACATTCCATTTTTAACATATCCATACCTCACTGTCCTTTTAAGCTTCCCAGCGCTCACTATATCACACAATTATCCCTATGTACGCCTAATCTGCTGTCCCTAACACCGCCAACCCCTATATTATATTTATTAACCCCTAATCTGCCCCCCACAACGTCGCCTCCACCTGCCTACACTTATTAACCCCTAATCTGCCGACCGGACCGCACAGCTATTATAATAAAGTTATTAACCCCTAATCCACCTCACTAACCCTATAATAAATAGTATTAACCCCTAATCTGCCCTCCCTAACATCGCCGACACCTAACTTCAAACATTAACCCCTAATCTGCCGACTGGAGCTCACCGCTATTCTAATAAATGGATTAACCCCTAAAGCTAAGTCTAACCCTAACACTAACACCCCCTTAACTTAAATATAATTTAAATCTAACGAAATTAATTAACTCTTATTAAATAAATTAATCCTATTTAAAGCTAAATACTTACCTGTAAAATAAACCCTAATATAGCTAAAATATAAATTATAATTATATTATAGCTATTTTAGGATTTATATTTATTTTACAGGTAACTTTGTATTTATTTTAACCAGGTACAATAGTTAAAATAGTTAAAATAATTACAAAATTACCTGTAAAATAAATCCTAACCTAAGTTACAATTAAACCTAACACTACACTATCAATAAATTAATTAAATAAAATACCTACAATTACCTACAATTAAACCTAACACTACACTATCAATAAATTAATTAAATACAACATCTACAAATAAATACAATAAAATAAACTAACTAAAGTACAAAAAATAAAAAAGAACTAAGTTACAAAAAATAAAAAAATATTTACAAACATCAGAAAAATATTACAACAATTTTAAACTAATTACACCTACTCTAAGCCCCCTAATAAAATAACAAAGACCCCCAAAATAAAAAAATGCCCTACCCTATTCTAAATTACTAAAGTTCAAAGCTCTTTTACCTTACCAGCCCTGAACAGGGCCCTTTGCAGGGCATACCCCAAAGAATTCAGCTCTTTTGACTGTAAAAAAAACACATACAATACCCCCCCCCAACATTACAACCCACCACCCACATACCCCTAATCTTACCCAAACCCCCCTTAAATAAACCTAACACTAAGCCCCTGAAGATCTTCCTACCTTATCTTCACCATACCAGGTTCACCGATCGATCCAGAAGAGCTCCTCCGATGTCCTGATCTAAGCCCAAGGGGGCTGAAGATGTCCATGATTCGGCTGAAGTCTTCATCCAAGCGGGAGCTGAAGAGGTCCATGATCCGGCTGAAGTCATGATCCAAGCCAGAGCTGAAGAAGTCCATGATCCGGCTGAAGTCATCATCCAAGCGGGAGCTGAAGAGGTCCATGATCCGGCTGAAGTCTTCTATCAACGGCATCTTCAATCTTCTTTCTTCCGGATCCATCTTGTAGACCTCTGACGCGGAACATCCTGCTGGCCCGACGGACTACCGACGAATGAAGGCTCCTTTAAGGGACGTCATCCAAGATGGCGTCCCTCAAATTCCGATTGGCTGATGGGATTCTATCAGCCAATCGGAATTAAGGTAGGAAAATTTTGATTGGCTGATGGAATCAGCCAATCAGAATCAAGTTCAATCCGATTGGCTGATCCGATCAGCCAATCAGATTGAGCTTGCATTCTATTGGCTGTTCGGATCAGCCAATAGAATGCGAGCTCAATCTGATTGGCTGATTCCATCAGCCAATCAGAATTTTCCTACCTTAATTGCGATTGGCCCTGTTCAGGGCTGGTAAGGTAAAAGAGCTTTGAACTTTAGTAATTTAGAATAGGGTAGGGCATTTTTTTTATTTTGGGGGTGTTTGATATTTTATTAGGGGGCTTAGAGTAGGTGTAATTAGTTTAAAATTGTTGTAATATTTTTCTGATGTTTGTAAATATTTTTTTATTTTTTGTAACTTAGTTCTTTTTTATTTTTTGTACTTTAGTTAGTTTATTTCATTGTATTTATTTGTAGATATTGTATTTAATTAATTTATTGATAGTGTAGTGTTAGGTTTAATTGTAACTTAGGTTAGGATTTATTTTACAGGTAATTTTGTAATTATTTTAAATATTTTAGCTATTGTACCTGGTTAAAATAAATACAAAGTTACCTGTAAAATAAATATAAATCCTAAAATAGCTATAATATAATTATAATTTATATTGTAGCTATATTAGGGTTTATTTTACAGGTAAGTATTTAGTTTTAAATAGGAATAATTTATTTAATAAGAGGTAATTTATTTCGTTAGATTTAAATTATATTTAACTTAGGGGGTGTTAGTGTTAGGGTTAGACTTAGCTTTAGGGGTTAATAAATTTATTAGAATAGCGGTGAGCTCCAGTCGGCAGATTAGGGGTTAATGTTTGAAGTTAGGTGTCGGCGATGTTAGGGAGGGCAGATTAGGGGTTAATACTATTTATTATAGGGTTAGTGAGGCGGATTAGGGGTTAATAACTTTATTATAATAGCGTGCGGTCCGCTCGGCAGATTAGGGGTCAATAAGTGTAGGCAGGTGGAGGTGACGTTGTGGGGGGCAGATTAGGGGTTAATAAATATAATATAGGGGTCGGCGGTGTTAGGGGCAGCAGATTAGGGGTACATAAGTATAACGTAGGTGCCGGTCGGCAGATTAGGGGTTAAAAAAATGTAATCGAGTGGCGGCGATGTGGGAGGACCTCGGTTTAGGGGTGCATAGGTAGTTTATGGGTGTTAGTGTACTTTAGAGCACAATAGTTAAGAGCTTTATGAACCGGCGTTAGCCTAGAAAGCTCTTAACTACTGACTTTTTTCTGCGGCTGGAGTTTTGTCGTTAGATTTCTAACACTCACTTCAGCCACGACTCTAAATACCGGAGTTAGAAAGATCCCATTGAAAAGATAGGATACGCAATTGACGTAAGGGGATCTGCGATATGGAAAAGTCGCGGCTGAAAAGTGAGCGTTAGACCCTTTTTTGACTGACTCCAAATACCGGCGGTAGCCTAAAACCAGCGTTAGGAGCCTCTAACGCTGGTTTTCACGGCTACCGCCAAACTCCAAATCTAGGCCTATATTTGCCTAAAGCCTTTTATCTGCTGAACTAGCAGTGGTCCTATAAAAAAAGAAAGTATTTGACTGTGTAACAAGCAGTGTAGAAATGGTTTGGCCTTAGGCAAAAATATTTTTAAATCATTAACCATTCAATTTCTAAACTGCTTGTCTCACAGTCACAGACTTGTATTTATTTATAAGACCATTGCTTCCCTAGTTCAGCAGATTAAAAGGCTTTAGGCTAATATAATATTTTAAAATAATTAATCAGTACATTTCTAAACTGCTTGTCACTCTCAATAACAAAATAATTCAATTGACTTAGGGACATTACAACTTTACAATTTACATCCATTGACAAAATGTTCACAGTCTTTTTATATGTACATTTTTTGTGTCACTAGTTTCTACTGAAAATGTGTAAGAACTGACATCATATACGTATATGCACCCTTTTGTGATTGGCTGATGGCTGTCACATGATGGAAGGGGAGTTGAAATAGACATAACTTTAAAACTTGTCAGAAATAAATCTATTTCTCAGTTGGAGTTTAGACAAAGTGATATTGCATTGTGTTGGGGTTCATTTGTTAGTTATTATGGTGGATTCTTGCACCCGGGTCCAGTGGTTTCTAGTTACGCCTCTGAGTAAGAGCAGTATGGACAGAGCGGTATAGAGTCAAGAGCGCACGTAGTGCCAAGTGTGGGGGAGATTTTTCCCAGTAAGTCAAGTGTGTACTGAGAGTCGTGACTACTGATATTTATAATGGAGTGTCAGTGATAGAGAATGTTGGCATACCTGCAGTATAAGATATTTTACATGTGTTCTGATTCACCATAACATGGATATTGAAGCTATCCTAGCTTTTGAAATAAAAAACAACTTTGAGTATCCTGTTTTCAGTGTGGTTATATCAGCCATTAAAAATGCCTTTAGTTGTTTATCATAAAATATGATTTGACTGTCTTCCTTGACCGCTGACTCCTATTGGTGTGGTGCATGTTACGTGAGGCTTGTGCACGATTTCCCCATAGGAATCAATGGGGCAGAGCTGGCTGAAAATAAAACCTTACACATGCAAAAAAGCAGCGTTCAGCTCCTAACGCAGCCCCATTGATTCCTATGAGGAAATACATTTTATGTCTACACCTAATACCCTAACATGAACCCCGAGTCTAAACACTCCTAATCTTACACTTATTAACCCCTAATCTGCCGCCCCCAACATCGCCGCCACCGGCATTAAATTATTAACCCCTAATCTGCCACTCCGGACACCGCCACCACCTACATTATACCTATGAACCCCTAATCTGCTGCCTCTAACATCGCCGACACCTACATTATATTTATTAACCCCTATTCTGCTGCCCCCAATGTTGCCGCAACCTACCTACACTTATTAACCCCTAATCTGCCGCCCCCAACGTCGCCGCCACTATAATAAAGTTATTAACCCCTAAACCTAAGTCTAACCCTAACCCTAACCCCCCTAACTTAAATATAATTTAAATAAATATAAATGAAATTACTAAAATTAAATAAATTCTTCCTATTTAAAACTAAATACTTAACTCTAAAATAAACCCTAAGCTAGATACAATATAACTAATAGTTACATTGTATCTATCTTAGGGTTTATTTTAATTTTACAGGCAACTTTGTATTTATTTTAACTAGGTAGAATAGTTATTAAATAGTTATTAACTATTTAATAACTACCTAGTTAAAATAAAGACAAATTTACCTGTAAAATAAAACCTAACCTAAGTTACAATTACACCTAACACTACACTACAATTAAATTAATTTCCTAAATTAAATACATTAATTACAATTAAATAAAATTAACTAAAGTACAAAAAACAACAAACACTAAATTACAGAAAATAATAAAATAATTACAAGTTTTTTAAACTAATTACACCTAATCTAATCCCCCAAATAAAATAAAAAAGCCCCCCAAAATAATAAAAAGCCCTACCCTACAGGTAGTATTTAACTTGCACACATGATTAGACCTTTACTGTAACTTTAAGAGGTGTAACTGAGTTATTGTATCTGACAGTTTCAGGTGACCTCCCAGTTTCTATTTTGAGAACATGTACTTAACATATAAAAGGCAATTTTGGGAGTTATTCTGTTGAAAAGGCTATGTGGCTGCAGGCTTAACAAATGAACTGATATTGTATTGTGATCACTCAAGAAACTAGACGACCAGTCGGTCAGAAAGCCAAAAAGCATTTCGGTAGCAAATCACTGACAAATTATGATCAACCCCACAGTTAGTCTAATTTCACTGTTACTCATTTTAATAAAATACTGATAGTGATTCTATTAATCTAACTGTAAATGAGTGACATTGTTTAATTAACGAGCAGAAATGCTTATTTGTTAAACTATACACCTACGCTGGTTTGATATATGATATTTGATATATTTATTTAATAATCTATTGAAGCACTACGTGTTGTACATTACTTGTAATGATTGTTAAGGTAAATCAAAGTAATTAAGGAGAATAATTGTTGCTCTTTAGTATGCACTATTCTCTAGCAGAGTTAATCATTTATGAAACCTATTCATATTCTCAACCTTTGATCTTAATTTTTGTTAATTAGGAAGGGTCTTTATTCATTATATTCATCATTATATTTATTTGTAGGCACCAGTGATGGTAAATCATTGATATTTTTAAGTTAGATGCTGAATTGTTTTCAGCAATACTAGACAACCACATTACTAATTTTATTAATTGTTTAATATAATTATAAAATCTATTTTTTTTTTTAAATGTTCCAATTCTTGCTCTTCACTCCACTCCCTTGGGTTTCCCTTTTTTCTAGTGTATTGATAACGTGCTCTCCCCAGCTCTATATCAAAGGAGCATGTTCAGCCCTTCGATACACGCACACAATGTTCCATAAGTAAACTGAGGAGAAATACTTGTGCAATGGTAAATGATTTATAGATGTCCGCTCGCACTAAAATAAATTGGCCCCATAGCCTTGTTTTGTTTTTTGTTAATTTTTATTTCACTCTGGCTAAATCCATATATGTTTGAGAACACGCTTTCACTTAATTTATAATTATTTTCGTATAGATACATTTTGATATAGAACTCATATGCAAGATAAAACAATAGCATATTCTCATATTTGCATTTTAGGGCATGTTATTATATAAGGTTAATGTGGATTTATAATGAATTTTCAGTGTACTTTGTAAATTTTTGTTTTTATAATTAAATATAACATATTATGTTATGTCATGGCGGGTTAGCGCACTCTAGAATATGAGACTGTGTAGAGTGTTAGGGTTTTTTCCACTTTTTTTGCTCCATTGATTTCTCTGGGGGAATACCTTATCGTTTGCGCAATATTCTTAGATCTACTTTTTACGTGCATCGGGTTAGAGCACAAGCAAAAACTTTTTACTTGTAATATGAGCGCTACCGGATGCAAGCAAAAAGTTTACTTCTAGCGGAGTTAATGCTCAAGCTTATAATATGGCCCTTAATTCCTCTTTTGCAAGTTCTGTGGCATCTTTTATTTTTGTATATGACTCTACTGAACCATCAGACTTATACAATTCAAATTCCATTTTGTTCTCATTTATTACCTGGCTGACCCTTCTGCTAAGCAACTTTGATTTTAATTTGAATATTTTACATTTATTTTATGCTGGTGTATATTGAACAGTGAATTTTTGTGATATTGATTTAAAGATATTCCACTTCTCTGTGTTCTTTCTGGAGAAAAACGCCTCCCAGTCAATAGGTTGTAAAAATGTCCTTAGGCTGCTGAAATTGGCCTTTTTAAAATTAAGTGGTTTAGGCGAAGCTCATACCAATTTGCTTTGTTTGATTTCATATCTAATTAAACCATGTAATGGTCACTATTTCCCAAGTGCTGCGTCATTTGAATGTTTGAAAAAGGTTCTGTTATTATTTATTACCAGATCCAGATAGATATTCATTCTCGTTGGTGCCTCTACTAACAGACACCTAAATTACGAGTTTTGCATTTGTGTTTTAATGCTGAAAAAATGGCTATTTCAGCATTAAAACAGCACCGCAGCCATTACAAGTCTTGTCGGTATAACTGTACCGCAAGCCTTTTAGGCTGTAATACAAAGTCAATCTGCCGTCCAGCCACATCACCCCCACTATACTAATGTTATTAAGCTCTACACCTCATCCAGGCGGCGAGAAGTCCTCATCCAGGGGGCCTCTTCTATCTTCATCCAGGCGGCATCTTCTAAATTGATCCCGGCGGCGCAGAGTGGGTCCATCGCTGTACACTGAATCTTCAATGCAAGGGACCTGTTTCAAAATGGAGCCTGGATGAGGACTTCGCATTTTAAGGGCCCTTGGTAGTTAATTATAGATTAGTGTCTTTTTGTTTTGGGGTGTTTGTTTTTTAAAGGTTATAAGAATAGGAATAATTTTTATTGTTTTGTATAATTTCGTTTGTTATTTTTTGTAATAGTAGGTTTTTTTATTTTTTGTAATGTTAGGTTTTAGTGCAAGGCAGCTTAGGTTTTATTTGACAGATAAGTTTGTATTTATTTTAACTAGGTAGTTAGTAAATAGTTAATAACTATTTGCTAACTACCTAGTTAAAATAAATACAAACTTACCTGTGAAATAAAAATAAAACCTAAGCTATTGTACAGGTAAGTATGCATTTAGTTTTAAATAGGTATTATTTAGTTAATAAAAGTAAGTTTAATTTAGCTCTATTTTAATTATGTTAAAGTTAGCGGGTGTTAGGTTTAGGGGTATGGTTAGGGTTACGTTAGGGTTAGGTTTAGGGGTTAATATAGTTCAATTTAGGTTGTTGCGATGTGGGGGCCGGCAGTTTAGGGGTTAATACCTTTATTTAGTGGCAGCGATGTCGGGGAGCGGTGGAATAAGGGTTAATAACTTTAATATAGTGGCAGCGATGTTGGGATGCGGCGGAATAGGCGTTAATAAGTTTATGTAGGCGTTGGCGATGTTGGGGGCGACAGATTAGGGGTGTTTAGACGTGGGGTTTATGTTAGGGTGTTAGGTTTAAATGTTAGTTTTTTTCCCCCATAGACTTTTTTCTGACCCGCTCTCCCCATTGATGTCTATGAGGAAAGCGTGCATGAGCACATCAAAACAGCGCTTGAATTGTGTGCGTTATGGAGCTTAAAAACCCCATATTGCATGCACAAGCTGGCTGTTTGAAAACTTGTAATGGCTGTGCTATAGGGGGTTAAGTAACGCAACTTTTATTGCATTCGTTAATTTCCCTATAGCGCGCATAACTGGTAATCTAGCTGAGAGTCAGGAAGCTGCTATTTAGCCATTCAAAAAAATTCACCTTAGCTGAAATACTAGTGCCAACATACCAATCAATGCCTGGGTAATTAAATCTCCCATGATCATTGGTTGCTCCATACGTGCTGCTATTTCTTTCTGTAAGAAAGCTAATCTCCTTAATCAATATTAAAATTGTAGCATATTCCTGCCATTATTAAACTTGGTTTTGTAGCTCCTATGACTATTTATACCCATAATGCTTCCACATTGTCACCAGCATTACAAACTTGTAATTCATTAGTACTAGACTTTAATTCAGGTTTAGCATATAAACATGCTCCTCTTGAAAAGAATATAGCAGTCTGATTATATTTTTCATCCCATCGGGTTTCTGTAATACCAATGATGTCATATTGTTTGTATTATGCCAAAAACCTCTAGCTCGCTCATTTTGTTACTCAAGCTTCTTGTACTTGTAAGCAGACACTTAAAAGGACATAAAACAAACATTTTCTTTCATGATTTAGGTAGAACATACAATTTTAAAAAACTTTTCAGTTAAAGGGACACTGAACCCAAATTTTTTCTTTCATCATTCAGATAGAGCATGCACATTTAAGCAACTTTCTAATTTACTCCTATTATCAATTTTTCTTCGTTCTCTTGCTTTCTTTATTTGAAAAAGAAGGCATTTAAGCTATTTTTTGGTTCAGGACCATGGAAAGCGCTTGTTTATTGGTGGGTGAATTTATCCACCAATCAGCAAGAACAACACAGTGTGTTCACCAAAAATGGGCAGGCATCTAAACTTACATTCTTGCATTTCAAATAAAGATACCAAGAGAATGAAGAACATTTGATAATAGATGTAAATTAGAAAGTTGTTTAAAATTGCATGCTCTATCTGAATCAAGAAAGAAAAAAATTGGGTTCAGTGTCCCTTTAACTTCTATTATCAAATTTTCTTCATTCTCTTGTTATCATTTGTTGAAGGAACAGCAATGCACTACTACTTACATATTCTCATATTTGCATTTTAGGGTATGTTTGTATATAAGGTTAATGTGGATCTATAATATATTGTCAGTGTACTTTGTAAAAAAAATTTTTGTTTTTATGAATAAATATAACATTATGTTATGTCATGGTGGGTTAGCACACTCTAGAATATGAGATTATGTAGAGTGTTAGGGTTTTTTCCATTCTTGGTATCATTTGTTGAAGGAGCATCAATGCACTACTGGTTTCTAACTGAACACATGGGTGAGCCAATGACAATCTGTATATATATGCAGCCACCAATCAGCAGCTAGAACCTATGTTCTTTGCTGCTCCTGAGCTTATCTAGATAAACCTTTCAGCAAATGATAACAAGAGAAGGAAGTAAATTAAATAATAGAAATAAATTGGAAAGTTGATTGAAATTGTATGCTCTTTCTGAACCATGAAAGAAAAAAATTGGGTTTTGTGTTCCTTTAAGGCTACCTTCCCTCATTTTAACTAAACAACTTTTAACAGGTACTTCTTTTTCCCCCTGTGTTTTTCCCTGCACCTCCCCATTGGCAATTCTCTTAAACTCTCACCAGCTGATTTCTAACCTTCATCTCTACCCTCTCCACTAAGTTTTAAATTTGCATTGCTAATGACTATGATAGCTTTTTGGCTATTTGTAGCTTCCAGCTTCAGTTCCCCTTTGTTAAAAGTTAAACATGGATTTTGCAATACTAGTAAAACAGATATCATAATTAATTGTTGTTTACAATGATAAATAGATTTTATGCATAAACAGCTTCCTGTTATCTGAACTAACCTTCCCCATCTTCACCCCCTCTCCTTGATCTGCACTAAGGTCTTCTTAGTCCCTCCCTACTCTTAGTTTCCAACGTCTTCCAACTGTCTAGCCAATCCTTTTCACAAGCACAGCAGACCTTCTTCCACTGACGTGAAATCCATCAGTACTAAAGATTGCACCCACTACAGTATTTGCAGGAGTTAAACACTTTGGGGCCCAGTTATCTGAAGTCCGCTGGTCCAGCAAGATTATTTCTGAAGTCTTGTCAGTAATGTTATGTCCCTTAGAGAATTTTAGTAAAGCATTTTATATTGTGAGTTGTTTATAGCTATGCAGAGTTCTGGGTGTGACACATACAAAACAGTTATAAAGGTATAAAAGAAAAACAAATTCATGATTTCTCTCCAAGATGGTGAGTTTTTTTCATTGGACCCATGGTTATAAACAAGCAATAGGGCAATAATAAAATCTTCTGACACATTAGAGAATTGTATTTGTTTCTATATCCCTTTAAATGCTCTCTCCATTGTGAGATTATCTGTGTCCCAGAGAGATTTATTACTTTCTATGGGAGGCAGCTCACCACTCCCTGGGACTTCCATGTTCAGTCTCATTTTATTTGGATAACAAGGTCTGCCTATACAAGGGTCAGTGTGATGATGTAATTCCATGCTGATGAGTTAAAGAGAATTAGGCACTAACCCTATTGCATTTGATTAAAACATTTCAAAAATACATTTAAGCTGCATATACTCAATGCTATGGCATATCTACAGTGGCAGTCCAATATCTAGTTAAAGGGATACTGGACCTACATTTTTTCTCTCATGATTCAGATAGAGCATGCAATTTTAAGCAACTTTCTAATTTACTGTCTTCATTCTCTTGGTATCTTTATTTGAAAAATCAGGATTGAAAAGCATAGGAGCCGGCCCATCTGTGGTTCAGCACCTGGGTAGTGCTTGCTGATTTAGCCACCAATCATCAAGTGCTATCCAGGAGCTGAACCAAAGATGGGCCAGCTCGTCAGCTTACATTCCTGCTTTTTCAAATAAAGATACCAAGAGAACGAAGAAAGTAAATTAGAAAGTTACTTAAAATTACATGCTCTATGTAAATCATGAAATAAAAAATGTGGGTTCAGTATTCATTGAAAGAGGTGCTTCTAGAGCTAATTTGTGTATAATTCTGCTGTTTGTAAGCATATGGTTTTATCAGCATGGTGATATTGATAACAATCTTCAATTTCCTTTCCTTCCATGAGATAGTGTTTTTTTTATTTGTGTTAATTGAATTAAAGGGTTGTCAATGTTGTTCCTAGTTTATATTTCCTCAGTTGTATTTTAGTTAATAGATAAACATTGTGTTTTGGCATTAATACTGCATATACCACAGAAGTAGATATATTCTAAACGTAATCAATAACATTAAATTTGTAATTTGCAATTTAGCACTCTGCTGCTTTAAGAAATGTTTTAACTAATTTTCTTAGCGCAATTTACATGGTTTTGCATATCATATATTTCTTAAAAAGCCTGTCTGTGCAATCCCTGTTCCTGGACTACTTTGTTCTCTCTAAAAAAATTATAAAATAGCTTTATAGTTACTGACCATAATAATCATGTCATTAATTGGAAACCTTGTTTAAAAATATAAATATACATTTATTTAAAAAAAAACAAAACAAAAAAAAAAACATGGAGATAGAATTCTGTTATTTAGATGAACTAACCTTACCAATATTCTCACATTGTATTAACCATATATTTATTATATATTAGTAAGATATTATTGTTAGAAGTTCTGATAAAGATCGATATTTAATGTTTCTTTTATGTTATGTGAGTGTAGAGTTTACTATGATATATTCTGTAAAATTTATATTTCACAAGGATTAATGTATTTCAAGAGTAGCCAATCTTGAACAATCTGTGCGTAAATTAAAACATCAAAAACAAAAATATGAATTCTCCAGATGTTCTCCGTCCTCATTTTACTCTTTTTTTAAACTTAGTTCTTCAAGCTAAGCACAGAGTATAGCAGACTGAATATAAATTTCATTGTACAGTTGCATTTTATAACAATAATAGCATTATAGTGAAGGAGACTAAAAGTAATGTTATCACTATGCTACAGAGTTTGTTATTTGTAACAAAAGTAAAGCATATTACATATTTTAAGGTATGACAAATAGCAGTCTATGCAGAAAACTGTCTTGCTCAGTATATTTAAGTGCTTTGAGAACATTTGTAAAAAAAAAAAATGATTATGTCCCAAGGATGTCCTGTCCAAGTCCTAGGGTTAGTATAATTTTTATCTAGCTTCTACTTGTCATTTTTTTATGTTTGTGTGTTAACCAGTGAGGTATTTTACTGACAATACAAAGGTACATTGTGGTTTAATGCTACAATAAAACATTTGGCTGTTATCAACTTTACCTCTACTTCTGTCCAAACATGTTTTATATATTTGATCTGAGTAGTAACTTGTAGTGATATTTCAGGCTTCCTGTCACTATATTATAGCTAGGTTTAGCACTGGTAGGAAGATATATTAGACCAAATTTTTATAAAATGTCTAGTGATAGAAAACTCCTGGAAAAATGTTCTGCATGATTTTTAGCTACATTTAAATTATGTTCTGGATTCTTGTGAAAAGCAGGGTGGGCCAGTGCTCCAACAGTGATGAGCTGTTTTGTTTATGATCCAGTTCAGGTTATTGCACAGGTGAAGATAGGCCAAGGAAATTCACTCAGTCAGGGATTCTGTTATTGTTGTGAAAAAAACTTTGTGTTTGTGGTTTACTGTAGTTAATATTATGGGTTAGATTACAAGTGGTGCGCTATGGTTTGCACTCAAGCAATATCAGGCTTTTGTGGCCGTTTGCGTGCAAGTTAAATTCCGCACATATTACAAGTTGAAAGTGAATGCAAATGCATGAGCTCAATCGTGATTTATGCCCGTATGATTACTGTGACTTTAGATCTCTTGTTAACTGTTAGGTGAGTCAAAAAAGTGTCACAAAACACATCAAAATATATCTAAAAGTATAGTTGCACTCATAATAACACTATCTAATAAACATAATTTTTTTAAAAATGCAATAAAAAGTTATAAGAGCTTAAATATATGAGATGTCAGGTGTTGGGAAAAAATGTGCCAAAAGTGCTTTTACATAGGGATCTATAGGAACATATGTATAAATATATGTACTGTATGTATATAAATACATATGCATGTATTTCTATACATATGTTTATATGTGTATATTTGTATTTACAGACATATGTATAGAAATACATACATATATCTCATTGCAATCTTATGCTCATGTGTGCATGAGCTGGTGGCTGTTATTTTTGTTTTGTTCAAAACAAGGCTCCATTAAAGTGTATGGGGAATACGATTCTGCATTCACAACTTCACAAAGCCTTTTTGTCTTCGTGAGGATGCAACCGCGAGAGCACAAACATGTTACACGTCGTGTAATACGTTTGCAACTGGGCACGCAATGGTAAAAAAGTTGAGTGAAGAAAAGGCACCCGCAGGAATGCAAATTTGCGCTCCACTCGTAAACTAGGCCAATGTATGTTTATAAATGTGTATGTATGTGTACACATTTGTGCACATATAAAAACATATATATAAACTTGAGGGGGCGCATATATAACAGGATGGAAGAATTGGTAATTAACAATGTACCATATGCAAAAAATATATTTTTAATATACATACAAAATCCTAAAATCTAAAAAGTCCCAAAATAGATTGGATACACTTCTTTAAGGTAGGGAAATCTTCAACAAGGTAGGCTATCATGTGCTGGCTGCCTCCTCCTCACAGACTAATCCGGATAAGCTGCAAGGTGTAGAAAAAAAGAACAAAGGGGCGCCTCATGTAGGGTTGCCACCTGTCCCTTAAAATACAGAACACTTATAAGTTACACATGCTGCAGGGTGTGCAGGGAGGAATATGTATAGTGCTGTCCAGAAACAATACATGTTCCTCTCTTTGCTTCACTTTATCACTGCAGCACACAGGGAGTTCCAGAAGTGGGTGAGCTGACACACCCTACAATTCTTCAGCCTGTACCTACTAGCCTACTAGCACATTAGGGTGCTCCAGTACTATGTGAGTATCCATTTGGCTCATATTTCATCAAGTCCACACATATGTTTAGTGATTATACACATGAGGCGCCCCTTTGTTTTTGTTTTCTACTTACTCTCACTCTCTCTCACACTCTCTCACTCTCTCTCTCTCTCTCTCTCTCTCACACACACTCTCTCACACTCTCTCACACTCTCACACACTCTCACACACTCTCACACTCTCTCTCATACTTTATTTTAATATGTTTTATATCTGTTTTGTTATACTTTTATTCTAGTCCTAATGTTTTTTTCTCAGGTCTCAAGTCACGCTAACTTTTGTAGTTGTGGTATCTATTGAAAGTATAGGACACGGTAAAGGGATGTCAGCCACGCTAAACATTCGCCGGTTATTCTTCTTTACCATGGACTTTACGCGATAATCATAGCGTGGTTGAGCAATATTGATAGCGAACCCTGCTGGACCGGTTACATATCCTCAGTCATTTGTAAAACACACAGAATTATGCTTTCATGTTTAGATAGGGCATACAATTTAAGAGATATTTCAATATACTTATGTGTTCTTTTGTTAACCTTTTGTTGAAAAAAATTACCTAGCAGTAATGCACTATTGGGAACTAGCTATTGATTGGTGGTTACACTCCCAGTAGTGCATTACTGCCCTGGAACTGTATTTAGGTATGCATTTAACCTCTTTGCATGGGTTTTATACAGTTATATGCAAGCAATAGCATGATAATAAAATGATCAAGCATATTAGAACATTTTCTTTCTTCACTTTTATGACCCTTTAACTAAACTTGTTTGGTGGGCTTATTGACAAATAGCAAGTTCAGTCTATGGAGTCGATTTATGAAGCAGTGGATGCTGCTTCTAACCTACTACACTTCAGGTCTGCCTGAAGCAGAAGTTAAGGAGCAGCGGTCTTAAGACCGCTGCTCCTTAACTCGTCCACCACCTCTGAGGCGGCGGAGAGCAATTAGCCCGATCGGATACAATTGGGTTGATTGACACCCCCTTGTAGCGGCGGATTGGCCGCAAATGTGCAGGGGGTGTCATTGCACAAGCATTTCACTAGAAATGCTTGTGCAATGATAAAATCCGACAGCTTATGCTGTCGGCATTTATCGATGTGCCGCAGACATGATTTGCTACAGCGGATCATGTCCTCCCACACATTAGTAAGTCGGCCCCTATGGAGCAACTCAGAGATAAAGTAGAGTAGGCTCCTTGAGGAGAGAATATTAGAGGGAACTTGTGGGAAGTGGAAAATAAGTGGGTTATTAGACATTGGTGACATTAGAAAACAGACAATGCTGAACTGCTACAAGGGATTTAAAAGATAATTACTACACATTTGCTTTTTAAGTACTTTGAGGCTTTGCAGCCATCCAGAACCATCATTTTTAATTAAAATGTTTGTAAGAACGTCTACTTTCTAAATTACATTTTGCATTGAAAAGTTAATATTTAAATATCTTTCAAGTACTTTCTTGATAGTGTGATACACATGTTAAGAAATATGAACTTCCTTTATTGCAAAAACCCAGGGCAAATAGGTGTATGTGCATTGACAACAGTAACAAAGGATTATTTCTGTCCTGTACTGTTGTTTATATTACTCCTTGCTGTGGCCCACATTATCCCATACTTCTCATAAGTTCAGCTTTTAATATAGAACAGTGCACCAGACTCACACACTGAAATATAATAGCATCTTGTGACTTCAGATGCTACTCCTGGTTAGTACTTGTTTGGTAATGAGTGTGTAGCTCCACAAGAGGAGCAAAATAAAGGAACCTGGACGGTCATATACTAGCTCTTATACTTATAGGATATAGTTTATTATCTGCAATAATGTAATACATATAGTTTGGCATATAGTCACACTGCAATTTGCATGTTTCAAGTTCTTTCTAGAGGTATTTAGCGTGAACAGATTTCTTTTTTTTTTTTTGATGAGTGGTATATTCTTCACTGTAGTTCCTGCAGTGCTATTGGTTAACAGGTAATGCAACTCTTCTGCAGAGGAATGAACATCATTCTGTTTATATTATAGAAAAGACAACTAACACACATTTTAAAATCTTTTAGATGTACCTTTAAAATAGATACAGAGAGAGAGGCCACATGCATATTCCACTCATGCATGCTCCAGGTAGCTACAGTGTTATATACATATACATGAGGAAAGTTAACACTTAAAGGGACATTAAACACTTTGAGATGGTAATATAAATTGTATATAATAAACAACTCTGCAATATACTTTCAATATTTATTTTGTCCTCTTTGCCTGTAATTCCATTCTGAAATTGTGAGCTTTTCAGTTCCTGTTAGAAATGGAAGTGCAGAACACTGTTAAATCCAGCACAACCATTGGCTGCACACTCTAGTGACCTATTTATAACTGACCCTAATTGGCAACAGCAGAGAAGGTAACACAAGTTACAACATGGCAGCTCCCAGTCTTCTATAGACACTAAAACTTTACACTTATTTTGTCACTTTTTAAACAACTAATGAAACTTTAAAAAATACATCTACATGTTAGTCATGGACTAATCTTTTCTTTGAATGCATCATTCTATCTAGAAAGGTATTTAGTGTTTAATGTCCCTTTAAAGGAATAATCTAGTCAAAATGAAACTGTTTTATTCAGATAGAGCATGCAATTTTAAGCAACTTTCTACTTTACTCCTATTATTTATTTTTCTTTATTCTCTTGGTATCTATATTTAAAAAAGCAGCACTATAAGCTTAGGAGCTGGCTAATTTTTGGTTCAGCACCTTGGTAGCGCTTGCTGATTAGATGGCTACATTTAGACAAGAGAACCAAAAAAATTGTCAATAGGAGTAAAATAGAAAGTTGCTTAAAATCGCATGCTCTATCTGAATCATGAAAGTTTAATTTTTAGTAGACTATCCCTTTAAAAGCACTGATATTTACAATGTACTGCTGAATATTTCATAAATCAGAAGCCTCAAAGTACTTATTTGAGAGTTTTGTTATTTTTTGTAACAGAAATTATCAAGATTTTCCTAATTCAACCTCATAAAATGTATATATCATAAAGTTATATAGATAACAGCATGCTACATACTTCAAGATAATGGATAATTAAATTACATATTTGCTGTAGGATGAAAAACGTTTGAGCTAATTAACTAAACAAAATTGAATTGTGATAATACCTTTACTAGGTTTTGGATATAAAACCAATCTTCCAGCATTGCCTCATTTACGATGAAGGAACCTAGCATTTTTAAAATGTTGCCTTTGTATTAACTTGCACAGAATAGTTTAAAATAACTAATTAATATACTAGGCGATAAACCTGCCCAGAGGGCAGTCTATTTAAAAAAAAAAAAAAACTACAAACCCCAAAGCTAAAATTACACAAAATAAAAAATTTAAAATTACAGAAAAAAATAAACAAAGCTATCCAAAATAAAAAAAAATAAACCTAAACTAATAACCCTATAAAAAAATTATTTTGGCTGCCTCGTGCAACCAACATTCCTTTGAAGATGCGTGCGCAACTGGTGACAGATACGTTACATAAGCGATTATAGTATATTATACCAGTATTATAAATAATACATCAGAAAAAAATATCTTGTGATACTTTATTCAATGTTTATTTTCTTATGAGTTTGAGATACTAATACAAACTGACAATACTTTAAATCATTACTATCCTAAACATAAATCAGTTGTAATTTTTTTTTTACTTAAACTCACTAACAAGTTCATATTCAGTTGAATTTCATCAAAGATTACTCAAGCTCACCTCTGATCTTTTTAGTCAGCTTGTGCTAGTGACATCACCCCTAACACATTTTTTTAATACAAATATTTGACCAGTCATGTAAGTGTCATTTTAAACTAAGCGTGTCCTTACAGGGATACAAAACAGTGCTCCTTAAGTAAAAAAAAAAAAAGTTAAATCAAAGTAAACAAAAAAGACAGATTGTGTTAAACAGCAAGCAAATTTCTTGTTTGCATGCAAAATTAGTACTTAGAAATTCTCAATGTAGCCACTGCCATTAATGAGATAGGAGAGCTACCATTATAAAACGTATGATCTGCCATATGATTTTGCAGAAAATGTCCTCTGCTGAACATTGGCAAGAAACTGACTGGAGCTAGAGCAGTTGTCTCCTTGCAACCACTTAAAAGGCAAAGCTGGCCTTATGCCTTTTTGTACAGACCACAGCCCTTGTGGGACTGTGACAGCAAGTAATGGACCATAAATAAAAAGAGAGAAGCGCTCAACCTGGAAACGAACAATAGCATAATAGCTTGTTCTATGGCTAGTTACCACCCAAGAAGCAGCCTCTTTTTGCTCAAAATGTGCCTTTCACAGAGAAAAACTTTCCTGAAGCATATCAGTCTGATCCTGACTTCACAGTACAGTCCAGCCCCGAAATACCAGGCAATCCCTCTCTGAACAAGAGAAACCGCAAAACCCCAGACGTACGTTTCGGCCTATTGTGGGCCTCGTCAGTGAGGTGCAGCCATATCCCTCTAGGCACACTGAGCAACGGGTCCACGTCTGGATTCCCGCATCACACCTAGGGAGACTTCCCAAAATGTCATAATTTGCATAAATAAAAAGAGAGAAGCGCTCAACCTGGAAACGAACAATAGCATAATAGCTTGTTCTATGGCTAGTTACCACCCAAGAAGCAGCCTCTTTTTGCTCAAAATGTGCCTTTCACAGAGAAAAACTTTCCTGAAGCATATCAGTCTGATCCTGACTTCACAGTACAGTCCAGCCCCGAAATACCAGGCAATCCCTCTCTGAACAAGAGAAACAGCAAAACCCCAGACGTACGTTTCGGCCTATTGTGGGCCTCGTCAGTGAGGTGCAGCCATATCCCTCTAGGCACACTGAGCAACGGGTCCACGTCTGGATTCCCGCATCACACCTAGGGAGACTTCCCAAAATGTCATAATTTGCATAAATAAAAAGAGAGAAGCGCTCAACCTGGAAACGAACAATAGCATAATAGCTTGTTCTATGGCTAGTTACCACCCAAGAAGCAGCCTCTTTTTGCTCAAAATGTGCCTTTCACAGAGAAAAACTTTCCTGAAGCATATCAGTCTGATCCTGACTTCACAGTACAGTCCAGCCCCGAAATACCAGGCAATCCCTCTCTGAACAAGAGAAACCGCAAAACCCCAGACGTACGTTTCGGCCTATTGTGGGCCTCGTCAGTGAGGTGCAGCCATATCCCTCTAGGCACACTGAGCAACGGGTCCACGTCTGGATTCCCGCATAACACCTAGGGAGACTTCCCAAAATGTCATAATTTGCATAAATAAAAAGAGAGAAGCGCTCAACCTGGAAACGAACAATAGCATAATAGCTTGTTCTATGGCTAGTTACCACCCAAGAAGCAGCCTCTTTTTGCTCAAAATGTGCCTTTCACAGAGAAAAACTTTCCTGAAGCATATCAGTCTGATCCTGACTTCACAGTACAGTCCAGCCCCGAAATACCAGGCAATCCCTCTCTGAACAAGAGAAACAGCAAAACCCCAGACGTACGTTTCGGCCTATTGTGGGCCTCGTCAGTGAGGTGCAGCCATATCCCTCTAGGCACACTGAGCAACGGGTCCACGTCTGGATTCCCGCATCACACCTAGGGAGACTTCCCAAAATGTCATAATTTGCATAAATAAAAAGAGAGAAGCGCTCAACCTGGAAACGAACAATAGCATAATAGCTTGTTCTATGGCTAGTTACCACCCAAGAAGCAGCCTCTTTTTGCTCAAAATGTGCCTTTCACAGAGAAAAACTTTCCTGAAGCATATCAGTCTGATCCTGACTTCACAGTACAGTCCAGCCCCGAAATACCAGGCAATCCCTCTCTGAACAAGAGAAACAGCAAAACCCCAGACGTACGTTTCGGCCTATTGTGGGCCTCGCCAGTGAGGTGCAGCCATATCCCTCTAGGCACACTGAGCAACGGGTCCACGTCTGGATTCCCGCATCACACCTAGGGAGACTTCCCAAAATGTCATAATTTGCATAAATAAAAAGAGAGAAGCGCTCAACCTGGAAACGAACAATAGCATAATAGCTTGTTCTATGGCTAGTTACCACCCAAGAAGCAGCCTCTTTTTGCTCAAAATGTGCCTTTCACAGAGAAAAACTTTCCTGAAGCATATCAGTCTGATCCTGACTTCACAGTACAGTCCAGCCCCGAAATACCAGGCAATCCCTCTCTGAACAAAAGAAACAGCAAAACCCCAGACATACGTTTCGGCCTATTGTGGGCCTCGTCAGTGAGGTGCAGCCATATCCCTCTAGGCACACTGAGCAACGGGTCCACGTCTGGATTCCCGCATCACACCTAGGGAGACTTCCCAAAATGTCATAATTTGCATAAATAAAAAGAGAGAAGCGCTCAACCTGGAAACGAACAATAGCATAATAGCTTGTTCTATGGCTAGTTACCACCCAAGAAGCAGCCTCTTTTTGCTCAAAATGTGCCTTTCACAGAGAAAAACTTTCCTGAAGCATATCAGTCTGATCCTGACTTCACAGTACAGTCCAGCCCCGAAATACCAGGCAATCCCTCTCTGAACAAGAGAAACAGCAAAACCCCAGACGTACGTTTCGGCCTTTGTGGGCCTCGTCAGTGAGGTGCAGCCATATCCCTCTAGGCACACTGAGCAACGGGTCCACGTCTGGATTCCCGCATCACACCTAGGGAGACTTCCCAAAATGTCATAATTTGCATAAATAAAAAGAGAGAAGCGCTCAACCTGGAAACGAACAATAGCATAATAGCTTGTTCTATGGCTAGTTACCACCCAAGAAGCAGCCTCTTTTTGCTCAACATGTGCCTTTCACAGAGAAAAACTTTCCTGAAGCATATCAGTCTGATCCTGACTTCACAGTACAGTCCAGCCCCGAAATACCAGGCAATCCCTCTCTGAACAAGAGAAACAGCAAAACCCCAGACGTACGTTTCGGCCTATTGTGGGCCTCGTCAGTGAGGTGCAGCCATATCCCTCTAGGCACACTGAGCAACGGGTCCACGTCTGGATTCCCGCATCACACCTAGGGAGACTTCCCAAAATGTCATAATTTGCATAAATAAAAAGAGAGAAGCGCTCAACCTGGAAACGAACAATAGCATAATAGCTTGTTCTATGGCTAGTTACCACCCAAGAAGCAGCCTCTTTTTGCTCAAAATGTGCCTTTCACAGAGAAAAACTTTCCTGAAGCATATCAGTCTGATCCTGACTTCACAGTACAGTCCAGCCCCGAAATACCAGGCAATCCCTCTCTGAACAAGAGAAACAGCAAAACCCCAGACGTACGTTTCGGCCTATTGTGGGCCTCGTCAGTGAGGTGCAGCCATATCCCTCTAGGCACACTGAGCAACGGGTCCACGTCTGGATTCCCGCATCACACCTAGGGAGACTTCCCAAAATGTCATAATTTGCATAAATAAAAAGAGAGAAGCGCTCAACCTGGAAACGAACAATAGCATAATAGCTTGTTCTATGGCTAGTTACCACCCAAGAAGCAGCCTCTTTTTGCCTGTGAAAGGCACATATTGAGCAAAAAGAGGCTGCTTCTAGGGTGGTAACTAGCCACAGAACAAGCAATTATGCTATTGTTCGTTCCCAGGTTGAGCGCTTCTCTCTTTTTATTTATGCAAATTATGACACTTAGGGAAGTCTCCCTAAGTGTGATGCGGGAATCCAGACGTGGACCCGTTGCTCAGTGTGCCTAGAGGGATATGGCTGCACCTCACTGACGAGGCCCACAATAGGCCGAAACGTACGTCTGGGGTTTTGCTGTTTCTCTTGTTCAGAGAGGGATTGCCTGGTATTTCGGGGCTGGACTGTACTGTGAAGTCAGGATCAGACTGATATGCTACAGGAAAGTTCTTCTCTGTGAAAGGCACATATTGAGCAAAAAGAGGCTGCTTCTAGGGTGGTAACTAGCCACAGAACAAGCAATTATGCTATTGTTCGTTCCCAGGTTGAGCGCTTCTCTCTTTTTATTTATGCAAATTATGACACTTAGGGAAGTTTCCCTAAGTGTGATGCGGGAATCCAGACGTGGACCCGTTGCTCAGTGTGCCTAGAGGGATATGGCTGCCCCTCACTGACGAGGCCCACAATAGGCCGAAACGTACGTCTGGGGTTTTGCTGTTTCTCTTGTTCAGAGAGGGATTGCCTGGTATTTCGGGGCTGGACTGTACTGTGAAGTCAGGATCAGACTGATATGCTACAGGAAAGTTCTTCTCTGTGAAAGGCACATATTGAGCAAAAAGAGGCTGCTTCTAGGGTGGTAACTAGCCACAGAACAAGCAATTATGCTATTGTTCGTTCCCAGGTTGAGCGCTTCTCTCTTTCTATTTATGCAAATTATGACACTTAGGGAAGTCTCCCTAAGTGTGATGCGGGAATCCAGACGTGGACCCGTTGCTCAGTGTGCCTAGAGGGATATGGCTGCACCTCACTGACGAGGCCCACAATAGGCCGAAACGTACGTCTGGGGTTTTGCTGTTTCTCTTGTTCAGAGAGGGATTGCCTGGTATTTCGGGGCTGGACTGTACTGTGAAGTCAGGATCAGACTGATATGCTACAGGAAAGTTCTTCTCTGTGAAAGGCACATATTGAGCAAAAAGAGGCTGCTTCTAGGGTGGTAACTAGCCACAGAACAAGCAATTATGCTATTGTTCGTTCCCAGGTTGAGCGCTTCTCTCTTTTTATTTATGCAAATTATGACACTTAGGGAAGTCTCCCTAAGTGTGATGCGGGAATCCAGACGTGGACCCGTTGCTCAGTGTGCCTAGAGGGATATGGCTGCACCTCACTGACGAGGCCCACAATAGGCCGAAACGTACGTCTGGGGTTTTGCTGTTTCTCTTGTTCAGAGAGGGATTGCCTGGTATTTCGGGGCTGGACTGTACTGTGAAGTCAGGATCAGACTGATATGCTACAGGAAAGTTCTTCTCTGTGAAAGGCACATATTGAGCAAAAAGAGGCTGCTTCTAGGGTGGTAACTAGCCACAGAACAAGCAATTATGCTATTGTTCGTTCCCAGGTTGAGCGCTTCTCTCTTTTTATTTATGCAAATTATGACACTTTGGGAAGTCTCCCTAAGTGTGATGCGGGAATCCAGACGTGGACCCGTTGCTCAGTGTGCCTAGAGGGATATGGCTGCACCTCACTGACGAGGCCCACAATAGGCCGAAACGTACGTCTGGGGTTTTGCTGTTTCTCTTGTTCAGAGAGGGATTGCCTGGTATTTCGGGGCTGGACTGTACTGTGAAGTCAGGATCAGACTGATATGCTACAGGAAAGGTCTTCTCTGTGAAAGGCACATATTGAGCAAAAAGAGGCTGCTTCTAGGGTGGTAACTAGCCACAGAACAAGCAATTATGCTATTGTTCGTTCCCAGGTTGAGCGCTTCTCTCTTTTTATTTATGCAAATTATGACACTTAGGGAAGTCTCCCTAAGTGTGATGCGGGAATCCAGACGTGAACCCGTTGCTCAGTGTGCCTAGAGGGATATGGCTGCACCTCACTGACGAGGCCCACAATAGGCCGAAACGTACGTCTGGGGTTTTGCTGTTTCTCTTGTTCAGAGAGGGATTGCCTGGTATTTCGGGGCTGGACTGTACTGTGAAGTCAGGATCAGACTGATATGCTACAGGAAAGTTCTTCTCTGTGAAAGGCACATATTGAGCAAAAAGAGGCTGCTTCTAGGGTGGTAACTAGCCACAGAACAAGCAATTATGCTATTGTTTGTGCCCAGGTTGAGCGCTTCTCTCTTTTTATTTATGCAAGTAATGGACCATGCACAAATAAAATTAAAAATAAATAAAAATTAAAGAAAAATCATTTTAAAATGAAGAATATTTTATAGTGCAATGAGTGCTATTTAGTATAACCCACTGCTTAGTGTTTTTACTAAAACAAAACAGACTGTTTATATCTCTTTAGGTACAGTAGCTGCTTGATTTAATTAATTAATTTTTGCTTGTCCCTTTCAGTTTAATGAGAAAAGTGTGATTCAAACTTGTTGAAAATACCAATGTACAGGTAGTCCTCGGTTTACGCCGGGTTAGGTTCCAGAAGGAATGGTTGTAAATCGAAACCATTGTAAATTGAAACCCAGTTTATAATGTAAGTCAATGGGAAGTGAGGGAGATAGGTTCCAGGCCCCTCTCAAAATTGTCATAAGTAACACCTAATACATTATTTTTAAAGCTTTAAAATGAAGACTTTAAATGCTAAACAGCATTATAAACCGAATAAAATAATCACACAACACATACTTCACTTGCATTTTTCTGCAAACAGTTCTTTCTATGCTTTCCAATCTGGACTGATTTATAGACAGGAATATCTTGTTCCTTTGAAATCTGCTTGATAGCTCAGGTCTGATTAAACTGATTAATTTCAGCTTGCTTGGCTTTGCTGCAACACAAGCGGACAGCTCCACCTACTGGCTATTTTAATAAATGCACTGCTTCTCAATGCTTTTCAATAGCAGTCACATGACTGGGAAAAAAGGATGTTATTCTGAAACGGTGTAAATTGAAGCATTGTAAAACGAGGGCCACCTGTATCTCATTTCACCTTTCCCTCCATTTGAAATCAATTTAGACCAAAGTTTATAAACGTAAATTGAGATTCTGTGTAACAAGGAAGTTTACTTATGGGTTAATAAAATAGATTATGTAATTTATTTTTCGGCTCATTCAAACCTGGAGTTCTAGTCATTGCCAAGTTATCGCTGTATCAAAATTTATATAAAAGAAAACATATGAATAGAACACATTTTGATGATATTTTATTGTGCTTTTTTTAATCTAATTAGGTTTTCAATAGTGGATGAAATAATCTGTGCTTGCTCCTCTAAAATAAACTGATCTCTGTCTTTGTATAAATTGACACGATGCCTGAATCATAAGTCACCAACGGTTGTGTAGCTGGCTGAATTTAATTGGCTAAAAGTTTTCAGACCGTTAAAGATTCTATCTTGGATCACATTTATAGACAAGCAAATTTCTAAATAGATACTAAATATGGATTTTGGCAGATTTTTTATCCAATTACTGTGCTTTGGCAATTGTACAATATTCATTATTCCATCTGATTGATGATTTCTTTCATTTAGATGTTCGGCTGCAGCAGAATATTTTTTCCAACATGTCACATATGCCTGAAATATTGTACAATTTGCCATGTTAATCAGGTTGTGGTACTAAACATAACCATAACAATAGTTAACTTGAACATTTGTAAAAAGTAGAAAACAAATAGACATGTTGTAGCCCTAGGGAAACAAACAAAAGCTTGACATTCAAAATGTACTTTCTTTTTCACACCACACAATCCAATAAATCAAAATTTCCATGGGAAAACTGTATACAAGTACTGTATAAGTATATTTTTATAAGCACTTTTAACCCATAGACACCGTTAGGACATTCCAGGCCATCCTAAAAGAGTTGAGATTTAACTGTGTTAGGACAGCTTGGAACGTTGTAATTTTTTCCGGTATCCTGCTTCCCCTCTGTGAGAGAATGAGCACTGGATCTGGCTGGGAGACTTGGCTAGCAACTCAGGCAGTCCCCCTGGATCCATACAGCGCTTAGCATCAGTGACGATAAGTCACTGATACAATGTGACAGCCAATGAGTGCAATCATTGGCTTGCAGTATTGTCTCTGCTTCCTTTCTTGCCTCAGTGTGATCTGAAGCGGGAGAGGAAGACAGATCAGCGATACAAAGTGCCCCACAAATTTATAGTGCTATACTATAAAAAGAATATTTAAAAAAAATATTTTTTTAACTGCTGATCACTGCATTATTACTTTGATCACTCTGATCAGTAAAATAGTATGGTTCAGTAGTTTTGGGGTATGATTTTTGGGGGTCATTTAAATTACAATTTAACCCTTTCTGTCATTCTTTTTTAGGTTTTAACCCTTTCCTGTTGTTTCTAATCACTGCCCTTTGACTGTGATCAGTCTGATTAGAGTGTTCTGTCTAATTAACCTTGTATTTTATTTCTTTTACTTTTTGTTAACCTTTTTGCTGTTTAAAGGACATCAAACCTAATTTTTTTCTTTCATGATTCAGATAGAGAATACCAATATAAACAAGTTTCTAATTTACTTCCATCATCTAATTTGCTTCTTTTTCTTGATATAGCACATATTTGCCTCATGTGATTGGCTCACCCATGTGCATTGCTATCTCTTTAACAAAGGATATCTAAAGAATGAAGCAAATTAGATTATAGAAGTAAATTGGAATGTTGCTTAAAATTGTATGCTCAATCTGAATTATGAAAGAATTGTTTTCGCTGGGAATTGGTAGCTAAAAAGGGAATTGGTGGGGGAAGTGGGAATTGGTGGGTGGGTTAAGGGATTTATTATTTGGTAGAAGTTAAAAAAAAATCCCCTTTTGCATTATAATATCATACTATACTGCAGAAGGGACTTCTTGCTTAGTATTCAGAAAGTGACACCTTATCTGATAGTGAAACTCTAACAGCATCAGATATAGAACCCCTAGGTGACACTTCTAATGATGGTGCTCCAAGCCTACTACTAGAATGTAAAAGGAGGCTTACAACAATTTCAGATAAATATTGGGTACCCGCAAACTTAACTGACCCTGAAATACCCCCATTTACGGAAACATCTGGCTTCACAAGCAGAATTTCAGTGTTCATTGATGGTATGAGCCAATACATTATTTTAACCTGATTCTCACTCACAACATGTTTAAGAACATAACTAGTTAAAAAATAATCAGTATCTGTCTGCAAATATTATTTGGCATATTTAACAATGTGTGAGCAGACATGTTATGAAGTGTGTCCGCCGCACATCGATAAATGCCGACAGCATACACTGTCGGCATTTATCATTGCACCAGCAGTTCTTGTAAACTGCTGGTGCAATGGCCGCCCCCTGCAGATTCGCAGCCAATCAGCCGCTAGCAGGGTATTCAAACAAATTGATTTCTATCTGCCGCCTCAGAGAAGGCGGACGAGTTATGGAGCAGCGGTCTTTAGACCTCAGCTTCATAACTTCTGTTTCCGGCAAGCCTGAAGGCTCGCCAGAAACAAGGGGCATCAAGTTCCATACAGAGCTTTATAAATATGCCACATTAAAAAGAACGCTTGGCACTCCACTGAGCTAACAAAAAATAAAATGTTTTGGGCACTGAACTTGGTAATGGGTATAGTGAAGAAACCAAGCATACGTTCCTACTGGCACCATCACCCCATCCTGGCTACCCCTCTTTCTCAGGAATTATGAAGAGGGATAGATATGAAAAGCTGGTATGGTTTATTCATTTTAATCATAATGTCCAGTGCCCACCTAGAAATGACCTCTTGCATAAAAGGCTATAAAAGATATGACCCCCGATCAAACACCTCTCTGAAAAGTTTTCAGAAAATGACACCTCTAACCAGAACATCTGTGTAGATGAATCTCTCATGAATATATTCCATCTAAGTTCTCACACTATGGAATCAAATTGTATCAACTGTGCGAATGCACTACAGGTTATAAATGGGCTTTTTTGCATTTATGAAGGAAAAAATGGCCATCTTGATCCACTGGTTGCCCAAATTTAATTGACACAAATGGCAAGATTGTGTGGGATCTCCTCCTACCGTTATTCCTGGGCATTTTGCATTTATGAAGTCAAAAATGTCCATTTTGATCCACTGGCTGCCCAGATTCAATTGGCACAAATGGCAAGATTGTGTGGGATCTCCTCCTACCTTTGCTGAACAAAGTCTACCATCTACGACTAGACAACTATAGCAGCATAGATTTATTTAAAAATGTATTTTTTTCTGAAACCCTAGTATGTGGCACAGTATGCAAAAATTGCACATATTTCCCACATAAGCTAACATATTGCAAAAAATTTAGAGGCATAACATCAGCTTTACGCCATGGTGAAATGCTGGCCCTTCAATTCACCTAAGTAAAAAAGTAGTTTCCAGCTATGTTGAAAAATTGACCTTTATTTTACATACAAGGACCAGTGAAGCAACGTTTCGGGCTAGCAATAAGCCCTTTCTCAAGCTTGAGAAAAATAAAGGTCAATTTTTCAACATAGCTGGAGACTACTTTTTTACTTGGATTTATATAGGCTTGGTAAGCCTTCTCTGTGCTTCTGTGAAGTGGGTGCTGTATTCCATTTGTTTGTTTCATGGATATACCTTCAATACACCTGACTAAAGCCTGTTACAAAAAATTAGCCATATATGTAAAGCAGAAAGGAGTCTCTTATGCATATGTGCTGTACAAAAAAGCAGGCACAGGGAAGCCATACACTCTCCTGAAATTTACAGCTTTTATCAGATATTTTGATCAACCAGACCCCTAAATCTTCCCAAGTTTCAATCAGAAAATGTTCAGATACTTTGCGGCAAGTACTTTCCTTCCAATACCTCCCCCACAGCCTGCAAAAAGTAAACCCAGTAAAAGTGCAGAGTCTACTACAAAAAATGAGCTAGGAGGGACACTGGCTACTATTGCCCTTCCAGCCCTTCTCTACAGACTGTTTCAGAATCTACCATACAGAGTTAAACTATTCATTCAAATGACTCTGTGTTCTTGATTCGTTCTATTTTTCCGTATTACTGACTTGTCCTGATTACTCTTTGTCCCAACTTATGGCTTGTTATAAGAACTACTCTGACTTTATGGATACTCCATAGTATGCCATAATGGGGAAACATATCTTTCCTAGGCTGCCATACTTTTTCAAATGCAGCATAGGCCCAGAAAATCAATGGGGGATATTTTTGTACTAGTGGGACATTAATGAAGACAAATATGGATGTTTTATAACAGTAAAATATATAAACAGCAAAAGTGCAATGGATGTCTGAAAAACGCAAAACAAAATATGACCACTAAATTTGGTCAGGTTTTGTGAATAAGTGGCTACAAAAAAAAGACTGAACTTACCTTTTTTGGTACTCTGGCCCAAAGTGTTTTCTGATGGATTGGAATACAGCTGTTGAATAGCCCAGGCAAGGTATAGTGGATGTTAATGCACCACAAATGCACTTAAACAGTTAAAGATAAATTAGCTTGTATGGATAATAATGGATTTGGATTTTAAAAAAGCATTGCAAGAAACTGTAAAATGGAAATGCTCATAGATTTAAATGGAGCCAATGTTGTCAACAATCTGATCAGAACAAATATTAAAATGAATCCTAAAATATGCAATTCAAAGGTGAAATATTATTATATTTCAATTACAGTTTAAAATGTACATTTTATTTATTATATATAGTGTTTAAAAACACATTTTTAACAGAAATTTAAAAATGCTAAATTATATGTAAAAAGAATATTAGCCAAATTATATTAGATTTTTTTTAGTAGAGATTCTTGTGTCCTTGATATAAGTTTACAGTGTCAACACAATCACAGCTCTGAAAATAAAACAGATATTCTTGCATAAATTAAATCTAAAATCAAAATTAATTAGCAAGATAACCCCATGTAGCTCTGTGAGTGGGCCCTTGCTTTGAACTATTTAAATATACATTAGAATTTTGCTTTATCATTAAATGTTAAAAGGTCATACAACCCCAAACGTACTATACAGCGTTTATGACAGTTTGTTTCCAATACACTGGGCTAAATTACAAGTAGAGCACAATCAAAAGCGCAGGGTGCACAACCTAGTGCAAAGAATAACACACAATTTAGTATTAAAAATGGATATTAAATATTATAATCAAAGCATCTTAATGTGGCCATTAAGATGCACCCTAAATTTTTAACGTATAGCTCAAGGGGTACACTGAGCACAAACAAAAATACCATAATAAAATGTAGCACTTTTTAACACCAAAAGTAAGCCATTATTATTATATAGTATAGTCCAGCACTACTTAGTGTTCGAGCAACATTCTACATGAGTTTTGCTGTTCACCTTTAAACAAGTCTATTATGTGAGGGAATTAGCGCACATGCGCTATCTGACATGCAGATGTTATTGCGCCCTAGACTATGGGGCCTATTTATCAAGCCGTCAACCGCAAATACGCTGGAATTCTGCAGCTTAATTGTGGAGAGCTTGATTCCCCTTAGTTATCAAAGCCTACAGACCAGCAAAAGTAGAATTTTGTGACGTAACATACGATCCGCCAGTCTCAGTCTGGCACAGATCGATGCTTGCGTCACTACAGATGTTCCGAATGCAAATGAGGGCCCAGGTTACCTGGTTTTCAATCCGCCGCCCTGGAGGCGGTGGATTCCATAGGAATCAATGGGAGTCTGAAAGCAGCGAAAGCTTATGTTCGCTGCTGCCCAATATCCCATTGATTGCTATGGGAGAATAAAGTAACGTTTATACCTAACACCCTAACATGTACCCCGAGTCTAAACACCCCTAATCTGCCGCCCCCTACACCGCCGCCACCTACATTATACTTATTAACCCCTAATCTGCCACCCCCTACACCGCTGCCACCTACATAAAGTTATTAACCCATATCCTGCCGCTCCCGGAGCCTACCGCAACGAAATAAATGTATTAACCCCTAAACCACCAGCCCCCCCACATCGCCATAAACTAAATTAACTTATTAACCCCTAAACCTAACAACCCGCTAACTTTATATTAAATATTAACTCATCCCTATCTTATAATAAATTTAAACTTACCTTTATAATTAAATTAAACTATATTAAACTACTAATTAACCTATTCTAACTATTATAATAAAATTACATTAAACTATATTAAATTAATAATTAACCTACCCTAACTATTATAATAAAATTACATTAAACTATATTAAATGAATAACCTACCCTAACTATTATAATAAAATTACATTAAATTATATTAAATTAATAATTAATCCAACCTAACTTTTAAACTAAAATTGCATTAAACTATATTAAAATAAAAATAAATCTAACCTAACTTTTATAAAAAAATTACATAAAACTACAAATTAAAATAACTATATATTAATATTTAATCACCTAACCCTACTCAAATAATTTAAATCTACACTAAAAAAAATACTAAGTTACCAAAAACTAACAACTAAGTTACAAAAAATAACAAACACTAAGGCCTAGATTTGGAGTTTGGCGGTAGCCGTGAAAACCAGCGTTAGAGGCTCCTATCGCTGGTTTTAGGCTACCTCCGGTATTTGGAGTCAGTCAAAAAAGGGTCTAACGCTCACTTTTCAGCCGCGACTTTTCCATACCGCAGATCCCCTTACGTCAATTGCGTATCCTATCTTTTCAATGGGATCTTTCTAATCCGGTATTTAGAGTCGTGGCTGAAGTGAGCGTTAGAAATCTAATGACAAAACTCCAGACGCAGAGAAAAGCCAGGAGTTAAGAGCTTTCTGGGCTAACGCCGGTTCATAAAGCTCTTAACTACTGTGCTCTAAAGTACACTAACACCCATAAACTAACTATGTACCCCTAAACCGAGGCCCCCCCCCACCATCGCTGCCACTCGATTCAATTTTTTAACCCCTAATATGCCGACCGCCACCTACGTTATAGTTATGTACCCCTAATCTGCTGCCCCTAACACCGCTGACCCCTATATTATATTTATTAACCCCTAACCTGCCCCCCACAACGTCGCAGCCAGCTACATACAATAATTAACCCCTAATCTTCCGACCGCAAAGAGTCGCCACCTACGTTATCCTTATGTACCCCTAATCTGCTGCCCCTAACACTCTAACATGTACCCCGAGTCTAAACAACCCTAGCCTTACACTTATTAACCCCTAATCTGCCGTCCCCGCTATCGCTGACCCCTGCATATTATTATTAACCCCTAATCTGCCGCTCCGTAAACCGTCGCTACTTACATTATCCATATGTACCCCTAATCTGCTGCCCCTAACACCGCCGACCCCTATATTATATTTATTAACCCGTAATCTGCCCCCCACAACGTCGCCTCCACCTGCCTACACTTATTAACCCCTAATCTGCTGAGCGGACCTGAGCGCTACTATAATAAAGTTATTAACCCCTAATCCGCCTCACTAACCCTATAATAAATAGTATTAACCCCTAATCTGCCCTCCCTAACATCGCCGACACCTAACTTCAATTATTAACCCCTAATCTGCCGACTGGAGCTCACCGCTATTCTAATAAATGTATTAACCCCTAAAGCTAAGTCTAACCCTAACACTAACACCCCCCTAAGTTAAATATAATTTAAATCTAACGAAATTAATTAACTCTTATTAAATAAATTATTCCTATTTAAAGCTAAATACTTACCTGTAAAATAAATCCTAATATAGCTACAATATAAATTATAATGATATTATAGCTATTTTAGGATTAATATTTATTTTACAGGTAACTTTGTATTTATTTTAACAAGGTACAATAGCTATTAAATAGTTAAGAACTATTTAATAGCTAAAATAGTTAAAATAATTACAAATTTACCTGTAAAATAAATTCTTACCTAAGTTACAATTAAACCTAACACTACACTATCAATAAATAAATTAAATAAAATACCTATAATTATCTACAATTAAACCTAACACTACACTATCAATAAATAAATTAAATACAATTCCTACAAATAAATACAATGAAATAAACTAACTAAAGTACAAAAAATAAAAAAGAACTAAGTTACAAAAAATAAAAAAATATTTACAAACATTAGAAATATATTAGAACAATTTTAAACTAATTACACCTACTCTAAGCCCCCTAATAAAATAACAAAGCCCCCCAAAATAAAAAAATGCCCTACCCTATTCTAAATTACTACAGTTCAAAGCTCTTTTACCTTACCAGCCCTGAACAGGGCCCTTTGCGGGGCATGCCCCAAGAAGTTCAGCTCTTTTGCCTGTAAAAAAAAACATACAATACCCCCCCAACATTACAACCCACCACCCACATACCCCTAATCTAACCCAAACCCCCCTTAAATAAACCTAACACTAAGCCCCTGAAGATCTCCCTACCTTGAGTCGTCTTCAATCAGCCGAGCCAAATTCTTCATCCAAGCGGAGCAAGAAGAGGTCCTCCATCCAGTAGAAGTCTTCATCCAAGTGGGGCAGAAGAGGTCTTCCATCCGATTGAAGTCTTCATCCAAGAGGCATCTTCTATCGTCATCCATCCGGAGCGGAGCGGCAGCATCCTGAAGACCTCCGACGCGGAACATCCATCCTGGCCGACGACTGAACGACGAATGACGGTTCCTTTAAATGACGTCATCCAAGATGGCGTCCCTCGAATTCCGATTGACTGATAGGATTCTATCAGCCAATCGGAATTAAGGTAGGAATATTCTGATTGGCTGATGGAATCAGCCAATCAGAATCAAGTTCAATCCGATTGGCTGATCCAATCAGCCAATCAGATTGAGCTCGCATTCTATTGGCTGTTCTGATCAGCCAATAGAATGCGAGCTCAATCTGATTGCCTTATTCAATCAGCCAATCAGATTTTTCCTACCTTAATTCCGATTGGCTGATAGAATCCTATCAGCCAATCGGAATTCAAGGAACGCCATCTTGGATGACGTCATTTAAAGGAACCGTCATTCGTCGTTCAGTCGTCGGCCAGGATGGATGTTCCGCGTTGGAGGTCTTCAGGATGCTGCCGCTCCGCTCCGGATGACGATAGAAGATGGCTCTTGGATGAAGACTTTAATCGGATGGAAGACCTCTTCTGCCCCGCTTGGATGAAGACTTCTACCAGATGGAGGACCTCTTCTTGCTCCGCTTGGATGAAGAATTTGGCTCGGCTGGGAGAAGACGACTCAAGGTAGGGAGATCTTCAGGGGCTTAGTGTTAGGTTTATTTAAGGGGGGTTTGGGTTAGATTAGGGGTATGTGTGTGGTGGGTTGTAATGTTGGGGGGGTATTGTATGGTTTTTTTTACAGGCAAAAGAGCTGAACTTCTTGGGGCATGCCCCGCAAAGGGCCCTGTTCAGGGCTGGTAAGGTAAAAGAGCTTTGAACTTTAGTAATTTAGAATAGGGTAGGGCATTTTTTTATGTTGGGGGGCTTTGTTATTTTATTAGGGGGCTTAGAGTAGGTGTAATTAGTTTAAAATTGTTGTAATATATTTCTAATGTTTGTAAATATTTTTTTATTTTTTGTAACTTAGTTCTTTTTTATTTTTTGTACTTTAGTTAGTTTATTTCATTGTATTTATTTGAAGGAATTGTATTTAATTTATTTATTGATAGTGTAGTGTTAGGTTTAATTGTAACTTAGGTTAGGATTTATTTTACAGGTAATGTTGTAATTATTTTAACTATTTTAGCTATTAAATAGTTCTTAACTATTTAATAGCTATTGTACCTGGTTAAAATAAATACAAAGTTGCCTGTAAAATAAATATTAATCCTAAAATAGCTATAATATCATTATAATTTATATTGTAGCTATATTAGGATTTATTTTACAGGTAAGTATTTAGCTTTAAATAGGAATAATTTATTTAATAAGAGTTAATTTATTTCGTTAGATTAAAATTATATTTAATTTAGGGGGGTGTTAGTGTTAGGGTTAGACTTAGCTTTAGGGGTTAATACATTTATTAGAATAGCGGTGAGCTCCAGTCGGCAGATTAGGGGTTAATAATTGAAGTTAGGTGTCGGCGATGTTAGGGAGGGCAGATTAGGGGTTAATACTATTTATTATAGGGTTAGTGAGGCGGATTAGGGGTTAATAACTTTATTATAGTAGCGCTCAGGTCCGCTCAGCAGATTAGGGGTTAATAAGTGTAGGCAGGTGGAGGCGACGTTGTGGGGGGCAGATTACGGGTTAATAAATATAATATAGGGGTCGGCGGTGTTAGGGGCAGCAGATTAGGGGTACATAGGGATAATGTAAGTAGCGACGGTTTTCGGAGCGGCAGATTAGGGGTTAATAATAATATGCAGGGGTCAGCGATAGCGGGGACAGCAGATTAGGGGTTAATAAGTGTAAGGCTAGGGGTGTTTGAGACTCGGGGTACATGTTAGAGTGTTAGGTGCAGACGTAGGAAGTGTTTCCCCATAGCAAACAATGGGGCTGCGTTAGGAGCTGAACGCTGCATTTTTGCAGGTGTTAGGTTTTTTTTCAGCTCAAACAGCCTCATTGTTTCCTATGGGGGAATCGTGCACGAGCACGTTTTTTAGGCTGGCCGCGTCCGTAAGCAACTCTGGTATCGAGAGTTGCAGTGGCGTTAAATATGCTCTACGCTCCTTTTTTGGAGCCTAACGCAGCCATTCTGTGGACTCTCAATACCAGAGTTATTTAAAAGGTGCGGCCAGAAAAAAGCCAGCGTTAGCTACGTGGGTCATTACCGACAAAACTCTAAATCTAGCCGTAAGTTACACAAAAAATAAACACTAAGTTGCAAAAAATAAAAAATAAATTATCAAAGCTTTAAACTAATTACACCTAATCTAAGGGCCCTATGAAAGTAAAAAAGCCCCCCCAAAATAAAAAAAATCCTAGCCTACAATAAACTACAAAAACCCCTTAAAAGGCCCAAGTTGTAATCTAAAACTAAAACCCACCCAATAAACCCTTAAAAAATCCTAACACTAAGCCCAGAAGATTTACTTACAGTTTTGAAGATCCGACATCCATCCTCCAAAAAGCCGGGAGAAGTCCTCAACGAAGCGGCCAAAGTCTTCATCCAGACGGCATCTTCTATCTTCATCCAGACGGCATCTTCTATCTTCATCCTTCCGGCGCGGAGCGGCTCCATCTTCAAGACATCTGACGCGGAGCATCCTCTTCTTTCCGACGACTACCGATGAATGAACGTTCCTTTAAATGACGTCATCCAAGATGGCGTCCCTTAGATTCCGATTGGCTGATATAATTCTATCAGCCAATCAGAATTAAGGTTGAAAAATCCTATTGGCTGTTGTAATCAGCCAATAGAATTGAGCTTTCATTTCATCCTATTGGCTGATCCAATCAACCAATAGAATGCGAGCTCAATCCTATTTGCTGATTGGATCAGCCAATAGGATGAAAGCTCAATCCTATTGGCTGATTGCAACAGCCAAAAGGATTTTTTCAACCTTAATTCGGATTGGCTGATAGAATTCTATCAGCCAATCGGAATCTAAGGGACTCCATCTTGGATGACATCATTTAAAGGAACCTTCATTCGTCGGTAGTCTTCGGAAAGAAGAGGATGCTCCTCGTCGGATGTCTTGAAGATGGAGCCGCTCCGCGCCGGATGTATGAAGATAGAAGATGCCGTCTGGATGAAGACTTCTACGGACTTGGATGAAGACTTCGGCTGCTTCGTTGAGGACTTCTCCCAACTTCTTGGAGGATGGATGTCAGATCTTCAAAACTGTAAGTAAATCTTCTGGGGTTAGTGTTAGGATTTTTTAAGTTTTTGGGTGGGTTTTAGTTTTAGATTAGGACTTGGGCTGCAATAGAGCTAAATGCCCTTTTAAGGGCAATGCCCATCCAAATGCCCTTTTCAGGGCAATAGGGAGCTTAGTTTTTTTTTAGTTATCTTTTTATTTGAGGGGTTGGTTGTGTGGGTGGTGGGTTTTACTGTTGGGGGGTATTTGTATTTTTTTTTTACAGGTAAAAAACTGATTACTTTGGGTAAATTTTATTGTAGGCTAGGGGTTTTTTTTATTTGGGGGGGGGGGGGGCTTTTTTATTTACATAGGGCCCTTAGATTAGGTGTAATTAGTTTAAAGCTTTGATAATTTTTTTTTTATTTTTTTTAACTTAGTGTTTATTTTTTTGTGTAACGTAGTGTTTGTTATTTTTTGTAACTTAGTTGTTAGTTTTTGGTAACTTAGTAATTTTTTAGTGTAGATTTAAATTATTTGAGTGGGGTTAGGTGTTTAAATATATAATATAGTTATTTTAATTTGTAGTTTTATTAAATTTTAGTATAAAAGTTAGCTTAGATTAATTTTTATTTTAATATAGTTTAATGTAATTTTAGTTTAAAAGTTAGGTTGGATTAATTATTAATTTAATATAGTTTAATGTAATTTTATTATAATAGTTAGGGTAGGTTAATTATTAATTTAATATAGTTTAATGTAATTTTATTGTAACAGTTAGAATAGGTTAATTAGTAGTTTAATATAGTTTAATTTAATTCTAAAGGTAAGTTTAAATTTATTATAAGATAGGGATGAGTTAATATTTAATATAAAGTTAGTGGGCTGTTAGGTTTAGGGGTTAATAGGTTCATTTAGTTTATGGCGATGTGGGGGGCTGGCGGTTTAGGGGTTAATACATTGATTTAGTTGCGGTGGGCTCCGGGAACGACAGGATATGGGGTTAATAATTTTATATAGGTGGCAGCAGTGTAGGGGGCGGCAGATTAGGGGTTAATAAGTATAATATAGGTGGCGGTGGGCTCTGGGAGTGGAGGAATAGGGGTTAATAAGTTTATTAGAGTGGCAGTGGGCTCCGGGAGCGGCGGTTTAGGGCTTAATAACTTTATTTAGTTGCGGCAGGGTCCGGGAGCGACGGGATAGGGGTTAAACAGTTTAGTATAGTGTGGGTGTTTAGTGACAGTATACAAATAAAGCTGGGAAAAAGCTGAAGAGCAGCAAGATCGATGACTGTTAGTTAACAACAGTCCGCTGCTCATCGCCCCATACTTGGTGCGCGGCTTCTTGACAGCTTTTTGGTAACTATGGAGAGCGTATTCAGGTCCGCGGTCACAATGTTAAGCGATGTTAGGCGAGTGTATTGGTGCCGGCGAATGCAGCACAGTTGAAGGCTTGATAAGTAGGCCTCTATCACTCAAACAATAAAAAATAACTTTTGAATTGTAATATAAGCACAAAAATAGAAGCGTTATTAATTGTGCTTGAGCGATACACAATAGCATGATTCCAAAATAGCGCTAATACTTGTAATCTAGGCCTCCATGTTTTAGAATCATATTTTTGCATTAAAAGTAACATTTTCACCCTCTCTTGACAAACCCAGTCCTTGTTGACATCAACCCCTTAACCGATAATGATGTATATATACATTGTGCAGTACTTTGCTTATTGTATAGCACAATGTATATATATATATATATATATATATATATATATATATATATATACATATATACATACACGTCTGAGCAGCAGGAACCTCCAGTAGTCTCGACTTTTAAGTTACAGCCAAGAGCTGGAGTTCCTGAGCTCATGGCATCTGCCTGCATATGGAACTTGAGTGCGATCTGTGCTGCGGTTCCATATGAAGGCAGATGCCAGATCGTTATAGCCGGTGATACTGTAAGTCACCATCTGTAACAATCATCTGCTGGGAAGTGTGGGAGGGAATCCAGGAGGTGGGTGGACAATCCAACAGCAGAGGGGGAAGGGCCCTACACTGCGGACATTTCTTTAAGGGAAGGATAGGGAGCTACATTACAAAAAAAGGGGGGTGGGGGATCCCTAACTAATGATCATGGGGGGGAGGTGGGAAACCACTACACTACAGAAAGTATTAGAAAAAATGAAACATTGTATAAAAAAGTGTTTATTAGGTACTATCAGACAGCTGCCACTACCTAAGATGGCGGACACTAGTTAGAGGGGGGAGGGTTAGAGAGCTGTTTGGGAGGAATCAGGGGTTGGAGGCTAAGGGGGGATTCCACACAAAAAAAATGGTTTAAATCTTTATATTGGCAGACTATCTGCCAGTACCTAAGATAGTGATTACTTGTGGGGGGGGTGAGGGAGGGTAGAGAGCTGTATGAATAATAGAAGTGTGGTGTGCCTCTGCAATTAGCAGCCTTCTAATTACCAAAAAAAAAAAAATGATTGCACAAGCGGTATGTAAATAATTTCAGTGAGAAACCCAAAGTTTGTGAAAAAGTTTACGTTTTTTTTTTATATGATCACATTTGGCAAAATGGTGAAATATACCAAAATGAGCCTAGATCAATACCTTGGGTTCTCTACTTAATATATATATATATATATATATATATATATATATATATATATATATATATATATATATATATATATATATATATATCAGCAAAATTGAAAAAAGACCAGTGAGTGTTTTTTTCAATTTTGCTGATGAATTTTCCCACATAGCACCCTGGCAGCTGATGGTATTTGGTGGGAGTGCATATACCCTCTCTTGTTCTTGGCTATATATATATATATATATATATATATATATAGTTTTGATAGGTAAATAAAAAAAATCAAGGCTCTATTTCTGTTTAAATGAAGTGATAGCAAAAATGCTAAAAATTCTCCAGTATTTTGGACAAGTTGTTCTCTAAAAGTCCCGGTAGTCAAAGAGTTAAACCCTTCAGTAGCAGGGGTTTCAGAAATGTTTCTAATCACTGGAAGCCAGACACATTTTTGTATTTTTCCAATGTATTTATTTAGACAACTATATAATATTTTAGCAGTTCAGCTTTTATATTATGTCTTTTGAACTGTATTTTATTATTTAAGATATGATACAATAAACCATATAAACAAGTTTTTTGTTTTCCAAATTATACAACCTGTTTTAACAAACTCCAACCTCTCTGCAAGTAAACTGCCAATGAGATTTAACCGAATATAAATATGTTTTCTAAAAGTACACACCTTAAGCAATAATAAAACAACAAAAAAAAAGATCTAGGAATTGACTTTATAAATAGGTGTACTTAAAAAAAAAAAACTTCTTTCATCTTCATTCATTCACTTGGCACAATATTCATAACATGTTAGTAAGGAGAAAAGAAAGAAGTGATAATTAGGAATGTTCCATATCTTCTGAGCATATGAATACCAAGCATGTACACAATTTCCTTTTATTTTAATTTACACCATTGATTTGTAAAAAAACGTTACATTTTATATTTGTTCATCTGCTTTTTGTGTTTGTTCAAAACTATCACCAGTTTTAGCAGATTTATTTCAGTGCTCCATTTATGGACCAGATGCCCCATGTGACAGCTTATTCTTTGGGTAGCAGTGAAAAAGAGGTGGCTGACTGTGCTGTGCAGTATAAGTGCCAGATGCAACTTTTGCCAACAGCTGTGGATCCCAAGTGGCAGCTTGGGATCTAAGAAACTTGTCCACCGCACCTTGCTGCGAGCAGATAGCATTCTGTGTCTGCATTTAACATTGCACAAGCATTGCACCAGCAATGCTAGTGCAATACTACCCCCTGCATGCTGGTGGCCAATCGGCTGCTAACAGGGCTATCAATCATCTCAATCGATATGATTTAATCTGCCACCTTTTAGGTGATGGACAGATTAAAGAACCGTTGGTTTTGAGACCTCTGCTACTCAACTATTGTTTCATGCAACCTTCCGAAGCAACAATCACTGCTTTATAAATGGAGCCCAATGTCTTAGACACTGCACCCACATTTCACACCTTTCACCATTGCAGTGCCTAAAAACTGGTGATAGATTTTTTATCAAACAAGAAACAATTTTCATGTAATATGAATTCCAAAAGGTACCTCACAAAATTCGTATTTTCTATGTATTCCATATCTCTTTTTCATATAGTATTTACAGGCTTTGATTCAATTCTGGTGTGGTATTGATAAGTATAATGCTTCAATAGCCACCAAGAGAGTATTCTCCCTCACCATTAGACCATCCAATTTTTTCAAGACATCACTGGTTTCATTCAGGTAAGATGGCTATGACTCAAAAATGGTTGCAAGCATTAATCAATGTATTTGGAGAATTTTTCATTCAAACTCCCCAGGCCCCAAATAATTGGTCTACCCAGTGAGGGGGGTCTCCTCTTCTATAATTTAGGTAGTTTATAGAATATCTAAGAGGATGAAAAGACAAGGGGCGCCAACATAGTGTGAATCAGTTTACAACAACTGTAAAACAATAATTTGCATAGAAAAATAGAGTGGCACCTTGAATCAACTAGGTGCATGCAGGCAGGCTGACATTCAGGACCAGCAGTCAGTACGCTGGAGGTCTCACCCGGGAGACCTGTGGATAAGTAGAGAGAGGTAGATGAGATCAGCTGTGAATCGTGAAGTAAGCCGGATCGCCAATGGAGAAATTCAAATGGCTGTGTTGGTTTTCCCAAAGTGCTGCTCACACGATCGGACTTAATCCCAAGCAAACTGACAATGTCAGTATAAGGAAAATGCTGTTTAAAATCCAACTGGATAAAAGCACTGCAGGCAGCAGTAATAAAATAGCAAAGAACCGGGTCTGTATAAAAACAAGGTATTTATTTGCTACGCGTTTCTCAGTCCGTAAAGGACCGTTTCATCAGGCATATACAAAGGTGTTTAACAGGTTACTATTTATACCTGACAGTGACCCGGAATCTGATGTGGAGGTCGTCTCCATACAATTGACAACAAAGAATTTTAAAATACATTAAAAATTGAACATATATCGATGTTGTGTTAAGCAGCATTCAGAGTACATGTGCATGTCATAAACTTCCAAAGAGAAACATATACATAAAACAAAAACAGCAATATTTGCATTGATGAGTGACACCTGTGATGACGTTTCTAAAAGTGTATGGCCCATATATGTATTCTTAAAATGTGATCATTTTGTGGCTGTTCCCTCTTATGTATAATTGGGTTATATCTAAAATTAGATCCCGATAAGGACTAATACTTTGTCTATATTAAAAATAATGAACGCTAAACTACATCCACCGACTATGACCGTCTAATTAAACTTAGACAATTAGAAACTTACGCGTAGCAAATAAATACCTTGGTTTTATACAGACCCGGTTCTTTGCTATTTTATTACTGCTGCCTGCAGTGCTTTTATCCAGTTGGATTTTAAACAGCATTTTCCTTATACTGACATTGTCAGTTTGCTTGGGATTAAGTCCAATCGTGTGAGCAGCACTTTGGGAAAACCAACACAGCCGTTTGAATTTCTCCATTGGCGATCCGGCTTACTTCACGATTCACAGCTGATCTCATCTACCTCTCTCTACTTATCCACAGGTCTCCCGGATGAGACCTCCAGCATACTGACTGCTGGCCCTGAATGTCAGCCTGCCTGCACGCACCTAGTTGATTCAAGGTGCCACTCTATTTGTGAGTAGATTCTATGCAAATTATTGTTTCTCCAACATTGGTGTGTCCGGTCCACGGCGTCATCCATTACTTGTGGGAATATTCTCTTCCCCAACAGGAAATGGCAAAGAGCACAGCAAAAGCTGTCCATATAGCCCCTCCTCAGGCTCCGCCCCCCGTCATTCTCTTTGCCGCTCTGAACAAGTAGCATCTCCACGGAGATGGTGAAGAGTATGTGGTGTTTAATTGTAGTTTTTTATTCTGCTATCAAGAGTTTGTTATTTTAAAATAGTGCCGGTTTGCACTATTTACTCTAAAACAGAAAGGGATGAAGAGTTCTGTTTAAAAGAGGAGTATGATTTTAGCAGCAGTAACTAAAATCAATTGCTGTTCCCACGCAGGACTGTTGAGCCCAGAGAACTTCAGTTGGGGGGAACAGTTAGCAGACTTTTCTGCTCAAGGTATGACTAGTCCATTTTCTAACAAGACTGTGTAATGCTAGAAGACTGTCATTTTCCCTCTTGGGGATCGGTAAGCCATTTTCTTAGACTCTTAACAGAATGAAGGCTTATAATGGGCTATACACTGGTTGACACTCTTATGGGCTAAATCGATTGCTTTATTTAAGTTTTTTATGAAATCTAGAGGTGATTTATAAAACTTTTATTGTGGGAGAACGTTTTTAGGCGCCAGGCAGTTGTTTAGACACCTTTCCAGTCAGGAAGAGCCTTTCACTATAGTAGGCAGAGCCTCATTTGTGCGCCATAATTGTGCAGTTTCTTTTGGATGCAGTGCATGCAGCTGCATGTGAGAGGGTCTGGTGATCATTGAAAACGTTCCTGGAAGGCTTAATTTGGTATCGTATAACTCCTAAGGACAGGTGAAGTTGCAGCAAACGCTGTGGCTGGGACTGTAGTGGGGTTAAAAATTGTTATTTGAGTAAACGGCTCCGGTTTCCTCATTTAAGGGGTTAAAAGCTTGAAAATTGGGGTGCAATACTTTTAAGGCATTAAGACACTGTGGTGAAAATTTGGTAAAGATTGGATATTTCCTTCATAGTTTTTCACACATTCAGAAATAAAGTGTGCTCTGTTTAACATTTAAAGAGACAGTAACGGTTTTGTTTTAAAACGTTTTTTTTTGCATTATTAGCCTGTTTAAGCCTGTCTAACATGTCTGTACCTTCAGATAGAACATGTTCTGTATGTATGGAGGCCAAGGTGGTCCCCCCTTCAAATGTATGTGATAATTGTGCCATAGCGACCAGACAAAGTAAGGACAGTACTGTCACATTTAATAAGGTTGCCCAAGATGATTCCTCAAATGAAGGTAGTGGGGATAGTTCATCATCCTCTCCTTCTGTGTCAACACCAGTTATTCCCGCGCAGGCGACCCCTAGTACATCTAGCACGCCAATGCTTGTTACTATGCAACAATTAACGGCAGTAATGGATAATTCCATAGCTAATATTTTATCCAAAATGCCAGCATTTCAGAGAAAGCGTGATTGCTCAGTTTTAAATACAGTGGAGCAAGAAGGCGCTGACGATAGTTTATCTGTCATACCCTCACACCAGTCAGAAGTGGCAGTGAGGGAGGGTTTGTCGGAGGGAGAACTTTCAGATTCAGGAAGAATTTCTTAACAGGCAGAACCTGACGTTGTGACATTTAAATTTAAGTTAGAGCATCTCTGCGCATTACTTAAGGAGGTGCTATCTACTCTGGATGATTGTGACTCTTTGGTCATTCCAGGAAAATTGTGCAGGATGGACACATTCTTAGAGGTCCCGGTGCACCCTGATGCCTTCCCGATCCCTAAAAGGGTGGCGGACATAGTGAATAAGGAGTGGGAGAGACCAGGCATACCCTTTGTCCCACCTCCTATATTTAAGAAATTGTTCCCCATGGTCGACCCAAGGAAGGACACATGGCAGACAGTCCCTAAGGTTGAGGGGGCAGTTTCTACCCTAGCTAAGCGCACGACTATCCCCATTGAGGACAATTGTGCTTTCAAAGATCCTATGGATAAAAAATTGGAGGGTTTGCTTAAAAAGATTTTTGTGCAGCAAGGTTACCTCCTCCAACCAATTTCGTGCATTATTCCTGTCACTACGGCGGCGTGTTTCTGGTTCGATGAACTAGAAAAGTCGCTTAACATGGAGACTCCATATGAGGAAGTCATGGACAGAATTCACGCACTTAAGTTAGCTAATTCCTTTTATTTTAGATGCCGCTTTGCAATCAGCGAGATTAGCGGCGAAAAATTCAGTGTTTGCAATTGTGGCGTGCAGAGCGCTCTGGCTAAAGTCTTGGTCGGCGGATGTATCTTCCAAGACAAAATTGCTTAATATCCCTTTCAAAAGTAAGACCCTTTTTGGGCCGGAATTGAAAGAAATTATTTCAGACATCACTGGGGGAAAGGGCCATGCCCTCCCACAGGATAGGCCTTTCAAGGCTAAGAATAAGTCCAATTTTCGTTCCTTTCGCATTTTCAGGAACGGACCGGCTTATAACTCTGCAGCCTCTAGACAAGAGGGTAACACTTCCCAGACTAAACCAGCTTGGAAACCAATGCAAGGCTGGAACAAGGGTTAACAGGCCAAGAAGCCTGCTGCTGCTACCAAGACAGCATGAAGGGGTAGCCCCCGATCCGGGACCGGAACTAGTAGGGGGCAGACTCTCTCTCTTTGCTCAGGCTTGGGCAAGAGATGTTCCAGATTCCTGGGCACTAGAAATAGTCTCTCAGGGTTATCTTCTAGAATTCAAGGAACTACCAAGGTTCTCCCCAAGGGTCAGGGGTTTTACTCAAACCTGTTTGTAGTCCCCAAAAAAGAGGGAACTTTCAGACCAATTCTGGATTTAAAAATTCTAAACAAATTCCTCAGAGTTCCATTGTTCAAAATGGAAACCATTCGAACAATTTTACCTACAATCCAGGAGGGTCAATATATGACTACCGTGGATTTAAAGGATGCGTACCTACATATTCCTATCCACAAAGATCATCATCAGTTCCTAAGGTTTGCCTTTCTGGACAAACATTATCAGTTTGTGGCTCTTCCATTCGGTTTAGCTACTGCTCCCAGAATTTTCACAAAGGTGCTAGGGTCCCTTCTGGCGGTTCTAAGACTGAGGGGCATTGCAGTGGCACCTTATCTAGACGACATTCTAATTCAAGCGTCATCTCTTTCCAAGGCAAAGGCTCATACAGACATTGTTCTAGCCTTTCTCAGATCTCAAGGGTGGAAGGTGAACGTAGAAAAGAGTTCCCTGTCTCCGTCAACAAGAGTTCCCTTTTTGGGAACAATAATAGATTCTTTAGAAATGAAGATCTTCCTGACAGAAGTCAGAAAGTCAAAGCTTCTAAATGCTTGTCAAGTTCTTCACTCTATTCTGCAGCCTTCCATAGCTCAGTGCATGGAAGTAGTAGGGTTGATGGTTGCAGAAATGGACATAGTTCCTTTTGCTCGAATTCATCTAAGACCATTACAACTGTGCATGCTCAATCAGTGGAATGGGGACTATGCAGACTTGTCTCCAAAGATTCAAGTAGACCAGATGACCAGAGACTCACTCCGTTGGTGGTTGACCCACGATCACCCGTCTCAGGGAGTGAGTTTCCGCAGACCAGAGTGGGTCATTGTCACGACCGACGCCAGTCTATTAGGCTGGGGCGCGGTCTGGGATTCCCTGAAAGCTCAGGGTCTATGGTCTTGGGAAGAGTCTCTTCTCCCGATAAACATCCTGGAACTGAGAGCGATATTCAATGCTCTCCGGGCTTGGCCTCAACTAGCGAAGGCCGGATTCATAAGATTCCAGTCAGACAACATGACGACTGTAGCTTACATCAACCATCAGGGAGGAACAAAGAGTTCCTTGGCGATGAGAGAGGTATCCAAGATCATCAAATGGGCGGAGGATCACTCCTGCCATCTATCTGCAATTCACATCCCAGGGGTAGACAACTGGGAGGCGGATTATCTGAGTCGTCAGACTTTCCATCCGGGGGAGTGGGAACTCCACCCGGAGGTATTTGCCCAGTTGACTCAATTATGGGGCATTCAAGACATGGATCTGATGGCGTCTCGTCAGAACTTCAAAGTTCCTTGTTACGGGTCCAGATCCAGGGATCCCAAGGCGACTCTAGTGGATGCATTAGTGGCGCCTTGGTCATTCAACCTAGCTTATGTGTTTCCACCGTTCCCTCTCCTTCCCAGGCTCGTAGCCAGGATCAAACAGGAGAAGGCCTCAGTGATTCTGATAGCTCCTGCGTGGCCACGCAGGACTTGGTATGCAGACCTGGTGAATATGTCATCGGCTCCACCATGGAAGCTACCTTTGAGACAGGATCTTCTAGTACAAGGTCCATTCGAACATCCAAATCTAGTCTCTCTGCAGCTGACTGCTTGGAAATTGAACGCTTGATTTTATCCAAGCGTGGGTTTTCAAATTCAGTGATAAATACTCTGGTCCAAGCCAGAAAACCTGTGACTAGAAAGATTTACCATAAAATATGGAAAAAATATATCTGTTGGTGTGAATCCAAGGGATTCTCCTGGAGTAAGATTAAAATTCCTAAGATCCTCTCCTTTCTCCAAGAAGGTTTGGATAAGGGATTGTCAGCGAGTTCTCTAAAAGGACAGATTTCTGCTTTATCTGTCTTGTTACACAAACGACTGGCAGCTGTGCCAGATGTACAAGCTTTTGTACAGGCTTTGGTCAGAATCAAGCCTGTTTACAGACCCATGACTCCTCCTTGGAGTCTAAATTTAGTTATTTCAGTTCTTCAAGGGGTTCCGTTTGAACCTTTGCATTCCATAGATATCAAGTTACTATCTTGGAAAGTTCTGTTTTTGGTTGCTATTTCCTCTGCTAGAAGAGTTTCTGAATTATCTGCTTTGCAGTGTAATCCACCCTATCTGGTGTTCCATTCAGATAAGGTTGTTTTGCGTACTAAGCCTGGTTTTCTTCCGAAAGTTGTTTCCAACAGGAATATTAACCAGGAAATAGTTGTTCCTTCTTTGTGTCCGAATCCAGTTTCAAAGAAGGAACGTTTGTTGCACAATTTAGATGTAGTTCGTGCTTTAAAGTTCTATTTAGAAGCAACTAAGGATTTTAGACAAACCTCATCTTTGTTTGTCGTTTACTCTGGTAAGAGGAGAGGACAAAAAGCTACTGCTACCTCTCTTTCTTTCTGGCTGAAAAGCATTATCCGATTGGCTTATGAGACTGCCGGATGGCAGCCTCCTGAACGAATCACAGCTCACTCCACTAGGGCTGTGGCTTCCACATGGGCCTTCAAGAACGAGGCTTCTGTTGATCAGATATGTAAGGCAGCGACTTGGTCTTCTCTGCACACTTTTGCCAAATTCTACAAATTTGATACTTTTGCTTCTTCGGAGGCTGTTTTTGGGAGAAAGGTTTTGCAAGCCGTGGTGCCTTCCGTTTAGGTAACCTGATTTGCACCCTCCCTTCATCCGTGTCCTAAAGCTTTGGTAATGGTTCCCACAAGTAATGAATGACGCCATGGACCGGACACACCAATGTTGGAGAAAATAGAATTTATGCTTACATGATAAATTACTTTCTCCAACGGTGTGTCCGGTCCACGGCCCGCCCTGGTTTTTTAATCAGGTTTGAAAAATGTCTTTATCTATACACTACAGTCACCACGGCACCCTATAGTTTCTCCTTTTTTTCTCCTAACCGTCGGTCAAATGACTGGGGGGCGGAGCCTGAGGAGGGGCTATATGGACAACTTTTGCTGTGCTCTTTGCCATTTCCTGTTGGGGAAGAGAATATTCCCACAAGTAATGGATGACGCCGTGGACCAGACACACCGTTGGAGAAAGTAATTTATCAGGTAAGCATAAATTCTGTTTTTACAGTTGTTGTAAACTGATTCACACTATGTTGGCGCCCCTTGTCTTTTCATCCTCTTAGATTTCCTGATCCATCACACCGTGGACACAAGCGGAGCAAGCCTTATTTTATGAACACTTGTTGCCATTATATCCTTTATTTTGAAGTGGACTTTCTTTTTGTTTGAACACTTAATCACAATATTTTTAGGAATTGGACTCTTTTTTCACATTGGACACTGGGAGATATATATATATATATATATATATATATATATATTCAAATTTATATACTCCTTGTTTTTTTTGTTTATGTTTTTTATGCAATATTCTATTTCTTCTTATTGCATCACAGTTGTCCAAAATAAGTTTTCACATTTGTTATTTATAACTTATATATACCCGTTTTCACAATATATATACTTTTGTCTTTGAGATACACTTTAACAGATATCAATTCGAACCAGACACCAAAGGGATATTTATTTCATATCATTGTCACTTTCACATTAGTGCGTCCCCTTTGTTTTTTCTTTTAGAAATCACTTTAATATAAAATAGTTTACAGAATGTGTTGGTCCTAGAATTTTTGCAAAGATGTAGTAATACTAAATTATTTATCATACCATTTCATAATTCTTCTGTCAAGATATAATCTAATTCAATCTGATATTCAGTAGTAGGATCACTATTTAATACCTCATAATGAACCTGATGTTTTAGTTGTCTTAAACATTCCTTTATATAGTCAGTTTAGTAATTGGATAACATGTTAAACCCTTTGTTGCTATCTTCAATGTGCTTTATTTAAATATTAAAAATAACCTATTAAAAAATATTATAAAAAATATTTTAATTTATTATATATACTGTAAAAAAATATAAATAATCCATAGAATATATCTATATTTTTTACAGTGAAAATCATAATTTAAAAACAAAATAATATTTTTAAATAGTTTATAGTTAATATTTCAATAACATGCATTGAACTTAGCAATTCTTCATGTGCACTAACCGATCAAATTAGTGCTAAATTGCGAACCCTGATGGGTGTTACTTATATTTTACATTCTTATGTTCTTCACATAGAAAATGATGCAATTTGTATTATTAAATATATATTTATATATATACCTGATACTGTTAATGTAAACCAATGATTTGGAAAGGAATATTCATTTTACCAATATGTGTACAGGTAATCTTAAAACGTATGTATAGTAGACCGAGCGCTAGTATTTTACAGCCTTAAGCTCACTAGCAAAAGTCCCCTAGTGGACTTGAGAAGTGACTACAATTGTGTGATATAGTGAGCGCTGGGAAGCTTAAAAGGACTGTGAGAGTATGGATGTGTTAAAAATGCAATATATTTATTACAATCAAATAAAAAATACAGTATAATACATACAGATTAAAAAACTTCTTAAGATCTTCCTAAAATCTCCATGGATCCATGAGATAGAAATTAAAGAATATAGTGTTGCCTATATCTGTTTAGCTAAAAATGCCCTACTGTTGGAACAAGTGTTACGTTAGCTCCAACAACAGTCTAAGATCATAATATTATGTGATCTATAAAATACAATTTGAGCACAAATATTTACATACAGCAATCTGGAGTATAATAACCAGAGATTAGCGTGATATAATATGAATGGTACAAATGCAGTATAAAAGTGTGAGTGATACAAATTCAATATACATACAATGCAATAGTGTAAGAGAAATGCAATTGCAATACCAATAAGGTATATTGTATAAAGAAATAGTGATGAATAATATAGTGTGAAAAAAATGTCTCTCAGATGATCTCTAAAAAATGTCTCTTTGAAAAATCACAGTGTTCCACAAAAAAATATATCAGTGTTCCACAAAAAAAATATAGTAAGTTAGTGTGTGTAAAAAATCCTAGATGATTAACTCCAATTGAAAACTCTTCCCAAAACTTCCAAAAATAACTCCAATGACTGTGGTAAACGTGAGATATAGTTAGAAAAAAAAGTGAAAAAAATGCAAAAGAAATAATACAATTATGTGGCGGATAGGTCCAAAATCCTCCTCCTAAATCTGTGGGTAAAATAAAGTATAATAGTGTAATAATGTCTAAATGCGGTATAATGGAATCAGAAATGTGCTCACCAGTATGTCGACGCGTTTCGGCCCTCCTAGGCCTTTCTCAAGACAATACTGGTCTGTATGTCTCTGGGAGCTTTATATCCTAATACCATAGGTGATTGGCTCTACTTTGGCGCCAAGAATCGGGGTCTGCCCTTTCCTGTTTATCCCAGTGTTACATGGGAAATGAGGGTTTTCTTTTTTGTTTAATGTAACCTTTGTGTTCTTAAAATATTTTGTATCAAATTCTTTTCGTGTACCTTACTATTTGAGGGCGTCTCTTATTTCTCTAATATGGTGTATATCAAACAGTATTTCTTTTTCTTGGTAGCCCCACTTCCGGAGCGTTTCACTCGCTATCTCTTCCGGTTCCTTTACCTGTAGCCTAACATCCGGTTTCGCTCTCGCTACTTCCGGTTTCGCTTCTACCGGAAGTCTGGATTTACTCTTATCCGGTTGTGCTATTTCCAGATGTTTATCTAATTTGTAACTTCAGTTTTACCTGTGACGTTTTCTATGTAGCCTGCATGACTATGCGGTGGGTTAGGGGTCCAATAATGTCCTAATTTTGTATGTGTGGGCCAGTGTTTAACGTATATATAAGACATATGTAAAACGCATATATAAAACATATATAAAACAGCCTTAGCTTATAGGTGTGAATGTTAAATAATGTATGTGATACAAACGATACAGATTGCATAGATACCTAGGCATTTAAAACTATAAAAAGATATCTTTAAAATTATTTAGAATTATCAAAAATTCTTAAAAATACTCAAAAATTCTTAAAAATTCTCCAAAAGATCTTTTAAAATTCCTAGAAATTCTATATATACATGTCACAAATATAGGAATTTGTGTGAATAGGTCACACGTTTAAAATACAGAATTTTCTTGAAATTCGTTCTGCAAGTATGAACAAGTGCATAAGATAAGGATGGGGTTTATAAGTAACAAAGAGGCTTTTAGGAAGCGTATAGGAGTGAGAATCTCCCATTAGCTTAAAGAGGTTGTTACACCTATTGAGGATGGCATATGTAAGTGCTGATAGTTAGAGTCACTTTTCTGCAATGATTGGGACATCTTAATTTAAGTTGATTGTACATGGGGGAGGGGGTGGATTTTGCTGATGTACTCGAGGGAGAAAACCTCTCCAGTGTATCTTATGTTCTAGGTGCTTAAAATGGGAGTTTGGTGAATTACATATTGTCCTCAATGGAAAAAAAGGATTCCTATTCTTTTGGTTCTTATTGTTTCTCAGTTTATTCAATCTATTAATGAATATCTGGGGACCTACTGGTGTATGTTGCGGATTCTGTCTTCGGATCTATCAATCTAGAGCGTGCAATACAGCTAGTGTGAAAACACATGCTTTTATTGGTATGCTTTTGTTTGATAAGGATATTTAGTGGTATATTTGTTTTATACACCATCTATAAGAAGTAACATTTACTGTCTAGTCTTTCCATAAGGACAGCAAGTGTGACAGATCCTCTTTGTGATTTAGTCCCTTGGGGAAGAGGCAATCCAATGTAAAGATCCATTTAGATTAATTGAATAGCAATTTCTTCTCGTGGTTTCCTCCTCGCCAGTTCTTCTCTATCTTTTGGATCCCGATAAACTTAAAGTCTTTTATATTGCCTCTATGAGTTATGGAGAAGTGTCTGTACAGTGGCATATCTTTATCCAATTTTTCAATGCATAATATATGCTCTCTTATTCTGTCCTTTAATGTTCTTGAAGTTTGTCCTACATATTGTAGGCCACATAGGCAGAATATTACGTAGATGACTCCCTTATCGTGACACCTGATGAGGTCTTGTATCTTGTGTTCATCCCTCTTGTCATGTCCAAAGAATTTGTTCGTTTTGACTCCACTTCTACATGCCTTACAGTTCGGCACGGGAAGAAGCCTTTAATCGCTTTTCCCTGATAGTTTGTGGTAGCCTTTTTTCTGTTCTTCAGGACAGTTGGGGCCAATATACCTTTTAGGTTATCGGTCTTTCTATAGATAAATCTCGGTTGAGCTATCAGTTTTTCACCGATCACATCATCTTCTTTTAGGATGACCCAGTGTTTCCTGATGATTCTTTCAAGTATATGTCTATTAGAACTATATTCTGTTATCATCGGTACGTTTATTCTACTGTCTTATTCTCCTATTGTCGGTCTTGTCTTGTACTTCAGCAAGCTGTTTCTGTCTGTTTTGCCAACTTCCTCTATCTTTTCCACCAGATTTTCTTCCTTGTACCCCCTCTCTAGGAATCTTTTTTTTAATATGTCTGCTTGTTCAGCCCATTTGTTGGGATTAGAGCAGTTTTTTCTTACCCTTAGAAGTTGTCCTTTTGGAATATTAGCTTTCCAGGTAGGGTGGTGGCAGCTCATACTATGAATGTAATTGTTACAATCTACTTTTTTAAAGTAAGTAGATGTTTCAAGTTTGCCGTTTTTCACCTCTATTGTAAGATCAAGAAAATTTATTTTATTATAACTGTATTCAAACGTGAGCTTGAGATTTCTCAGATTTTTATTCATCACGTCAATAGTGTATATCAGATCTTCGATTGACCCCTTCCAGATGATAAGAATATCGTCTATATATCTTGAGTATAGGAACAGGTCCGCGCCTGCTGGGCATGAGTCCCAGAATATTTGTTCCCAATGGCCCATGTATAAATTAGCGTAGCTAGGCGCGAACCTGGTCCCCATTGCTGTTCCACAAATTTGTCTAAAGAATATGTTGTTATTGCAAAAATATTTATGGCTCAGAATGTATTTTATGCTCTCTAGTATGAAGAGACGTTGTCCATCAGGTACTTCAGGATCTTTTAGTAGAAAAAAGTTCACTGCTTCTAGGCCTACCTCATGTGGGATGCTCGTATAGAGCGATGTAACATCGCATGTTGCTAGTATGTAGTTTTTATCCCATACTATCTTATCCAGTATGGATAGTACTTGAGTGGAATCCCTCAGGTACGATGGAAGCCTTGTGACATATTTTTGTAGGTTCCTATCAACGTACTCCGAGAGATTGCTAGACAGGGACCCTATGCCCGAAATGATAGGTCTTCCTGGCGGGTTTTCTAGGGACTTGTGAATTTTGGTTAATTGATAAAAGACTGGAGTAATCGGATATGATACTTTGATGTAGTTAAATTCTTTTTCATTCAGTATCCCCTGTGTTTTGGCTTCTGTTAGTAGAGCTTCCAATTCTGTTTTATATCTTTCCACAGGGTTATTTCAGAGTTTTTCGTAAGTCTTCTCATCATCTAGAATTCTCTTACATTCATCCTCATACCTTTCTTTGTCCATTACGACAATTCCGCCGCCTTTGTCTGCTGGCTTAATTATCAACTCGTGATTTCTTTCAAGTTTTCTTATAGTTCCCATTTGTGATCTTGTTAGATTATGCTTAATCTGTTTTGTCTTTCTTGAGTTGAGGTTTTTAATGTCTCGGCATACATTTGCCTCAAAGGTTTCTATCGCTGTGCCTTTGCTGCTTACCGGATAGTAAGTAGATCTGGGTTTGAGGTCTGTATGTATGTAGTAATCCTCTGATGGTTTCCTTTGCTGAATAATGTTTCTTTCAAGTGGTGTTCTTGAAAAATGTCTCTTTAATGTCAGCTTTCTTACAAATTCCTTTATACCTATAAAGGTTTGGAATTTGTCCATTCCTTTTGCTGGAGCAAAATTGGACCATAGGATAGTACTGATACTTCTTCCTCTGACAACGGTTTGGAACTGAGATTATATATTCCTTTATTTTTTGGGGTAGTTGATTCTTTACTGGTACTGGTACTGCTGTGGCATGATGTAGTCTCTTGTCTTTCTTTTCTTTCTTTAGCCTTTCTTAATTTCGCACCTCCTCTCTTGCCTCGATGGGTCTTCTTTTTTGGTTTGGGCTTCTTGATTCTTCTAGCTCTATGTTCTTCCTCTTCGTTGTTGTTCTCTCCTTCTCTTTTTCTCGGGGGGGGTTGGGGACTTCCCCCTAAAAAAACTTGGTCAGCAGTAGACATTATGTTCAGGTTTGTGATGTTAGCTGGATTTTGGTTACCCTTATGAGGTTGTGATATATGGGTGCATTGTCGTTGTTCTCCCTTAGAGTTATTTCTTTGTCTTGTGTCGCTTTGATTTCCATGATACATGGGGGTGGCTTCTCTCCAACTTTGTCTCCGATATGTGTTCCTATGATTCATAGGCGTGTATTGATCATAGTTGGATCTATGATCGACGTAGTTGTTTCTTCTACCATAATTATGGTTGTCCTGTATATGGTCATTGAATGAGAATCTTCTTTCAAAGCCATTCCTCATTGGGGAGGCCCCTCCATCTCTTTTATGGTTGTTGTACTGGTAGTTTGTGTTATACCTTCTCATATTATAATTTGACGGGTAGGTCCTTCTTTCCTGGTTGGGGTATCTATTAAATCTTTCCCCTTCCGGTCTTGGTTCCCGTTCGTATCCCCTTAAGTCATAGTCATCTCTGCGAGTATGATACCTTCTCTCATTTGGGTTATACCAGTATCTTGTTTCGAATGGTATGTCCTCCCTTCTTGGGCCTCGATATCCCCATGTCCTCCTTTGTGGGAAGTGTTCTTCTCTGTTCCCTCTATATGAGTTGTTGGGTCCATCATAAGGGTATCTGTTTCCTCTTGAGCTTTTCTTTGTCTCTGACCAAGTATCTCTGTTTTGTATATTAGAATGTCTTTGTTCTTGATCAGTGCCTTGATCTATCGTGTTTGTATTCTCTTTATTTTGTGTTTCCTCCATCTCTATGAGGTTTGACTCATTTTGTTTTTTCATGTTGAGTTCTCTATTTACTTTTTTAGTTTTCTTGGTGATTATGTCGTCCCTAATTTTCGTGATTCTTTTTACCAGACTTTCTTTCTTTTCTATGAGTTCTTTTGACTCTAAGTCTGTTAGGTCTATGTTATTTAACATGAATTCATCCTCTTTAATTTCGTTATCTAATTTCTTGATTAGAGACGTTCTGTATTCGATGATTAATCTAATCAGTTGTTTCGATGCGTCCAGAAGAATCTCAGCCCATTTGTCTGCAAATTGTGGATCTACTAGCTGGAATGCACAGTCTTTCTTAATACATAAGCCTTTAGGAATGATCTCTAGTTCCAAACATTTATTCAAGTAAGATATTTCAGCTTTATATCTGACTTCTGATGTGAGAAGTTTTTCTAAATTTTTAAAAATAGAGGTCATGTCTAATCTATCTGGATCAGTCTGAGTGTCAGATAATGATGTTGAGATATTAAATGTGATATCTCTTCTTAGTGTCACTAGTGGATCCATATTATTTACTTTTAAAATATTACAAGGTTGAAGGAAAAATTTCTCTAAAAGGATTTTTTAAAGGTTTTTTTTTTAAAGGGTGGTGAAGGAATGGGGTTGCTAATTAATGCGTTCTATTTTCTTTGGTGAAAGCCCTCTTAGGTATCCTAGACATAATGGTGAGCACATTTCTGATTCCATTATACCGCATTTAGACGTTATTACACTATTATACTTTATTTTACCCACAGATTTAGGAGGAGGATTTTGGACCTATCTGCCACATCATTGTATTTTTTCTTTTGCATTTTTTTCACTTTTTTTCTAACTATAACTCACGTTTACCACAGTCATTGGAGTTATTTTTGGAAGTTTTGGGAAGAGTTTTCAATTGGAGTTAATCATCTAGGATTTTTTACACACACTAACTTACTATATTTTTTTGTGGAACACTGATATATTTTTTGTGGAATACTGTGATTTTTCAAAGAGACATTTTTTAGAGATCATCTGAGAGACATTTTTTTCACACTATATTATTCATCACTATTTCTTTATACAATATACCGGATCTATCCGGTCACCTTATTGGTATTGCAATTGCATTTCTCTTACACTATTGCATTGTATGTATATTGAATTTGTATCACTCACACTTTTATACTACATTTGTACCATTCATATTATATCACGCTAATCGCTGGTTATTATACTCCAGATTGCTGTATGTAAATATTTGTGCTCAAATTGTATTTTATAGATCACATAATATTATGATCTTAGACTGTTGTTGGAGCTAACGTAACACTTGTTCCAACAGTAGGGCATTTTTAGCTAAACAGATATAGGCAACACTATATCCTTTAATTTCTATCTCATGGATCCATGGAGATTTTAGGAAGATCTTAAGAAGTTTTTTAATCTGTATGTATTATACTGTATTTTTTATTTGATTGTAATAAATATATTGCATTTTTAACACATCCATACTCTCACAGTCCTTTTACGCTTCCCAGCGCTCACTATATCACACAACAATATGTGTACAATTGGAATACAGTAAATTATCTGTTGAGAAAGTATGTGCAGACTATTAAAGAGACATTATTTTTCAATTTTTTTAAGTAGTTTTCGATTTGATTTGATTTTTAAAATGTTTTGTGTGTTAGTATATTTCTCTTAAATAAATATACATTTGGGAGATAAAATAAAAATTAAAGGATGTTTAATAAGAAGCCATTCACATCCCTGCTTGGATGAATAACAAACACCTTACACTATACAGACCTATAAATAGGATTTGTTGTTTGAAGTCAATACTGGTTAATAAACGATTATTTGTTATAAGATAGTATGTAGAAAATATTGACAGTACGCTTTGATAATAATATTTTCTCTTTGAGCATATTCTTTCCTTTTTGGATTTGTGGTGACAAATCTAACTTATTTATAGCTGCAACTGTTATTTACTTTATATACCCAGTACTAGCTATACACACATTTGTTTATGTGTGTGTATATATATATATATATATATATATATATACATTTATATATTTAGACATCTGTATGTATATATATATATATGGTAAAGCCCTTATACCAAAAACTTTTTTATTACTTTTTTACATGTATTTATGTTGTGTGTGTATATATATATATATATATATATATATATATATATATATATATATATATATATATAAATACACACACCTTGCCCCTGTTTCCTTTCCACTCATACCTTCCCATGCTTCCATATATTATATTAAATTAAGATTTTATATTAAGGTATTTGCTAGAAATAAAAAGGGCTTCCCCTATCCCCATTATTATTTGTCATGGTTGTTAAAGCACTTATATTTCTTTTCAGCGAGAATCATAATATACTTTTAGGAGAATCACAATTGGTGATGATAAGCATATGGGTGATTTATAATTTGATTATATTATGCTATTCAGTTCAGAGTCAAGTTCATCATCATCTGCAGCTTAATAAATGGAGCCCTGTATGTTTTAGCTTAGAAGAAATAATATATTAGCTAATTACATTTTCCCAAATATAGTTTAATGTGATATATGGCAAGCACCTTTTCCCTATCAAAAACATTTTACACATACTGCTAGCTGAAAAAATTGATTGGGCTTTGATTCAAAATCTTAACTAGCATCTTTTCATCTGATATATAAAAATATATATGTAGTTTGACAATAATTAAAGACTTATACATTAGGTTAAATGTGCTGTGCCTTTAAGAGACAAGGGATTCATTATTTGAGAGTTATATGTTGAAATATTTCCCTTATCTGTATATAACTTGTGTGCCATTAAAAGACCATCTATAAGATCCCACTAAATCAGTGGTTTAGTATTGGGATCTTTAGTCCCTAATGAAGGAAAAAGCTTCTTTGGAATACAAAATGAGTTTAATCTGTCTTCTGATCAGCTGTTTCAATTATATTCATGTGAAGTGTTATATTGATATGCTTGATCTTTCATATAACTTGATAAACAAGTCTTGTATAAAAATTGAGCAATTAATGAAAGTAGGCCATTTTGTGTTAAAGGGACAGTCTACACCAGAATTTTTATTGTTTTAAAAGATAGATAATCCCTTTATTACCCATTTCCCAGTTTTGCATAACCAACACAGTTATAATAATATACTTTTAACCTCTGTGATTGTCTTGTATCTAAGCCTCTGAAAACTGCCCCTTTTTTCAGTTCTTTTGACAGACTTGCAGTCTAGCCAATCAGTGCCAGCTCCCAGATTACTTCACGTGCACAAGCACAGTGTTATCTATATCAAATATGTGAACTAACACCCTCTAGTGGTGAAAAACTGTTAAAATGCAATCTGAAAGAGGTGGACTTCAAGGTCTAAGAAATTAGCATATGAACCTCCTAGGTTAAGCTTTCAACTAAGAATACCAAGAGAACAAAGCAAAATTGGTGATAAAAGTAAATTGGAAAATTGTTTAAAATTACATGCTCTATCTGAATCATGAAAGTTTATTTTGACCTAGACTGTCCCTTTAAAGGGACAGTCTATTCCAAAATGTTTATTGCATAAAAAGATAGATAATCCCTTTATTACCCATTCCCCAGTTTTGCATAACCAACACTGTTATATTAATATACATATTACCTCTGTGATTACCTTGTATCTATGACCCTGCAGACTGCCCCCTTACCTCAGTGCTTTTGACAGACAGGGGGTTTAGCCAATCAGTGCAGACTCCTAAATAACTCTCTACAGGAGTGAGCACAATGTTATCTATATGACAAACATGAACTAGTACTGTCTATCTGTGAAAAACTTTCAAAATGCTCTGAGCTGAGAGGCGGTTTTCAATGGTTTTAGAAATCAGTTTGAGCCTAGCTAGGTTTAGCTTTTCAAAAATACCACCAAGGGAACAAAGCAAATTTAATGATAAAAGTCAATTGGAAAGTTGTTTAAAATTGCATTCCCTATCTGAATCAAGAAAGTTTAATTTTGACTAGACTGTCCCTTTAAGGTAATATCCTTAGTATGAAACAGTGTTGACTTAGTTTAACAGCTGTGATGGTATGCTTGGTGCATTATTGTTTAAAGGGATAGTAAACACCAAAAATGTTATTGTTTAAAAAGATAGATAGATAATCCCTTTATTTACCATCCCAAAGTTTTCTATAACCAACACTGTTATAGAAATATACCTTTTACCTCTATAATTACCTTGTATCTAAGATTCTGCTGACTGCCTCCTTATCTCAGATCATTTGATAGATTTGCATTTCAGGCAATTAATGCTGACTCTTAAATAACTTCATGTGCATGAGCACATTGTTATCTATGAAACACATGCTCTCTAGGGGCGCGATCACATATACGTCGAAGGTTTTGGCGCAAGCGTGGGAACCTGCGCCGTCCGTAATTTCACCTTGCACATCGGGGTATTACATAAACCCCGCCAGCAGTTCATAAAGTGCCGTAAGTCTGATAAACTAGCGATGTCCAGAAATGAGAATAAATACAAATTTTTGGAGTCGCCAGTGACTTACGGCACTTTAGAAACTGCCGGCGCCTAAGAAAAGTAAAGATAATAATAAATTTCCCGTAAAAGTCTAACACTCCTCCCAAAAATAAGCCCGACACGTAAAACCCCTATATCCGCAATCCCCCCTCTCATTAGTTATATTAAATGTATTAACCCCTAGACCGACAACCCCCCACAACGCAATATGCCTATTTAAACTATTAACCCCTATATCCGCCATCAAACCCATACCGCATGTAATTACTAAATTATTAACCCCTAAATCCGCCAACCCCAACATCGCAAACTACCTATTAAAACTATTAACCTTAAATCTGCCATTAACCCACAATGCAATAAACCTAACCCCTAACCTAACCTAACCCCCCCCTAACCTAACCCCCCTAAACTAACCCCCCCTAAATAAAAAAATAAAGTTACCTAATTTACTAAATACTAAAGTTACTATTAAATTTAAAAAAATTAGCACTACTTTTAAAATACAAATAAACTAAGTATACATTAAAGGGGCAATCTAATAAAAATTCAGGAGTAGACTGTCCCTTTAAGCAAGAATTACAGAAAATAAAAAAAATCTAAGATTACAGAAAATAATAAATAAAATTACAAAATTTTAACAAAATTACCTCTAATCCCTATGAAAATAAAAAAGCCCCCCTAAAATAAAAACACCCCCTAATCTAATAAACTACCATTAGCCCTTAAAATGACTTTTTGCAGGGCATTGCCCCAAGATAATCAGCTCTTTTGCACAAAAAATAAACGCAGCCCCCCTACCAGTAATGACCCCCCCAAAACAAAAACTAACACTAAAAACGCTAAACTACCCATTGCCCTGAAAAGGGCATTTGTTGGGCATTGCCCTTAAAAGGGCATTCAGCTCTTTTGCTGCCCACCCTATCTAAATAAAATAAATCCCCCCAATAACCCCTTAAAAAACCCTAAGTCTAACCCCCAAGTGGTCCTCACCTGTCCTGAAGTCCAGCGGAGAAGGTCCTGTTCCAGGCGGTGAAGTCTTCTTCCAAGCGGCAAACTCTTCTTTCTTCTTCCAGGAACCAGCCAGCGTGGAACAAAGGGCGGAGTTGAAGACCAGCGACCGCGGAGACATGGAGCGTGGAGGATCCTCTTCATATAATCTCCATCGTACACTGAATAGGAATTCAAGGTACGCGATTAAAAATGGCGTCCCTTTAATTCCTATTGACTGATTTGAGCCTTCAAATTCAAATCAGCCAATCGGATGAGAGCTACTGAAATCCTATTGGCTGTTCAAATCAGCCAATAGGATTTCAGTAGCTCTTATCATATTG